>NW_009258121.1:275283-692135 GCF_000149755.1 Phytophthora sojae | reverse complement strand
GGAAGACGACGCTAGGAACACACGTGCTTCCCACTGAACAACGTTGGAATTGAGGAGGGAAAACCTCGAAGGTGCCAACCCCCCTCTGTGTTAGCTGCAAACTACTATACGCCAACGGGCTCGAGGAGTCGCGACCCGTATACTCACAACCAAAGGCAACCTTGGGTGTCCCAGGTGTATACTGTATAGTCAGGCACGCTGGGGCGGAGCCAGAGTCACTACCTTCTTCACAGCTGTCTCAAGGCCTTCGTGTGTGTAAACGCACCAATACACCGGCTACGGTCGCTAGGACAGGAGCATCACGCCCAGCGTCGTCATGCAGCCGTGGCTGTTTGTCGTCGAGCAGACAACATGCAGTTTATCGGCGTCGGATTCCACGTTCAGGACCACTTTATGGGGCTCACCGGCACACAACACGGCCGTCTACGCGACGGCCTTCGGGTTCAGCCTGTAGATGGCGCCCAAGAAGCTCTTGGATTAACGCGGTCACGGACGCGACACTCACTTGCGGCTCGTGCAACCCGGACACAACGGCCCAGCCGCCGGCTGTCAAATTGTTATAGAGCCCCTGATAAACAGCACGCAGCAGCGCCCGACAACACCGCGGGCAACTCGGCGACAGCGTCGGCCGCTTCCTGCGCGCGAAGTGCGGCACACCAGACACCCCACTGCCCGCCGAAGCGTCCACCATGCGCAAGAACGGGAGGGACGCTTGATAAAAAGTCAGCTCAACACAACTTTGAAGTGCATTAAAGTAGTAGCGACCTGTTTCCAACCACTTGGTAGCCCAGCACCAAACTAACTTGCCTCCACTAACCCGCCCTATCAGACAGAATCTGTTATCAGTGATAACAGATTCTGTCCACAAGCAGACCCTGAGATTTCTGTATCAGTGATAACAGATTCTGTCCACAAGCAGACCCTGAGATTTCTGTATCAGTGATAACAGATTCTGTCCACAAGCAGACCCTGAGATTTCTGTATCAATGATAACAGATTCTGTCCACAAGCAGACCCTGAGATTTCTGTATCAGTGATAACAGATTCTGTCCACAAGCAGACCCTGAGATTTCTGCATCGCGCATGTCTTCATCAAGCGCTCGGAAGTACTCTATCTGCGCGCTACTACCACCCCTTCAGCTTGAAATCCGTAGCGCTCTACTTCTTGAATACGTTTTCCTTCGCAGGTCCAGTCTCCATCCTTGTCCCCGTAAGTGGTGGTAGCTAGTAGTGGTATATTATTTTGGTCATTTTATTAATATCGCATTAATATCGATACAAATCTTTCGGTATTATATTATTAGTATTATTATACCAACAACCGGGATATTAATGTTGATATATCAATATATATATATGTATTAATATATTAATATGTTTTGTTATTACTACGAATCCCTGGGTAGAAGACAAAACATGCGAAATTTGGATTGGATGAAAATACAACAACAAAATCGATTTTTAACGCCCAATCGGAACGGATTTACACTACAGAGGGACAATGAAGGACAAGTCACTTCAACTGTCGGCCACCTCCATGGCCTGCCCGCTCTTCTCCTCGGGCTCAGCGTCCTCCATCGCCACGTCGCCGTCGCCATTGCCATCGCCGTCTTCCTCGTCGTCCTCGCCAGTGTCTTCGTCTTCAACGTCGTCACCGTCGTGCACGCCGTCGTGGGCCGCCTCGCCGCCCTCCTCCTCGTTCTCCTCGTCGTCGATGATGATCACGTTGCCGTCCGTGAGGTCCGTGGCCAGCAGCTTCTCCAGCAGACCCACAGGCTCCGTCTTGACTGGGTGCTCCGTCTTGATGGCGGCGGCGCTGCTGTCGTCAGTGGCCGCGGCGTCAGGTGCCTCCTCCTCCTTCATCTCCACGTCGCCCGTGGCGCTGCTGTCCATATTCCGTCGGGCCGCTTCGAAGGCCGAGATGGCCGCCACATGGGCCGCCACAGACTTGGCCAGCGAGTTGGTCTCCCGGCGCACGTCGTAGCCGCCCTCCAGCACAGACACCACGCGGCCATCGCACACCTCGGCCGCAAGCTTGAGCACCTCCAGTGTCGCCCACGCGTAGTCCTCCTCCACGTAGCCGGCAGGCACGTTGGGGTTGTTGACGGCGGCTACGCCGCCCAGAATGTCGTCACGGTGGCCGTCGAAGCCGGCCGAAATGAAGATGATGTCCGGCTGGAACGCCCTCATGGCCGGCAGCACCTTCGACTCCAGCGCGGACCGGAAGGCGAGCGAGCCGCTGCCCGCGCCTGTGTTCTCGAGGGCCACGTTGATCAGGTTGCCCGTCTCGCACGACTTCCCCGTGCCTGGGAAGTATTTCCCCGACGAGTACAGGTGGATGGAGGCGAAGAAGGCGTCCGGGTCGTCCTTCAGCAGCTCCTCGGTGCCGTTTCCGTGGTGAATGTCCCAGTCAAGCACCGCAACCTTCCGGATCCACGGGTACAGCCGCGCGTGCGTCGCACCGATCACCACGTTGTTCAGTAAGCAAAAGCCCGAGGATGGGGCAGTTTCCGTCCGGCCGTGACGGCCAACGTGGTGGCCCGGTGGCCGCACCAGGCACACGGCGTTATGGTACTCCTTGCGCACAACACGGTCCACCGCAAGGCACACGGTGCCTGCAGCTGCACGGGCCACGTCCCACGACTTGCTGCTCACGAACGTGTCCAACGTGATTCCATTCTGCTCGAGACTGGCAGCGCCAAAGGCGCCAACCAGCGCGGCCTTCTTTCTGCCTCTTCGCTTGGGTGCGTCTTCGCGGATACCCGAGTCGGACTCGAAGACCAAAGCGCGCGACGATGGCGACGATGCCGTGGGAGAAGAGGCTGTCTGCGACCCGGCCTCAATGGACCGCTGCTTCATCTGCCGCAAGTAAGTTGGCGAATGCACCATCAGGAGCGTAGTTTCGGGCGGGCACAACTCTTCGGGAGACATCGAGAGACGGTCAAGCTTCAAAGTATCTTGGTGTTTCTTGACCAGTGTATTCAGGATGCTCACAACACGCTGAAAAGGAAGCACACACACAAAGTTTGGTTAGAGACACCTACACGACAGTTTTGATAACGGACGGCACTTACATCCATGCGTTCGGGGCACTCGGGGTGATTCTTTGGCGTCTGGTGGTTAATGAACACAGGGTGATACACCACCAGTGTCGTTGGCTCAACTGGCGGTGGGACTGGGACCACCTGATCTTGTGTCAAGTCGATCATCACACGCTTCAGCTCGTCCATCACGCTGTACGGCGACTCGTACTCTGAATCATCGCCGTCTGCTCCAATTGTAGACTGTGTCTTGATCAGCTCACTCTTGATCGCTGCAGGTTCGTTCGATGAAGTAGGAGTTGTGGGTGCCAAGAACGTCGAGTTCAGCTCCTCCGGCCACTGAATACGCTGCCACTGCGCTAAGCACGATTCGACCGCTTCACGCAACTCCTGTTCCCGCCGGAAATTACCGGATTCCTCCTGGGGCTCCGTTTTCACGACGACTTCAGTGCTAGCATCCGACTTCACATCCGCCTCTTTTTCGGTCTCCGCGGGAGTGTTTGCAGCTTCCTGTGACTTCTCCACTGAGGTGGCCTCGGTTGCTTTATCCTCGGGCTGAGCTTCGGTTTCAGACTCATCCGTCTTCTCCTCAGCAGCTTCGTCCTCTACCTTCATCTCAACGTCGTCAGACGTCTTTGTCTTTGATGGCCTCTGCGGCACCACAGCCTTAGCAGGCGACGCCACTTCAAGCGCATTATTGAGCAAAGAACGCTGGATAGCTTGCACCATTTCGAGCGAAGAACTCCGCTCCTTCCACAAAGCCTCCATTTCGCCCATGTAAAACGTAATATAAGCTTCACGCAACCCCGAGCTGTCGCCTAACTGGTCAAACTCATCTCCCTCTTCGGTCGCAATGGCTTCACTGTCGTCGACAAGCTCCACAACTTCCGGTGATGCTGCTGGATCAGTATCAGCAATCTCGCTCGTTACCTTCGCGATGTTTTCACGCTTGATTGTCACGCTGTCATCATCCATAACCAGATCCGCAGCATCAACTGGGCTGGCATCACCCTTCACCGCAGGAACATCCTTCCCTGGCGATCGCATTAAACTGAGCAACGCGTTGCGATAGTACTCAAATTCTTGAGCGAAGTCCTCAAACCGCAGAGATAGTTTGCGGAAACAATTCAACAGTGCGTCTTCGCACTTGTCGAGCAAGTCACCCAGAATTGGGTTGAAGGAGTGCTGCATCAACTTCACCAATTGCGCATCCTGGCTCACACGCGCATGGTTCTTCAATGCCAGCGAAGTTTTAGCGTCCAGTTTTTGCATAGCTTCGCGATACACTACCGAAACGCCATTGAGTCGGTCTTGTTCGATCTTCATGATGCCTTGCAACGCGTGCTGGTGGTTGGTTTCACGCTGAATTTGCTGCCTCACTTGGCTCTCCTCAACATGCAGCTGCCGCAAGTGCTCCATCCACGCAGTTTTGCCGTCAGGAGCAGCTGAAGAGGAGCATACTTCCTCCTCTGCAACTTCCATGTCCGAGACCTCCTTTTCAGTCAAGAAGACGTCCTCCACAAACTCACCCAACTGGTTGTTGCTTGATAGAGGGAGCAAGCGCCACACGTCTTCTGTTGCTGTGGGGCTGTCCTTCACGGGTGGCACCTGAACAGCCAGGCAGAATTGCCATTCAAATTCATCCTGTTGCGGGATAACCAGGGCATTTGATGCCGAAGTCTCAGCAGCGTCTTCCATCACCACATCATCGTCCTTCTTCGCAGCGACTGGTTCATGTTCGCCACTGGATGCTTTTCTTTCAGAAGAAGCGGCGTCTTCGGATTTACCATCCTCCGTGTTTTCCACGCCAGTCTCGTCGACCTCTGGTGTCTCTGCGTTCCCTTTCTCTTCAGCAATGTCTGCTGACTTCTGCTCGTCCGAGTCAGTTTCTGTTGTGGTCTTCGTCTCAGACTTGTCCTCATCTGCCTTTTCACCATTGGCCTCAGCTGCAGTTGCTTCTTCCTTATCCTCCTTGGATTCCTTCTCTTCAGGTTTGCCTTCGTCAGGAGTATCAGTGGAAGCAACCTCCTTTGCCTCCTCGGCCGCATCATCATTAGCAGTATCTTGCGATACTGCCGTACCAGCAGCATCCGTTTGTGACTTCTCACCGCCATCGACTTCACCAGCATTCGCACCCTTCACCTCCGCATCCGCTGTAGTCTCGTTTTCCTTCGCAGGTGTCGCGTCAGTGGAGCTTTCAGTTTGTTGTTGCTCCGCGGCACTAACAACTTCCGTCTTCACATCTGCCTCTGATGCATTATTCGCGGCCGCTTCTTTACTAATTCCCTCCTTCTGACTGGCCTGGTCAAGCGGCTCCTTTGGCTCGACATCGTCTGCAACGCTTGCTGGCTTGGCCGGCTTAGAAATGAACACTTTTCGCTTCACGTACTTGGCAGTTTTCAGAAGGTCGGTCTTTTTCGTCGCCTGAGGCACAACATCCGTCGAAACGGGGGCAGTACCGACAACAGCAGCTGGAGCTCCGGTGCTACTCGGAGCAGGTAGCACCACGCTCTCCAAATCGCGCATAAAATTTGCCAGTTTCTGCTTCTCGTTGTTGCTCGACATTTGCAATCGGGCACGATAGTCGACAACAGCTTGCAGCTTGCTTTCGAACTGGCCGTCAACTGCCGCGGCTGAGTCTTTCCCATCCACTTTAACTTTGAGGTGCGCAAGGTCATTAATCGCACTAATCAACTTCAGATGCCGCGACGTAGACAACAAGTCGAGAATAGGTGCACAGCGCGGTGGGGCCAGGAAAAGTGGGTCTACAGGAGAGTCCGCCGCGTAAATCTTGAGCTCTTCGATCATCAGCGCGACCGCATTCTGGATCTCGGTTTTGCTCTGTCTCAATTTCTGGTCCCGCGTCGTGAACTCCTTTTTGATCGTAGGTCCAGAGCCGAAAATCTCCGTCTTCACCAGTGCAGAAACTTCATCTGTTGCATCTTCTTCTTGCTTTTCCTCTTGATCCTCCTCACTTTGCACAGCATCGGGATGCAGACCCCACTGCACTCTCTGCGAGGCCTCCACCATCTTCACCGATCGCTGCAGCTTCGACATCCAGGCGTTCAGCTTCATGATGGACAGGTTGTACTTGGCGTTCTGCGCACTACGACTCGCATAGCTCGAGCCGCTGGCCTGTCGCGCCATCTTCTGCTTCTCTTCCTCGAGCAATTGCTTCAAAAACTCGTCTCGCTTCTCAGGGAAATTGAGAACGATTTCGTCGGGGCGAGCGTCGCTGGAGCCGACCGGGCCACCAAAGAATTTCAGTGCCGCCTTGTCGTACGCCATCGCTGCATCCTTGGCCGTGGGGAACGTGCCCAGGTTGACGACCTTACCGTTCACGTGGATCTGGGCGTGGGCGTACACGCGGTGCACCTGCACGCCCAGGTACTTTTTGGCTGGCACGCCCGAGGCCTTCTCCTGGGCTCCAGCCGCCTCTTCCATCTTGCGACGCTTAGCTTCCAAGTGCGCAGCGGCCGCATGCGCGTCGGGGGATTCCTGGGAGCGTTTGCCACGCCCACGACCTCGGCCGCGCCCACGTCCACGGCCCCGCCCGCGTCCAGGAGACGGGTACAGGTCTGCGTGGTGTGCCAGGGACGGAGTGGCAGCGGGTGCTGCAGGCGCGACGCTCGGGTTGGGCGGCCGCACGCTGAAGGCGACCTCGGGGCGGATGAAGCTGTCGTGCAGGTGCGGGAAGTTGAGCTGCGCGCTCTTGCCGTAGTGCATGAGCGCGGCCTTGTCGTAGGCGTGGGCCGCCTCGATCTCGCTGCCGAAGGTGCCGAGCTGCAGGTACTTGGAGCCCTGCCAGAGCTTGGCCACGAAGGGCTTCTTGACGCCCTTCATGGACACTTTGGACACGCCTCTGTACTTGGACTCCTTCATGAGGATCGTGGGCTTGGGCGCGGTGGCGGCTGCAATGGCCGCGGCCGTAGCAGCGGGGGCTGCGACGGCGCTGGGAGCAGGGGCCAGCGGCCTACTAGAGGCAACAGTACTGCCAGCAGCAGCACTAGTGGGAGCAGAGGCTGGGGCTGCAGCAGCAGCTGAAGCAGCAGCGTTAGCGCCGCCGAGGGCCGCGGCCTTGCGCTGCTTGGCCAGGTTGGCGTCCGTGCACTTCTTGCAGTAAAAGTCTCCGGCCGGGATCTCCGTGAGCGGCGGCACGAGGCAGTACGTGTGGTACTCGCCGTCGCAGCCGTCGCAGAGCAGGATGCTGTCCCCGTTCTGGTCCGAGCCGCACACGGCGCAGCCGTTGCTGTGCGCGTGCGGGCCTCCCACCTGGGCGAGACACGAGAGTTTGGTCAGGTCAGAGGGCTGCTACCTAGGTGTTAGTTGGAGGCAGCTGAGGACGCACCACTGCGGCCGCCTTCTCGCGCTTGATGTTGTCGCCACGGCCGGGGAACATGGTGACGCACAGCCTCCTCCCCTTCACTTGGAATTGCTATGGGCGCGCGATGAAGGCGCGAAAAGAGGGGGAAGAGCGACGGTATACTGGGCCAGGTGAACGACATTTGCGACCTGGGATTGGTTATAACTGTGTCCGATAATTGCGGGGATTGGTGGAGAATGTTTGTTTTTAACCAATCATATCTCAAAAAGAAAGGGTGCTTTTCATTTAACTTCGGAGCCCCTAAAATGGAGCTCCAGCATGGAAGTCCGCTTTAGTTACCGCAAATCGAGGTAGATATCCTGAATCGGAGCCCTGGCAAATCAGGCCAGATGTAAATTGAATCAGATTTGTAAAAACGGATAATAAAAACATTATATTTTTGCTTGCACAATTTTCAAGTAGGAAGAGCGGATACTGCCTTTGATATTTGAAGTCTTAAATAATTAAGTAATTTTTACTGCTCTCCTCGACCAATCTTCCTGCATTCTAAGATGAGAAAAGCAGCTTGTCGTTAGTTTGTATCCACTTCAACCGCAACAGATCGAACGACTATTACCCTGCTACTACTGTAACTCGTCTACATACAGTCAGCTGACATGCCACTGTGTGACAGTGACTTAGTGTCTAGTAAATTTCACTAACATCAAAACGCTCACGCTGAGAAATCATTTAATATTTGCTCAGAGCGGTAGCAACTCGAAAAATAAGTTTAATACATCTAAACACTTGTTCTTCCTGTCGTCTACGTGGCAGCAGAGTTTTTCAAGAATTTGATTAATTTGATTTGATTGCGTTTAATCGGCTAGCTGTGTCCCAAACCGCATTCCTTCATTTTTAACTTTAAGCTTTTTCGGTATTTTACTTGGTTTTGTGAATTTTATTATGGACGTGATGTACCGTAATAAACGGTTTCATTGCGACAAACGGTTTCAATGCGACAACGGCATATGTGAGGGTGACACCCCCTCCCACTCGCAACTAGCATATGGATCGCAGCTTTAAGAATGAGAGGCGGAGAGGCATCCTGCCGGACGGAGCTCATCGCAGCACTCTGGATGAAAAACATCATGGTTGTTTTTTAGTTGACTTAGTTTTGACCTAAAAATATTGTCGCACCGGACCCGTTTATTACGGTATAGGGCTGTTTAGTGCAGTGCACGGAAGTCCTCGAAAGTGCACTAAAGTCCCGCCGCACTTTCGTGCACAAGAACAAAAATGGTTTATTACGACCATTGCCCAAGTCAAATGTAGCGCAACTCAGACTCAATTACTCTGAGTTAGCGCCCTCTTCAGCATCTCCACCGGCGGCTTGTACGGCAAAGTGACCGCCATGGCGATTCACGGCTTCTCCCAGCGCGTGCGGAATCATCCCCGGCATGATGCAGTAGGGCTATATCGCCGTCTACTTGCTGGCCATCGTGTTCGCGCGCGTGCTGGTCAACACGACAAGCCCCGGTTGGTGCCCGCTGGTTAGGATCCTTCCCACTCGTACTGATGAACATCGCGCGTCTGTACCTTTCTGAGACCAAGGTGTACCAGGAGCTCCAGGCCTTGCTCGAGGCTCCGTTCAAACGGCATCGAGGTATTCCTTGCCGACGGCAAGGTCGCGTTCAAGCGCCACTGGATACTGCTGGCTTACCTCGTGCTGCTCGTGGCCGGCTTCAACTTCATGGTAAGCTGTGGTGACGCCATCGGTCCTGCCATGACACGTTATGCTAGCTACTATCCTGTTGCTTTGGTTTGTCCCTGTAGTCTCATGGCTCGCAGGACCTGTACCTAACAATGTGTAAGAACCAGTTCGCGTTTTTGGCTGACGAGGTCGCCGTGACACAGGTCGTGGCCAACCTCGGCGCCATTACGGGCGGCACCTTGGTCGGCTACCACTCGCAAATCATAGGCCGCCGTCTCAGCATCATCGTCATGGCCGTCATCGGTGCCGCGCTGCTAGCTACATGACAACACCAAAAGCATGACCGCGGACTTCTTCGAGCCGTTTCGCGTGCAGGGAGCGAGGAGAGTCGTCTGGATCCACCTCATGGAGCTGTCGCCGCCGTCGTACAGCACGCTTATCGTCGGAACTTCCCACCAGCTAGGTAACGTCATCACCTCGGCCTCGTCGGCGTTGAAGGTCCGTCTTGGTGATGAGCACAGCCGCCGACCGCCGAGGGCATGAGCCGCTATAATTTAGGGTATCGCCATCTGTGTCTTCATGACGTTCCGTTACGCGAACCTGGTGCTGCTCACGTGCGTCTGCCTTGAGGCGCGCGGTGAGAAGTTCGACATCACCCACGACAACGAATTGGAAGAGGCAGCGCACAAGTGGAATGGAGGGACCTCGACCAGATATGTTCAATACCGCCGTGCACAACATAATAGTCAAGGAGGCCGCAAGGTCTGTGTGCATGAACTGAAGCTCACCCATCCCCGTTAAGTTAAACGGACGGGCCTCTTGCATGTAGCTAAAAGCTGTAGTCAACGTTTCCTTTTAAATGCGTGAATTAGTTCAATGTTTCATGCGTGACCGAAGTGTGGCAGTACGGGTGAAGCGAACGACGCCAAAGACACCAGGAGCACATCTTGCAGCACTAGAACACGATCAACGCGATGTATGATTTACATAAAATGGAGCTCCATAATGGAGTTCCGATTTAGTTTTTTCTGCCCTGAAATAGGAGCGTAAAAACAGGGACATCACAATGTCAACATACATCTCTATCGCTAAGGATGCATTACACCGAGCAGACATTGGAGGCAAAAGCACATGTATCCATGTAGTGGCACAATGGTCTGCTCATTCACGTTCGGCAGCTATAACATCATGTCATGCCAATCTGAGAAGGTCCCAGAAATGTTTGGTAGTGATCCCTTTTGCCGGTAAAAATCGGCAATTCAGGCTCCTTGCAAATCGGGCAGATATATCTATTTTCCCCCTTCTTGCTAAATCGGAGCCCTCCAGCAAATTCGCCCGATTTGACTCGGACCACCCGATTTGCCAAAACGGATGAAGCCACATTCATTTCATTCTCATTTTCATGGTGAGGTACTTAAGTACATTGTGTTCATTGAGAGTTCTAGGCTCTGACGATACGAAGCCACCATACATGTAGCCCTTCATATATAATGTTGTAGTAAACTGTGTACTATTGTTCTGTCAAAACGGAAACATGATTCGATGTATATTTTTACTTGGTGTTAAAGTGTGAATTCCGTCCATAATTTTTCCAAATCGGGCTGGTTTAAGGGTATCAAGGAACTGACGGAGTGTTCAGGTAGAGATGTAAGCATTCCCATGAATCCGGGTCAGAGCGTTTATCGTGGGGTGCTGTGGAGAGCGTGATAGCCCCGTTAGGGGCTGCTTTATTTGTGTATGTTTTTTTTTTTTCAATCAGCCTTGAGCGACATGGTACAGTATTGTGTTCTTTGGGCGCATCAGTTCTGATAACTCCAGCTACTCACAGTAAGTTTCGCAGTCCAAGCACAACCAAGTAAAATGATTAAAAAAAGAGTTCTAAAGTAATAAAACGTCAGTTGCTTGTAAGAAACGCGCCTTTATGAAGAACATGTGTTCTCTGGAGTTTAGATCCAGAGTTAACGAAGGGAGTCACTCCGACCCAAACTTACTTCAAATTCTTATACATGTACTTAGAACCCAAACTAACGCATGAAACTCAAAACTTAGCTAAAATAATACTTGAGAACCTGATATTCATGTTATATAAGAATCCAACTGGATACTTGAACCCAATATAGCGAGTTTTTCTCCTTATATTGCTTACTTGTTATATTCGTTTGTATCGAGAATGCAGGGTGATACTCTGATCTATTATAGCAGCTTCAAAACCGTATAGCCGCAGTAAAAACGATGCAAATGAGGTGGATGTTGCTTGTGGCGGCTAAGTGCAACATCGTCGGTAAATTACGACGGACCGAAGTAATTTATTCACGTGAATGTCGTCCGAAGCGCAACTCCTTTGCTGGAGCATACTAAGTACTTAAGTATTTGTCATAGCTCGTGCTTGTCTACATGTATACTAACCCCAACACCCGCCAAATCAAGGACAAAAACAAGGACCAAAAGTTAGAAGCTTATGCTGGCGTTGTTTTTCAAAGATAAGCCATCTTATTGGTACGGAGAAAAAGCGTTTGATTCCCTCTTTTAATCCTGTGTTATGCGTAGTGTCCACCATTGTCCATAACGGCAAAAGCTACAGTTGAAAGGTGTCATTAATAACATATTACATTTCATTTTTGCCCAGGATTCTGGGACAAATTCCTTAAAATGACTTGAGTTCAGTAAAGGGCTTCAGCCATTACACCACTCGAACAGTTTTTGCCTTTGTTATACATGAACCCTCGTACTTACCTGGATCTTATTTCCTTCCATACAACCCCCAAGTCACTTTTGGTCCTTTTTGCTGGTTCTAGGACAAACCCCTGCTAAATACGGCGTACTTAAGTGAGTTTTGGTCCTAGATCCTAGGACAAAAAGTGTTGGGGCTAGGTACAGGCACCACGTTGCGACTTGAAAGGAACGCAACCAGATATGAGTTAGCTGCAGAGACAGCCACTTTACAATTTTATAAGTAGAGGCTCTCTGACCCCCCCAAGATATAGCCACTTTACGAGACGAGACTAGCAATCGCCAACTTGGAGGTAGTATTTTCAAGCTCATTTGACATCATTAGTCTTAAGTTTAATACGGAGTTTCGCCGATGAATACAATGTTTGAACGTTAACGAAGCGAGCGACTGGTGCGCCACAGGTGTGCGCGCCAAAGTCGCAACGAAAAATGTTAGAAAATTATGCATGGATTGCAGAGTTCTCATTTTCTACGTGATTTATGGTAGAAAATCTTAGTATTAAAAAGCTCAGGCATTTATTAACAACTTTTAAGAAACAATAGGCAGAATACCAGGGAGGTTTAAGAAAACCCAGAGCTGCCCCGTGTAAAGCACGGCGTAATTGTGCCTTTCACATATTTTGGCGGGCGAGCTGTTAATTCAGGCGGAATTAGAGTCATAAAAGGGCGATTAACGCTTATTGTGAGCGCTTCCCCTAACACCCGCGATCAGCATTTGAGAGCCAATCGACGGAGATACGGCATGGATTGGCGGGTAGGAAGCCGCCAATCGCTCTGTTTTCGCCTAACGCAGGCTGGATTAGCTTATTCCGCCTTAACTCGGCCTCAACATCGCCGCTCCTAATTCGACCACGGAGGGACAACCCGGAATTAACATGGGAATTAGCTACCTCAGGGCATAATTAAGGTTGATAAGGGATTAGAGTTATGCCAGAATTATCACGGCAGAATAAGTGAAATGGACAATAGTTCGATTGCCTTTTTATCTGACTTCTCAACTTATTTGAACTAGGGTGCTACTTACTCGACAACAGTGTGGAACTCGCCTTTGTTAGCCGTCTAAGAAAACCGCAATCAAATTTGCTGGTAAAACCACTTACATGTAGGGAGGGAGCACAATGTTTTCATGTAAATTCGAGTGGTGCAACCAATATCGCTCTGAGCAAAACGTCGCCACCTTGAATGGTTTATGTAGCACTAATTTAGAGTGGGAACAGGAATTCTCCTAGGGATGAAGTAGTATGATATATTTGTACTTCTACTGGAGCTTTTGTGATCTGTTTTTTTAGTTGAAAAATCAGGTTCTTGCAAGTTTGAGATCTCTGACGTGTATACTTTCGATGCCTAGCCTCAGCTCAAGAAGCAGACGGAGATGACTCTGGAATAATAGTCAGGTGCATGCAAAGAGAGCGTCAATTGGGTAAACTTAACTAGAAGCGCACGCAGGCCGAGATAAAGTATCAGGGCAGCCAATAAGGAGAGGCGGAACATTTCCAAGACGGAATCAGTAACACAATAGACCTCACCCTTATTATTAAAGGAGAGGGGGAACATGCTTCTCGCTCCATAGTTCTTATTAGGAAGAGCGCAAAACAGTTCATCGGCAGTTCAGTTCAGCCTAGGTCATATTAACAACACATGCTCAAATCTTCGGGTGGTTTCCCCGCCTGGAAAAATTCATCAAAGTAATCAATCACTTGTGTCGAGCATTCGTAAGACAGTTTGACGACAAATCAAATCTAGTGATTTGATTGGCGAATAGTACGACTTGCCAATTCTGTTGGCACTGCCAGGCGCAGAGTGCTCGCAGGCTCTGCTAGGAAGGCCCGCGTTCCTCTTCGCTACTCTTTTTGATGCATTTCGTTGCACTTCGTATCCTGACTAATATCGGGCGCAGCATAGTAGTGGTAGTAATGATTGGCGGTTCGATAGAACTGTGCGGAGGAGCGCTGCGACACCAACAAACTCCCTCTACATATTTAAAACACCACGGCGAGCTTAGATCGTTTAGATTTCCTAGTACTACAGTAGCAGGCCGAGCAAACTGGTAAGCGCCTTCAGCCGGGCTGATCAATTACTTTAGCTTTGGCATTTTTCATGTATTCCCGAGAAGTTTCGCCGCTCATTTGACTCTTAGAGGCCCTCACGTCGTTTTGTAGTTATTTGTTTGCGACACCACCAACAGCTTGCCTACACGTGGCCGCGGGTGAGGTCAGTGGTGTCCACTACCGACGTAGGTGGAGCTGCAGCAGTGTGCGCCTCCGGGAGGAAGGTAGCCAAGCAAACCGCAACAAATACAAATACAAATACAAATACAAATACAAATACAAATACCAAGACTGACTGACGCTGCCTTGCTGCTACTACAAAACAGTCCATTTCATGACTTTGGTAAGATCCCATAATGTATTGATTGTCTACTCCCTCGCGTCCTCCGACAACGCCTCGGTGCGGAGCATGTGTGCGCGCTCGTCGTGAGTAGTACATTACACCGGCAGTTTTTATTTTCATAATTTCTTACCGTAATTAACCACCGAGAACATTCCTGAAACCTTCTTTCGGGACAGCAGCGATTTCAACGACGCGACCTCTCAACCACCTGAGAGCTTGAGGAGGCGTCTGTTAGTGAGCGGGCAGCCGCGCGACCCTGTAGACGTGCAGGATCGCACATGCGAGGGTAAGACGAAACTCCTAATAATTACTGGCACATTACGACGTCATTTTCAGAAATAATTTATTTTTTTCAAAAAAATAAGAGGCTATCTATATAGATACCATACATACATCATGTCGAACACACTAACTTTCGGAAAATACAAAGGTCAATCCATTGAGGATGTATTCAAGAATGATCCTGGATACTGTCGATGGATGCACAACCAACCAAGCCTTAACATTAGTGAGGATATCAAGATTTTCCTTCACTCCAAGTTTCTCAGCAACGATAATTCATATATGATGACATGGGGGAAGTATCGGGGTAAGACTCTCAAGCAGATTAGCCGAATGGATCCCGGATATATCGATTACCTACGCAAGAGCAAATTCGTGATTGAGAAGTGTCCTAAGCTACTCAAGGAGCTTAATTTTTTTTTGTTAGCTAAAATGGGGTCTACAACCTATGCGGTTGAGCATTCTAAAATTTCGCCGGTTAGTCTATCGAACGTTAGTTCCTGTTCGCTGATCACGAGGACCAACAGATTTACGCCTTGACATCCAGCGTTGGTACCCTGAATCTGAATGGCTTGAGGTACATCACGCTCAGTCAGACGACTAACGTCAGCGATAAGGACACGGTTAGTTAGCGACCACGTCTGATAGTCAAGGAGACCATTAACTAATTCAGGTGTTAGATCACCATTGATCGAAGAGATCTTAGCCAACTCATTGTGGAAGTGATGGAAGTCATAATCATGGCTAATGTCGAACACCTGAGTAGAACCAATGCGCACGTTGAAGTTGCGAATCGAACTACCTGGGTGGAGTGTCCATGGAGAACTATCGAACGGAGATTGGAATTCCTGAACAGTAGCAGAAGCGAAATTACCAGTCTGTTCAGCAAAAGGGAGTACAACTACGTATTTCGCATTCTTAACACTTGCCGATAGCTGTAGATCAAAGGAAGCGTTATGCTGAGTCGATTGCTTTCCAATACCAGCCCGCTGATAGAACCACTGAGCGTAGCAATCGTTGTAGCGAACCTTCTTAACCGGCTTAGAAATGATAGCCTGAGGATTCTCAAAGATGTACAAACGGTACATACAGGCGAGCCGTAGTGAAAGGCATATACGTTCCATCGATAGTAGGTTCAAGAGCATTGACTACAGCGCCCCAAGAGATACTGAATCCGGCAGAAGCAGCAAGCACTCCAGCCATGGGATTACCACTGGAAGAGGCAGCGACCATTACAGGACATACATTGCCCGAAGCAAGGGTAGTAGAAGTTAGAGACATACCCTTTGTAGAATCTACAGCGATAGTAGAAGTTCCCTGATTGACGCGGAAACGGAGACGAATCTGGGGATTAGCCATTAAATCAAGTTCCTTGAAGATAGGATGGAGATCGGATAGCTTGATCTTTAGCATGTAGTTCCATGTACCCATGATTGCGTTAGCAGTGGCAGCACCAGCTACAAATGCACCACGAGCAGTTTGGTTAGCAATGGTGGTAGAAGCAGCAGCTCCACCCACCGAAGGCCACGTCGAAGAGAAATCAACGCCAGCAGTAGGAGGGTTCGACAACAGACGCTTTACGAGACCGTCATTAGCAATTGTTGCTCCTCCAGCAGGAGTAGAAGTGGTGAAAGTTGAAGAAAAGGCAGCAGTGTTTGAATAGCCATCGCCGTTGAGGGAATTAGTTCCAGAGCTGTACGAGACGGACTGAGCAGCATCGGGGAACAAGAACGATTCCGCTCCATGCTTCTCTACATACTGAGGACTGTATCCAGTCTGAGCGCGAACGTTGTTCCAAAAGAACTTGTAGTCGGCCATCGATACGATGGTCTTACCATTTAGTTCAAGACTCAGGCTATCGATGACATTCCAGTTGCCACACTTTAGAGTAGCGCAGAAGCGGTTAGCAGGTAGAGTCTGACCAGTAGCACCATTCTTCATCGATACTTTGTATGGAAGCATAATGTAGGCATCACGGAGGCTCGCAAACCCTTCTGATCCATTCAGTTGAGCTGTTGCGTCAATAGTGATGACACCATTTTGATACGATCCCTGGTTGAGATCGATAACAAACGGTACACGCTTGCCTGATGATACCTTGATCTCCGGGTCGCTCTTGAGCGAGCTCTGGTACAAATATTGGTCGGATAATTGAGTTTCACTCATCGTTGAGATTCTATATGGGATGTAATATACTTTCTCAAAATTAATTATTATGGAGTTCATTAAACCAATCACATCTGATCATGACCTCATTGAACTTGCGAAAAAAATGAATATACATCTTGATGATATTTTTGAGTCAAGTGAGATAACAAAGCGGCTCCCAAAGAAAGGATCATATCTGATTTTGTTGAGGCAACCTAATATGGATGTAGGACATTGGACATGTGTTCATGATGGGGAGTATTTCGATAGTATGGGTGAGGCAGCCCCAACAAAGTATGGAGTCGGTAAATACAATCCAAAGCAATACCAAGGTACGTATGGTGATTATTGTGGGATATGGTGCATGCTGTGGCTCTATTCGAAACAATATCGTAAGCCAGATGTATTCAAAAATATGAAAGATTTAAATGTAACTATTCTTTAATTCAACGTATATAGCAAACATGTACCGCGAACTAACTATTTGAAGTGATATTCCTGCCCGAAAGCTTAGCAAAGCTTTCAAGACCGGTAAGCTTAGTCTTACATCAAACGAACTCAAGGGTAGCGCCTCTGTTATCCACCTTCATCCGACGTCTTATGAGAAAGCTATTAAGGCTCGTAAGGCTGGACGCGGTGTCAGACTTGACATTACCAAGCACGAAGTAAAGAAGGGATACAAGAGGGCTCAAGGAGGTTCTATTTGGTCCAAGGTGTGGGGAGGGATCAAGTCTGCTTTCAAATTTGCTAAAGATTCGGGAATCTTGAGCAAAGCCGTTGATGCTGCCGTTCCTGCGTTAGCAACGTATGCCGGTCAGCCAACGGCTGCCATCCCCGCGCGAGCTGCAATTAAGTCTCTAACAGGAATCGGTATTTACGACTCCGATAGCGACAAGGAGGGAGGACGTGTATCGATGGCTGACGTAAAGAAGGCTGCTAAGAATGCTCTTGGATATGCCAAACGTAGAGGAATCATCACTGATGCGGTCGATGCAGGAGAGAAGTTCCTACTATCAAAAGCTACCAAGCCTGAACATGAGGATCTAATCAGATCTATGCGAAAGGAGGTTCGTCGTCGTTATGGAGTAGGAGTAGCAAAGAAACGCCCAGCGAAGGGTTCGGCGGAGATGAAGGAGCGAATGGCAAAGCTACGAGCTATGCGAAAGAAGGGTAAGTCTGGAGGTTCTTTTACATTGTAAAAACATTATCGAAGATTTATTTTTTTGGACGGATCAAGAGCATAATAGATACCGAAGTATCACGGAAAATGACCTTCTTGTCATTTTGATTGTATATGCTTAGCGTAATACTGGCACGAGATCCGTTATGACAGTTCATCCACGCATACTGACTCGGTTTGTATGAAATGACCTTTCCAATAGCGGCATCGCCTCTATCAAAAGCGCTGACAATATCGCCTGAGGCTACGTATTCGTTTTTGATAAGATCGCAACGGACGATGTAGGAACTGGTTGGATGGATCTGAGGAATGATATTAGAGAGCTGAGCACTTGCAACAGTAGCTGGAGAAGCAGGATATGACCCAAGCGTCAATCCTACTACTTTTCCGAATTCAGCATTATCGATGATCAATCGAGGGACACGAGTGGTAGTCGGCAATCCACTACCGCCCGAGGAATATAGACCTGTGGTAGGTCTTGTCCATGTACCCCCAGCTGTAGGTAGCGTTGTAGGTGTAGGAGAGAAATCAAGCTGACAAGCGTAATAGACGCTGTTAGCACTCATTTTGAGGTAGAATGTATTATTCCCAGACGGATCGATGAGATAGGCCCCAGCATTGACAAGAGCCGTCTGAATGCTTCGATTGATATCGTCGTAGGAGTAGATTCCATCAGGAAGGCTTAGATTGATTGTCGATGTAGTTGCAGCGGTAGGTACTTCGATTTTGAAGGTTGTGTTCTGAAATTGCATCGAATCAATGTTATACTCGGAGTTATACATTGAAATCGATTGAATAGCACATACTACATCGCGGAAGTCAGCGGCCGATCCGGGAAAAGAGTATTTCCAGGTTGAGTTGGTTCCATCCTGTACCAGATTGGTGCTATCGAGTTTGATAAAGCTGGACATATTGTTTTATATGAATGGAAGCATTTTTTGTATAAAATTAGTCCTCAATTCGAATCACTCTATCAAAGTTATACCTGATCTGACCCTTGACGGAATCTATGAAGAGCATTTGCCCCTTTCGCTCCGTAGCCTTGTTGTAGTAATAGACGATTGAACGATCATCTACTCCCTTGATATTGAAATCTTTCACAACCATCTGGAGATCACGCTTCGAATTCGCCTTTAGGATAGCTACATACTCTGAATTCAAGCGTATCATCTTATCCGTGGCAAAGTAGCTGTGGCTTAGGAATATCGTACTGAGCTTGAAGTGGCGACCTCTTGTATAGTAATGAGAGAACAAATTCTTCTGAAGTAGCTTATCGTTGCTGTAGTCATCTATGATGACGAGCTCAGGTTTATTGGAGTTGATTGGTGTATGACGAACCTGATCAACACTTGGAGGCGAATCAGGGTCGGCGAATGTGATAAAGCCATCCAGCTTGTCGCGAAGATATTCGTACAACTCCTGATGAGGATTACGGGCAATGATCGTTAGATGAGCGAATACGTGAGGAGAATGTTTGAGGATGTACATACATAGATTGTTCTTCCCACTGAACGATGGCCCCAGAACCACCATTCTAAACAACGCTTTGATGTCAAGCGCTGGAATATCACCCATCGATGCGCTTTTGAACTTTTTTGGGATTGAAGCCCCAAAATCAGGAATACCGCTCATGATTATCGTCTAATCTATATAGCTTTAGACAAAATGAGTTCTGGTTTTTCTTATCCTCAACCAACATTCACATCTTCAATCTATAACCCTGCATTCTACCTATCGTTGGATGCCAGTGGTTTTCTAACGTATGACTATGCTCAGACTCTTTATCTAAACAAGTATGACTATCGTTTGTCATACATTACCGGTATCTCTCAAGGAATTGCAACCCAAGGAGTAGCACTTGTCCCTGGATCTGGTGGTGATATCAGCGGCCTCGGGGCAATCAGCTGTAGTAGTCTGACTGTTAATGGATCAACTATTACAAGCGCTCCATCTCACGTTTTAGGAATTACGCCTGGTACCGCGGATCTAAACAAAGCATTGGTACTTGATGGATCGAAGAATGTTTCAGGAATCAGTTCATTATCAGCTTCGAGTCTTACAGGCACGCTACAAACCGCGGCTCAGACGAATATTACCTCAGTAGGTACGCTGAGCAATTTCACCCTGAATACGGGTGGGACAGGTCTATTCATTCCGAATCTCAAGTTCTGGGATGGCGTTAGTGCATGGGTTAACTTCAATCATGCTTACTTTCTTAACGTTATCGAGGGAGGAGCTTCCCCCAGTACCGCTGTCGTACTCAGTAGTACAAAGGATTACTCTGGAATTCGAGATCTAACAATATCGCGCAATTTTATAGCTTCAACTTCAATATCATCACCAACGCTGACATGTGATACGATTTCGAAAAGCGGCACTCAAACGATGAATGCAACTACCCTCAACATCAATCCTACCACTCTTCAAATCAAAGGAACAACCCTGAATGCTACTGGAGCGGAGCTGAACAAGCTTTCCGGATGTACAGCAACTACAAGCGAGTTGAATTATTTGGATTTGACTACTGGGGCAGGAACGGCTGAAGCATTGAAGGCACTCGTTCTAGACTCTAATAGCGCGTTGACAACAGGTATCACATCACTAACTTCGACCAATCTGATCTCAACGACGACCACTCAATGCCAAATTGCTGCTGGTACTTCATTTACATCGACAACGGGTGCGTCTGATTTCAACCTCATTATCCGAAATCAATCCAACACGGTTGGGGCTCAGGCTGGATTATCGTTCGTGATTGAAGGTACTAGTGATATGACTACGTATACACCATCTGTCAATCTATATTGTACCAGAACAGCTACTGCCGCTCAATATTCGATGGCCGATTTTGCAATTAGTACCAGAAGTGGTTCAAATGCTCTTAGTGCTATGACTGAACGCATGCGTATCACTCAACAGGGGTATATTAGATTCGGATCATCGTCATCGACCGCGAAAATTGATATTACATCAACCGCGAATTTACTAAGCGGATCGTGGCAGCGTGCAATGAGAATCGCTAATGATCAGGCAACGCCTATCGAATTCGAAGTTCAAATTTTCAATGATGTTGCTGGAGGAAGCAATGGAGTAGCTTTAGGGACCACTACAAGCGATCCTCTTAGGTTCATGGTTGGTAATACTACCAAAGCATATCTCAACGACTCTGGACGGTTGGGAGTTGGAAACACAAGCCCCGAAGCGACCATCCACAGTGGAGGAGAGGTATGGGCAAACAACTTCATGCATATCAAGGGTAATGGAGATGGTTTCGCTCGTTATCGATTCAATTGGAGCCAGACTGACTACCCAGCGATCGGAACTGACTTTACGGTCGGGGCGATCCGTCTAGGCAAATGCGATGGAAACTATAATTGGACAGCCTATGTTCCGGTGAGAGGTGGTTCATATACCAACGCATCAGATCAGAGATTGAAGAAGGATATAATCGATTTAGAATATGGAATAGATGCGGTCATGAGAATGCGACCAAAACGATTTAAAATGATTCAGGAGCAAACCTCACATGTTGGATTCATCGCGCAGGAAATGTATGAGGTTATACCGGAATCTGTTGATATCGGAGCAAACGATGATCTCAATGCTGATGGATTTCCAATCAATCCATGGGGTATAGATCTATCTAGCCTGACATCGGTTCTGTGCAAAGCGATTCAACAGCAGCAGCAACAAATCAATGAACTCAAGCAAAAATTGGACTCAATTATATAGAATGGCTCCATTCAAGTTCCGACTATCAACTCGAAAAGGCAAAAAATATGATGCTGTTTTTACTGATGGGAGGGTTGTATCTTTTGGTGCTATTAAGCGGACTGGTGAGCCTTATCAACAGTATCGAGATCGCACATCGTTGAAAGCTTACAAAGACTACGATCATAACGATAAGGCTCGCCGAGAGAGCTACTACAAGAGGCATGGACCCCTTGACGAATCAAATCTATACACAGCCGATTGGTTCTCGAAAAAATATCTTTGGTAGAGTATATATATCATGGGTTGCGTACCAAGTAAAAGGCAGATCACAAAGGATTTGACAAATCCTGAAACTGGTCAAGTCATCGGCTCAATAACGATGCGCGATGGAGTAGTATCTACTGGTGATAATGCTTATATCCCCATGCGCAATGTCCACAACGGCAAGAATGCTATCATGGCTATCGATATCGGTGATAAAAAAATTAGAGTCTACCGTGAGAAACAAACAGAAGTATCTCTATAGAGCAAAGGTTTTCACGCTCTTCGACTTTTTTTTCGGCTGGTACGCCCATACCCGTCCACCTTCCGTTTGGGTAGCTGCTTCCACCTTCTTGATTGACTTATCGAGGTCAGTAGCCCATGCTGCTGCTTGGGTCTGTTGAGGTCGGTCATGGATGATTAGATTCTTCATGATGGACTTGAGCTCAGCAATGTTGAGATCGCTGTTGTCTCCATAGCTGCCGCCTGAACTGGCGATGATGCGGGGGTTGAAAAAGAACATAGCTATATTAGTCCGAAAATAAAAATGGCCCAAGCGATAATTAGAGTAGTAGGAAATTTCATAGTTTATAGTAATCGAGTGATAATTTCCTTGAACTCCTTATCATCAATCAGACGATTGCTGTACATATCCACCGTGAGAGACTTCAGCTGTTTGATGATGCTAGGATTATCGTTTCCTAGCTCTAATTCACCTTTCAGCTTGTCATACTCGGCGCGGAGCGTCGAAAGTGGATCCTCAAGCTTGTCGTGGAAGTTGTACTGGAGGTGAGTGATTGCTAGGATTTCCTTGAAAAGCTTCTTATCATCGATCGATAGCTTATCGTATGAGGCTTGATCAATTTGCTGCTTATAGACTAAGGTTCGGATCATTCTTTGGAGACTCTCACTGATTTGACATTTTGGACCACATTTTCGGCGATTCGGCTGTACAATGACCAGTGTTTTTGCATCAAGATCGGGAATTCTGATGTATTTGCTCCCAAGCTGCTTATAGGTATAGGCACTAGGTGTAGCTAATCCCTGGATCTCGTTGAGATTATAGGTACGACCTCGGCGAACCACACCTTCCAATGGAGCAACTCCTGCACCACGCAATCCTCGCCCCTTAAGCCCGCTACCTTGAGCTAAATGACGAAAGTGAGCACGGACATTAGCTCGGTCCACCCTTGCTCGAGCCGAATCGGGCATTGGATGATCATTGTACCTAATTTCATTGAGTTCTTGTGCTCTGGTTATATAATCACGTTTCTTAACCGTATACGCTGCCTTAGTAGCTTTTACAGCTGCTTTTGAAGCTCTTACAGCGTCCTTATCGGCTTCTGAATTTGAGCTCTTTAAATCATGTAGATTCTTTTCCAGCTGACTGTAGGCTTCTCCGTATGCGCGATAGGCTTCTTCAGCCTCATCGTGTAGCTTTTGTAGCTGCGCGTCCTCATAGCCATCGTAACCTAGTGGGCTTTTAATGTCACAAAACGTTGCTGAAGATAGCTTCACGGAGTAGTTTGAGGTTATCATCAAGAATTTTCTCTAAATTCTTATCATCATTCTCATCAACGTACTTACCATAATCTTCAAGCTTGGTTAGTAAGGATTGAAATGTATCCATCCATCTGATAGTTTTCATTAGGTAAGCCATAGCATCACCCTTCACTGGTTTGTGCTGTGCATTCTTGAAGTTCAGTGGTTTAGTATCTATCGGCATGCCAAGATAGTAAGTAGGATGGGTTTTAATACCCTTATCGGAATCAACAATCGGATACAACCTTGTGGCAATCGATACTCCATTATTAGCAAGTTTCTTATAGTACTGGGTGAGGATGGTTTTAGCTTCGAGATCTGGGATAGACATTAATTTATCCATATCTTCATCTTTTCCGGTTTTAAGTCCTGGAAGTTCTTCAAAGTCCCCATCAAACGCATCGTATGCTTTGGCAAGTTTCTCCTTATCCATTTGAGTGTTTAGCGATAGCACCAATCCCTTATCCTTAACCATTGCTACGAATCGCTCGAGTGTGGCTATCCAATTGACTTCTTTCTGTACAGCAGGGCGATGCTTATTAGTGTCGGTTCCAAATACATAGATTCGGAAATTGGCGTCAAGCCATAGATACCCCTCTTTATAAATTTTCCCGTCCTTGAGGATAGGATTGATTTGCTTATGAAGATGATTGGCTTCTAGCAAAGCACTATTTTGAATAATCAACCATGTAAGATTGTACTTGGCGTCGTCATCATCTAGCTTTGTAGAAGTAGATTTGTCCTTGTACTTTAAATCTAGTCTTGGCTCCTTAAGTGGAGTATCTAAGTCCTCAATATCATCATCACCTCTCCGCTTTCTATCTGATCGAGGTGGTTTGTCTTCCCTACGCATCGCATCAACTTCATCGATCGAGTTGCTTTCCCCATCGTAGAAAATATCGCGAATCTTTCCTTCAGTGGCAATCCAATCGATCAAGTGATATCTCTTGTATTTACGACCGCTACGCACTGAGCGAAGAGAACCCTTTTCACTAATTACTAGGTTTTGATCATCTCTACCAGTTTTCTTTTTCACTGGGTGAATACCAAGCGCCACCCAGTTAGGATTGTCCGTAAAGAACTTTTTAATCCATTCACGCGCATGAACTTGCTCCTCAATATCTCGAATAGAGGTGTCTGCCTTTTTCTCATTGAATATGTCAGTGTTTACACCAGTATCTGTCATTCTTGCACTATTATCAATTCCAACATCATTCATATCAGGTCTCACGTGGACCCAACCATCACTGGTTTGAGGCTTTGCTGTGGTCGAAGCATCACTTGTTTGAGGCTTAACAGTAGCTTCTGCATCGCTTGTTGTAGGTACTGCGCTAACACCAGCATCTACCATTAACGGATGAACATTTGGCATGGCTTCAGTTTTAGTTGATGTTGAGGACTCAGGGTTTTTCTGGGAGTTTTCAATTTTCAGCTTTTTTTTAAGATTTCCGCGAGCGGAATTTTTAATTCATCAGGCGTTTCTTCGTCAGGTCCGACAGAAATATCAGTCTGTGTGGATTCAGCTGTTTTCTTAGTAACGGTGGTGATGCCCTTGATGATGTCACTAGCCCATGATGCGCCTTCGTACATCTGACGCTTGGAATTGGCTTGTCGAACCCGTCGTTGAGCTCTTTCGAGCAACTCTAGTCGCTTCTGCTCTCTTTGAGCAAGTGATGTAAAATTTGGAAACATATCGATCCTATATAGATGTTAGGCATAAAAAAATGAGTATTCGAATTACCAATAGCTCGGCATAACTGAGTCATGGCGGAAAGGTAGATACGAATGACAAATACGATTTCGTTCGTTTAATAGATTTAAATATTGGTCTTTAATACAATGGAATGGAACGCCAAAGATTTCCTCCAATTCGTGTCTGTATTTATGATTGACCACTGTCTTACGAAAATTCGCGCTTGCATCAAGATTCAGCAACTCATTTTTGATTCGACTTACCTCCTGAATGATCCACAGCTTTCGTCGGAGCTGTACAAGCTCACGTTGGTTCTCTACGCAGTTGGAACACATTCTTTTATCTATATGAAGTCATATATTTATGCAATCGTTTTCAAAAACTAAATTGATAGATATAGATGAGTCAAAGCTTACAGAGGATTGCTCTATTAAACTTATTTTGAAGCTAGTTCGACTCATTTTTTTATCGACTTCCAGTACTCATTCTCTAAGGTTGATCTCTTGTTCTTATTGACAAATCTAAGATTATCTTGTGGCTCCCAGGAGTCAAGTTCATTACCGAGCCATTTTATCAGATATTTGTACTTCCCAGTCCGTGTCTTCTTATGATCCAAGATCTTTTCCGCCTCAAGAATATCACCTCGATTAATAGTAGCATCTGTAGTCTCTGTTTTGACCAGTTTAAGATCGTTTGGAGCCTTGTAGAGGGTATGACCATTCTTTGAGCGGATTTGGACTCGGTAGCCATCAATTCCAACTATCATGTAGACTGCATTGCTCCACCGAGCCGATTCCTTACCAAATGCATGCTTCTTGAGACGGTATAATACGCTTGATCCGACCTCAAACTCCTTCTCAATTCTATCGGCTTCTGCTTGATTATGACTCAGATCCGCATCCATTACTTTACCTTTGGCATCACTCGGGGTCATACCAATCGAACGATGAAACGTGCTATTGTAGTTTTCGATCACATCACCAATAAGCTTTTGCGTAATTCTATTGGGGGACATTTTAGTTAGTCTCTGCTTCAACGTTCTGTTAAATCGCTCGATTTTTCCCATAGTACCGTGATCACCTGGATCGTTGTTGTAGTGTTCAATTTTTTTGGATTTGAAGTATGCTTGAGCCTGCGAGTTCATGAACTCGCTACCGTTATCGCTTGTAATGATATCCACTTTATGGAGTCGAACAAACGCTTTAAGCGCTGCTAACACAGTTGCTGCTGTCTTGTTCGATAAGACCTTGGCAAAGCCCAACCTCGAGTTGATATTGATAGCAGTCAAAATTGGTCGCTTCTCCCAAAACGCGAGGTCAATTTGCCAAGAGTTAGGGTTATGCGAAGCTATTTTGAACCCATCGTATCGCTTCTTCTGCTCCTGAAATCGCTGAATATCGCTCTGGTTTGAGAACCATTCCTTGACGATTTTCATTGTTATATTCGGCTTTAGTTCTTTCGCCTTCTGGTACAAGGCTTGTGCCCCCACATAGCCCGTTTTGGGGTTATAGTATAATTTGGACAACAGCTGATCCATCGCTCTATATGGTTATAAAACAAAAAAAAATCCCCTGCCGGGTAGTTGCTTATATGTCGAGCGGCTCGGTGGTGATACCATCCGCAAGTACACGAGTAGTAATTTAGAGCTGTTTTAGTCTGGCTGTACGTAATTATTGACTTACTCTCCTTACTGAGTCTAAACCCCTTGTTGGTACCCTGTAGCGTGATGCGATCGCGAACAACTGATTCAAAGCCATCTGGGTTGAGGACGTCGCCATTGCGTCCAGCACTCTGCTGGACTCCCTTCGCTGAAACCTTGACCTTGTAAGATTCATCTGGTAGGTAGCAAATGTAGTTCTTAGAGGACAATGATACCATAGCATCACCAGACCACTCTTCCTTAAATAAACCAGGGGTTCGACGATCAAACTTGGCTACAGTCTCATTATAGTCGCGCGGGAACCACTCATACTTGTGCTGCTGAAAATGCTCACGAAGCTCAGGCTTGATGCACTCCTCAAATGGCTTTTCACAGCTGAAAGCGATGTAGCCAGAGTCGGTGTCCATCTCCTGATACTGAAAATTTGAGCGGTCGAAGTAGAAGTCAATAAAATCGTAGTAGAACTCAAGCATGCGGAGCTTAGCGAGCTGATAGATTGCAATCGAGAGATGAATTGGGTTCTTGTTGTTGAGCTTTCTCTTCTTCATTGTGAATTCACATGAATCATTCAACTCTTCCATTCCATGGAAGGTGAAGTGCTCAATCTTTGATTTAATTGCCTTCTCATCCGACTCATACTTGACCTCCTTATGCTTGCTCATGTCCATGCCACTGCGACCGAACGCTGAATTACCTACTAGTTTCATCATCTCAGCAATCATGGCCTTAGACTTATCGGCATCACCTTCCCGTCGCGCGTTCGATACGGCTTCCATGAATGGAGCAAACGCCTTGTGAGAGCTAGCCCTGATGAAGCTGTAAGTCTTGGTGATCTCCATGCCATGAGAAATGTACCATTTGAGTAGCGGTGCATAAATGAGGATCTTCTCACCAAAGTAGCTCCCGATGAGTTTGCGAGCCGGCTTTGCTCGGCTTTGCTTGCACCCCTCGTTGTACTCGAACATGTGCAGACCGATGACACTCCGATCGCTGCAGTCGATAAGGGTGTTCTTGAAAATTGGGGTCATTTCACTGAAATAGGGTTTGAGATGCTCTGGTGTACGGATATCACACTCTAGGAAGCCAAAGATCTTGCCATTTACAATATCATCGACGATCCCTGTGTATGCCTCGATGGTGGTCAACCGTCCACATGGCATCTCGTTACCAAGAGCCCACAAATACAGAGCATTAGCATCGTAGCCGATGATCTTTTTGCAGATCTTACCCCCTCGAATCTTAGTTTCGTTGCGTTTTGCGTATCTGTTGAAGATGATAGAAGGACCACCAGCAATGTTCGCCTTCATCTTGGTGTAGATGTCCTTCTCCTCTCTATCGATACTGTACACCAACCTGTCTGAGTTGAAT
Organism: Phytophthora sojae; assembly: GCF_000149755.1. Lineage (NCBI taxonomy): Eukaryota > Oomycota > Peronosporomycetes > Peronosporales > Peronosporaceae > Phytophthora > Phytophthora sojae. The sequence goes on along the minus strand of NW_009258121.1, from coordinate 664,111 downwards.
TCAAGTAGCTTCTTATGGCGGAAGCCCTTTAGCGACATGTTCTTGCGAGCAACATTGCATCCCACACAGCTGATCAAGATATTGCCATCGATGTGTCCGAGCTTGTTATTGATTCGGTCGGCCGAGGCAGTATCAGCTGTGAGTTGCTTGTAGCATAACCCGCACAGGTACTTTTGTCGCTCTAGCAAGTCGTTGACGTGTTCTAGCGTCATATTGAATTCGCGATCGGCATCAGCATCCTGGGTCTTATATCCACTTAAGCGACTAGTGGGAAAGTCAAACGCTTCCGCAGGCTCCTTACTTGGTTGCTGGAGGTTGTTGAAGCACGTCTGATACATGACTTTCTCAGAGAGACCAGGTAGCGACACACCATCAGCGAACATATCAAGTTCGAAACGTTTGAATAGTTCTCGCTGGGCTTTGATGGCCTTGATGAAGGGGACTACATCGAGGTTGTTGTACCAAATGAGTAGATCCTTGATTGACTTCATGCCATAGTGTCCCCATACGAACTGTACCCGCGCAAAGTCCTCATCACTGATGCTAGTGCTACGGAGAGTGCCGTCGAATGCCGACTTAGGAGGGACTTCCGACTGACTGAGTACGTCAAATTACGTAATGTACTCGTACGGGAAGATACCTTTTCCTAGGCCACAGACGCATCGAATCTTGTCATCACACTTGCACTCACCGAGATATGTCAACAAGTACTTTGCATAGCTGGTGCCTGCCGGAACATAGTTGCTAATGTCAAGCATCTTCATGTCTGACGTGGCGATGCACATGTAGCTAGGGTTCTTGCTGACTGATGTGATGTTGTCAGTACCGATGACTGCAAACAGGTCCGCCTTGATAAGGTTGATGTCGTATCGTCCAGAGTTGAATCCGAGTACTGGTACCTGATCAATGCACTGCTTCAGCTTACCATAGTCAGAGCGCTTCTTACCGAATGTGAGCTTGCTGTGGAGATCGAAGAAACTAGCAAAATCTCCGTTCTGAATCCAAGCATTGACATCTTCCATCTTGTACGTCTTACCCAAGTCTAGGCCAGGAACCTCAGCGTCAGTCAAACCATGGACGTTGATGATCTTGTGTAGCAAAGTCTCATACTTCGAGACGTTATAACGCTGAATCTTAGCCGCAACTTCCTCGATGTACTGGAACATATCCTTGAGCAACTCCTTTGGATCATCGCTGACAAAGCATCGCACCTCCTCAGTCAAGCTGTTGGCTACGGAAACAGACACAGGGATGTGTTCGTCTGTGAAGATAGTATTCTCTCCGTGTTTGACACCCGTAGGCTTGAGGATAGCCTCAAAATCATATACAATGAAGTGATCGATGTAATGGTCAGCATCCTCGATGGAGTACTTAGTCAGTTTGGAACGAATGCTATTCGGAGCGGGTTGGTAGATGGTTGGCTGAGCTGGGAACGATTCGATGTTCACGAGTTCACACTGGTTCTTGGTGTGGTTGCGTAGCTTATCAGAGCTGACAAACACCATCTCACACTTGGAGCATTGGTACTTCTGCTGGAGCATATCAATGTTCGTGATGTAGAGAGCGTGATTCTCGTGCGACAGGATGTTTATCGAATCATAGTCCTTGTCCGAGCGGCGAATGCATTCAACCTTGCCCGTCTCAACATCCATGGTGAAGACGTTGATGTTCAGCTTGAAGCACTCCTCAAGCTCATCGAATTGGAGAATATCGATAGGCTTGAAATTGCGGAACAGACCCAGAGTGTAGGTGATCTCCTTGTACGAACAGTACTGCTTGAAGGCTTGTTTCACCAGAGCCTGGATTCTGCGTGGATCCTTCTTCGCCCCCTCCTGCTTGTGATAAGCAATGCAGTGGAAGACACACTTGTTATTCGTCTTGGGGAAGTTGATGACGTGCTTGTTATCGCGGATCACCTTAGGAATGACAGCCTCACTATCGCCCAGCGCATGGTCGCGCTGGTAGATATAGATTTTGAAGCCAGTAATACCCTTCACCATGTACCCGGATCTGGGGTAGTTGAGCTTGTCAGCCAACTCCATGGAGCGAATCTCCGAGATCACCTTCTTACGAATATCAGCCTTGCTGTTGATAGCCACAGGAGTGCTAAATACAGATGTGTTGCTAATATTCGGGTGGAAGTAGCGAGTCTCGCTGTCATCGGTTCTGCTGACAAGCTTGTATCCAAGAGCGATGTTGACCTTGAAGGCAGACTTCTGGGTTGCAAGCACGTTCTCAAGCTTGTCGTAGAAGTCAGCAGGCTGGATTCCCTCATATAGGTGCGACTCCATGTGTTTGCCTTGGTAGAAGCGGTACTTACTGTCTTCCTTGAAATCAGCAGCCAAATTCTTTTGGAGCTTGCCTAGACTGATCTTGTACTGCTTCGCTACCAATTTTTGGTTGATGGGGTGGGAAATGTTGCTAATGTATACCATGCGCCCCGTCTTGCCACGTACCTTAATACGGTAGCTGCTACCCCATCGGATTGGGTTAATATTTAATCTCTTAAGACCTTCAAGCTCGTATGCGAACATTGCTATATATCGGTGGCTATATTATTCTCCGAAAAAACGACTTTATAATATTGGGTCTTGTATCAGGATTGACTTTATATCATAGGCGACTTTTTATCCGAGGAAAAAAATTAATTAATTAATTAAGTTCGGTTTCATTATTAAGTTCGACTTCACCATCAATAAGTTCGGTTTTGGGTTTACGCTTGCGAGCTCGAATCTGGTCTCTATTCTTGTCATCGTAGTCTTTTTGATAAGATAAACGGGCTTCGCGTGTGCGCTGGTAGTAGCGCTTCTGCGCTGCTTTGATACGTTCCTTGCTAGCTTGGTATTGCTCAGGAGAGTACGCCATCGTTGTATATTAGTAACTTTATATTTATCAGGATCAAAGTACCGAAATCTAGGTGTTAAGTGTCCGGAGTTGTTTAGTGTCACCCCGTTGATTGAGCCAATCAGATGCGGTGATTTGCCTACTCAGATTAGGATCTGATAGTTAGTACTTGACAGTTGGTACTTGGTTGCACTTGGAACATATGGTTTCATCTGCACTCCTGCTCACACTCTACATTAAGAAGGTGTTATCATCACCACTAATAGCGTTTCACTCGTTAGCTGCATACGGCTCACCTTACATCTTCTTTAGCTTTAATAGACCTCACCCCTTATTATTAAAGGAGAGGGGGGACATGCTTCTCACTCCATAGTTCTTATTACGCTTAATTAAGTGGACATTTTGCCAAGTTCAATTAACAACAGGTAATGCCTGGCGAACTTGCTCCTCTCCTCGATGGCGGCAAGAAGTAGAAGAGGTAGATGAAGCATACAATCTATTAAATTTCGGTGAAAGTTCAAAACTCAACGATACGTTGCGTGTGATTCTAGACCACCATAAACCTAACACCTACGGAAATCACGCAGTGAGATCCAGCGCGACAGCACCAATTTTCGCGTTTTAACCCTTTAATTAAAGTTCTCACTGGGGCCCAGGTATTATGTGATTCATTGTCCCGTGATGAAGGAGTATCTTGGAACACATTGCGAAGAACCGCTGTCAGTTCAGTTCGCTTTACGGACGGCACGACGGTTCATATGCAGTGTCATGGCTCGCAGCAGTTTACCGATGGGCCTGGACATCAATAAGCTTTCGGCATTAAGGTCAGCACGCTGTTCAAGGTGGAAAGTAGTTAACCTTTGTTGCACGACGTATACTTAAAATTTACAGTTGTAGCTTGCGGAGATCATGGTTTCATTCCATCACAGTCATTAGTTTTGTTTACTCGTCGAAAGTCTAAATTAGGTATTTACTTGACACCCATCCGAGTTGTACTAGCTGAACATCTTTTCCTTACGGTGAAGAAGTCAAAGCTATCATAGCGTCACACACAAAAACGTCCTTGTCCTCATGGAGCTGTCGCCGCCGTCGTTACAGCACGCTCGTCGTCGAAAGCTCCTAACCAGTATTGCCAACATCAAATCGTCCTAGCGAAGTCACTGCAAGTTTATCTATCGCCACGCGGAGGAGTTGAGAGTCGATCTTGCGGCACTAGCCGAAGTGCTTAGCCGTTTGGGTTATGACCTGTCGATCGACACCATAGCATCGCACCAAGCCGCATTGGATACCACGTAAGCAGTCAAGTAGTTTTACGTGAGGTGTCTAAACTACGGTAGCACAGAAATCATGTCGATTCTTCTTCTAAATTCTCACGAAAAGTAGTCCTGGTATACTTATAGTGACATTGTGGTCCTGCAAACGATATTTTTTGGCGTTGAATGAATGTTGGATTAACGATCGAGAAGTCCGAGCACTAGCTTGGTGGGCCGTTCACGGATACTACCAGCCTTGTTTTTGCCCCATCACACGAATTCGCTGACAGGTTGCAGCATGGGAGGGCTGGAGTGTCATCATTGGGGAGGAAGTAAGATCTCCGACCTGTAAGCGCTGGAGGATTGGGCATTTATTAGGACGTTAGTTAGGCTAAAAGACTGTAGTGCACCTCACCTCAACTCAAAACGAAACACAAACGAAACGAAGCAGGATTCAGCTCTGGAGTAGGCGGCCGTCAGCGCTTTAGGCAAAGGAGCAATGCAATCTGATACATGTACTGCACCACCGCTTCATCTCAATTTGGGCGCATGCTTACTGTGCATTGAGATTCTCGAAGAACAGTAAGTACACGCCCGACACTTTTCGGGCAATTGATGTGTCTTCCAAGTCTGCGCGACATCCTCTTTCATTATTATGTTATTTTGCCCGGGTACTTGTATCGGCCCGAAGGCAGAACAAGTTCATCATAAAAAGTAGAAGAAGCCAACAAGTTATAAGGGTGGAGCATTTGAACTTGTCTTCTGAATTTTAGTCACTTACAGAATTGCAATTTCAACGTGTTGCTTTTGCATTGACCATCCAAGCACGTTTGCTAAGCCTGAGTTTACCTGCGCGTGCTTCGCACGCGGCCTTAGACTGCTGCAGTTTTTTTTTGTTGAGCAAAAGTAAAAACAAATACTAGTAGTACGGCGTCGTACGTGTAGATGTTCGTTGGGACCTATGGAGTTGCTTTCCTGGCCAAGCGTCCTCTGACCCTGATTCAGCAGGTGCAATCTACCCCCCAGACTTGATCAACGGGCCCACGAGCTCTTGATAAGTCCGAAGTATTGAGCCAGCAGAATGAAACGGAAACGAGGAGGAAAATACGAGTCGTGTTTTCCACCTCGTTTCATTCAGCTGGCTCAATACTTCACGACTCACTCGTGTCACACGAGTGAGTCGTGGTTGAAGATCGAGCCCTACGGACACCTTGGCAGTGATAAGTACTACAACATGTACTACACGAAGAGCTCAATTATGCTTCGAAATCGGTCTTATAGACGTTTGGACCCTCACCATTACCTGGTGAGAAGCAAAGTTGGCGATACATGTATTTCGGTTTGGTTCCCGATGCTGCGGGGGCGTTTGAAGCGCTGAGCAAATTAGCGCAAGTGTACTGGTGCAGTGATACCCGTGCCATGCGGACACTGCCACCAAGATCGCTCCGATACATGTACATATTGCACCCAAACCATTGCAATTGCGAATGAGCAACCGTGGCTGAATGGCGGCGGCGCGCGACTGCGCAGTGTCACTTGGCCAGGGATTTGCAAGGGGCTCATTCTTGCACGGTTGAACTTTGGCACCGCCACTTCAACCACGAGCTGCTCGTGCCGATCAGCGGCTCTTTCTGTCTGAGAGCGCATCGCCCTCCGACTGAAGCAGTTAATACACGCGGAGCCACCTCCGCGTGTACTGTACCCGCGGACCGCCATCTGCCTCAGCTTTTCATGCGGAGCGTTGCACTCCCGTCTCCGATACCTCTTGGTATCTCGCGATGGCAACTCGCTTCTTCTGTGCTTCATTACCGAGCATTATCCAGCACTTCAGCCAAGTTTTCGAAGCTCAGCAACGATGGCGGCCCCCCTTCAAGGGAGATCGGCGGTTGACCTGACGGCGGTCCAGATCTCTGTCCACTTCTGCTAGATTAAAATACAAAACAGAAGCGGTGGAGGATAGGATAGTACATGCGCGAGGCCTTCAACGTCTGCAGATTAAAATTGGTCGCCGCTACGCTTTTCGTCACGCCGCTCGCAGTTTGTACAGGGGATTTCCGCAGATCACGCTCGGCTCGACGTGCCTTGGGAGAGAAATGTTCCGAAGTTTTGAGGACGGCCACCGGTTGTGAGAGGGTTCACATACGGATGTTCTCAGTTTTTTGCTAGTAAAACCTTACCGCGTGAGTCAATTGCCCGCAGAGGATCGCGGACCTCGCACCATTTCCGCTTGGCAACGAGCCCTGCGTCACTCGCTTTCCGTTGAAGGGCAGGCACCGTTGTGGTCTCGCTTCAACGTGTCAGGGCACGCACACTTGGCGGTCCTCTGCTTTCCCCGAGGGAGCGTGTTGAACTTTTAGTCGCCGTTTTAGTAAGTTTTAGTCTGTGCGCACAAGCAGGGCAACCCCGGCGGTAAACCATGCGAGAGCCTTGAAGTCGCATGCATAAATGCATGCTGTATGCTTTGCTCTGGTAACCTCCGGCACCGGACAACCGCCTTCTCGCGCGGGCATGGTGCACCGTGGATGCAGCAGTTGTGCCGGCGCGGGACCACTCAACAAACCTACACATCGGAGGTCCTGCCCATCGTTCCTACGGCTGAGCTGAGCTCACCGTTGAACCAGACCCCGCCAACTCAATGCTTCAACGAGGATGGACTTCCCACGCCTGACGCCCCGCCTAGGTGCTTGAAGCGCTGGCAGCCATGTTAAACCCGCCCGACATACATTACAGGTACCTGTGGCTGCCAACTGCAACTACTGTAGACCTCTTAGCCGGCCTCGACCTACTCAGCCGAGCACCAGCAGCGATCTCTCATTCTCGAATTGGCGCCTTCGAGCTCGGAACGCCACCACAGCTCACTGCCAACGTCTCCTCTGCATCGGACAGCAGCCATGGCCCCCATTCCTCAGTCGCCGGGCAGCGGCTACGTGCCAGCTCTGACTCCGGGCGTGCCCGACGCGCCGCACTCGTCGGACGAGAAGATGAGCGTCGGCGAGTACCTCAAGTCGCGCGTGACGACACTCAAGCCGACCATGGCGCAGGTCGAGAACCCGTTCAAGGTGCTCGGGCTGCTCAACCGGCTGCAGTGGATGCAGTTCCTGGTGGCCTTCATCGCGTGGTCCTGGGACGCCTTCGACTTCTTCACCGTCTCGATGACCATCGAGGAGCTGGCCGAGGAGTTCGGCAAGACCAAGACGGACATCACGTGGGGCATCACGCTCGTTCTCATGCTGCGATCGGTCGGCTCGATCACGTTCGGTATCGCTTCGGACCGCTGGGGAAGGTAAGAATCTTCACATTGCTTTCGGCTCGGCAGTGAATTGCGCGCAGGTACTGACGAGTTTTGCTTTCCAGGAAGTGGCCGTTTGTCGTAAACAACATTCTCTTCATCGTGCTGGAGCTGATGACGGGCTTCTGCAACACCTACACGCAGTTCCTGTGGGTGCGCGCGTTCTTCGGCATCGCCATGGGCGGCCTGTACGGCAACGTGGCCGCCACGGCGCTCGAGGACTGTCCCCCGCGGGCGCGCGGCATCATCTCCGGCATGATGCAGCAGGGCTACGCCTTCGGCTACCTGCTTGCCGTCGTGTTCGCCCGCGCGCTGGTCAACACGACGAGCCACGGCTGGCGCCCGCTCTTCTGGTTCGGAGCCTGCCCGCCCGTGCTGATCATCATCGCGCGTCTGTACCTGCCCGAGACCAAGGTGTACCAGGAGCGCCAGGCCGTGCGCGAAGCCTCGCCCAACGTCACCAAGGCCTTCCTCGACGAGGGCAAGGTCGCGTTCAAGCGTCACTGGATGCTGCTGACTTACCTCGTGCTGCTCATGGCCGGCTTCAACTTCATGGTATGTTACTTGTCTGTGCACTAATTTAGTCACAACACGTTATGCTAACCGTTTTTCTGTTGCGCCCCTCAGTCTCACGGCTCGCAGGACCTGTACCCGACAATGCTCAAGAATCAGTTCGAGTTCACGGCTGACGAGGTCACCGTGACGCAGGTCGTGGCCAACCTCGGCGCCATCACGGGCGGCACCCTGGTCGGCTACTACTCGCAAGTCTTCGGCCGCCGTCTCAGCATCATCGTCATGGCCGTCATCGGCGCCGCGCTGCTGTACCCGTACAGCTACACGAGCGACACCAAAATCATGATCGCGGCCTTCTTCGAGCAGTTCTGCGTGCAGGGAGCGTGGGGCGTCGTCCCGATTCACCTCATGGAGCTGTCGCCGCCGTCGTACAGCACGCTTATCGTCGGAACTTCCTACCAGCTGGGTAACCTCATTTCGTCGGCGTCGTCGACGATCGAGGCGCGTCTCGGTGAGAACTACCCGCTGCCGCCGACCGCCGAGGGCACGAGCCGCTATGAGTACGGAAAGGTCATCTGCATCTTCATGGCCGTCGTGTACGCCTACCTGGTCCTTCTCACGTTCCTCGGCCCCGAGGCGCGCGGCAAGGAGTTCGACGTCGCCCATGACAGCGACCTGGAGGAGGCGGCGCACGTGAACAAGGAGGACCTCGACAAAATCCTGCACAACGACGTCGAGCACGACAAGACCGTCAAGGGTGGTTGAGACGAGCCTGCGCATGGATCGGAGCTCACCTCAGCGCCGCCACGTTACGTTAAACGGAAGGTATCCTGGACGTAGTTTCGAGTTAACGTTGTCAATGCTACATTTTAGTGCGTGAAGCAAAAATGTCCCTCCTTGATAAAACGGAGCTTACGTTCACCTTGTTGCTGTTGATGTTGGGCGGGTGTAGCAGCCTGCAAGCCTTGTAGGCCTCTGCCCGACCGTAGTTGCTGCGCTTTGTCTGCTTCGTACAGTCCTTGGACCGGGCCCACTTTATTACCGAGCCAGCTGGCCCCATCCACACATGCCTATCCACGTCGTGGCGAAGCAAAGTGAGGGCTCACTCACTCATTCAACCCTCGTGGGCCTTCCTTTGAGGGCGGCCTGTTGCATGCTCATTTTCTTCGTTAGGACCCGGTTCCGGTGAGACCGCTACAGAAAGATGCAGGAGAGTTGTGAGGGCATCAAATACATCATCGGCCACAGACGGTGAGTGCTGCTGCTCGCTCGAGCGTGGAGCGATGACAATGTGGCGTGGCGCACTCGGCCGAGAGCATGCAACGCTTGCACTTGGTAGATCGCCGAAACTTCAAGGCGTGCCGGCGGTGGTGGCCGGGCGAGGAGATCGCGGCGCTGTATGTCTGCCGCGCTTCAACCTGCTCAGTCGGCTGCCGAAAGCAGCAAAATGCTTACAATTGCGTCAAAGCTCTGCTGAAAGCTCTAAATTGAAGGCGCGCGCGCGGGCGGACGAGCCAGCGCGACACTGCTGCGAAGATGATGGCTCGATTTGCTGGTGGACGCGCTCACGTGCCAACGCAATCGACATACTGGGCGGAGGTTGCATGCCATGAAGTGGTGAAGCGCTCGCACTGCTGGGGCCTTCATTTTGGCATTTTGGCATTTACCAAAAGAGCTCTTCCCCAGTATTGTCGACGGGCACCGTGCACGTACATGTAGGGGAGAACCGGTGGCGGTTCTGCTTCGGCTCCGTTTCTGAAGTGCTCGGCTCCGTTTCTGAAGTTGAGAAAAGCCACATTGAACGAATCATGCGATATGCAACTGGAAGATGGGGTTTCTGAAGCGCAAGGACCGCACATGTTGGCCCCCGTCTCTATTGTGTCCTTGCTCAAATGTGCCGCTAGACGCCCGCCACAGGAGACTTCGCCACCTTCATACATTGACTGCATGGGAGGCAGCGTCGCTAGCGAAGCGGAGCTCGATGCAGTCACTCAACACACGCACATTATGTATGATAGGCCATTGCAGTTCAGCATCGGCCGTCGACTAAAGTGTTCGCTCTTAGTCGACAAGTGGGGCGAGCGGGGGCAGAAAATGTTCGCGGTCGCAGGATCGGATTTCTGGGGGCTCTGTTCTGTTTCTCAAGAAAGGGTCTCCCCGCCATCGCGAGTTGTGTCCACCAAAGCTAGGAAATTGTCGCCCGAACTTAAGCAAGTCTCGGCAGATGTTCAACTTCATGTTGCATTTGGTGGACGACAAGCGAATCGCCGAAACGAAATTTGCAGAAAAGTTGACTCGTGGAAGTTACAGAAAAGGGAACGTGTCGGTGATGTTGTTGTTGCTGTGTAACGTTTGTACACACGTTGCTGGCTGGTATGTACAGCCCCGCTCAGCTTCACCCACTCGTGCTTGATGCCCTCGGCTCCGAGCAGCCCTCGTTCTGCACCCACGATTGGAGCCTAACGCGATCGACATAGATCGCCGGCTCCTTGGGCTTCCGGTTGTTCAACCAGGATGCTCTGATCGACGAGCCCGCTCTCCTGTCCCCCCTTGCGCGATCGTCGCGAGGCGCAGGATGTCGACCATTCTCCAATTGGCCTCCTCGAGCGCAACCGCACTCGACCCGCCTGCTTCCAGCGACAATGACCGACGAGAACAAGTCCGTGCCCGCCTCCCCGGTGGACCCCGCCTACGCGGAGGTCTCGACCCCCCAGATCCACAACACGGTGCTCGAGCCGGAAGAGGCTGCAGCTCGCCTGCGCATCAAGCCCACGTACATCCTGTGGACGAGCGCCATGCTCGCCTTCGTGCTGCCCCTGCAGTACGGTTGGTCGACGTCGCAGCTCAACCTTCGCAAGTTTAACAATGTGCACGACTGCAATGCCCGTCCGATCGCTGAGGGCACGTGCATCATGTTCCCGGGCCACACCAAGTTCCAGTGGACCATCGTCGTGAACGCATGGATTGTCGGTGGCATGATCGGTGCCGGCCTTGTCGGCAAGTTCGCTGATCGCTTCGGTCGCAAGCAAGTCCTAGTGTACAACTGCGGCTTCATCATCGCTGGTGCTGTCATCATGGCTTCGGTGTCGAACCTGTGGGTGTTCGCAGTCGGCCGTCTGCTTGCTGGTATTGCCTCTGGTGCGACGACGGGCAACGTCGGTGGCTACATCAACGAGATCTCGCCTCCCCACCTCCGTTCGCTTCTCGGCGCCGTCCTCCACAGTGGCATCACTGTCGGTATCCTCTTGGTCGCGACGACGTTCTTCTACATGGACTTCCACAACGGCTGGCGTTACATTGCTGCGTTCCCGATCGTGCTGGCGGCCATCTTCCTGAGCATGTCGCCGTTCCTGATGGTGGAGTCGCCTGTGTGGCTGCTGCTCAAGGGCCGTCGCCCGGAGGCTGAGGCTGTGCTCACTCGTCTGTACGGCGCCGAGAACGTGCCTGTGGCTCTTGAGTGGATCGAGTCGAAGCGCAAGCACGACATGGAGATGCAGTCGAGCACGTGGAGCGAGACGGGCAACGAGGTCGTCCGCAGCGGCAAGGGTGTGCCCTTCTCGGAGCTGATCGCGCCTCCGCTCCGTCGCCAGTTCATCATCGCTATTGGTGTTGCGTGCATGCAGAAGATCACGGGTATCAACACGGTGTTCTACTACTCGTCGGACCTGTTCAACCAGGCCGGTCTGAGCAACGCTCGCGTCAGCACCATCATCATCGACATTGTCAACATGCTGCCGACGTTGGTCTCGGGTTTCTTCGCTGCTCGCTTCGGCAACCGTCGCATGCTGCTGAGCGGTCTTGCCGGCATGTTCATCAGCGCTATCGGCGTGACGCTGTCGCTGTCGTTCAGCTGGTCGGCGCTGTCGATTCTGTTCATCGCGACGTACGTGGGCTCTTTCGGTGTGAGTCTTGGCCCCCTGATGTACGTGGTCATTGCCGACATCTTCCCCGACTACGCGCGTGCCACCGTCACCTCCATCGGTGTTATGGTTGCCTGGACGGCCAACCTGATCGTCGGTGTTGGATACCCGTACATTTCGAGCGCTCTCGAGGACTTGGCCTACCTCCCGTTCGTGGTGCTGCTGGCCATCTCGTTCGTGTTCGTGTTCTTCCTGCTCCCGGAGACGTCGGGCAAGACGAACGACGAGATCCAGAACGAGTTCCGCGCCATTCGCCAGAAGAAGCGCCGCGCGGCCGCCGGAAACTAGATACTTACTGTAGTGCAAAGGACGCAGTCGCAAAGGGATCGGCTGCAAGATACATATACATAAACGTCTTGAATTTGTCATTCTCGTTTAATCTTGCGTTAATCTCTGCTTGTCTTTGCTGCTCACTGCTAGGATGGTTGCAAGTGAAGGATAGGAAGTACGAATTGGACTCTCAACGTGTGGGTTGTAGTGTCGCGCGAACTTAGTTCATGCCCATCGAGAGCACCTTCTTGGCTCGCGTTTTTAGCCTCGACAAGATTTTGTTCCCTCTGCACAAGCCGCACGTGGCGCATGCAGAATCGATACGTTGGGAGGCCGATCGCTACAGAACCTCTGTAACAGCAGCCAGCAGCAATGCAGGCTGCATTGCAGCGTAGTAATACCGGAAGCAAGATTTTCATCGTGGATGAAGCTGGGGTACATCTGCATTACATGTAGGCTCGTGCCCGGAAGATTGAAAGACGACATAGGACACGATAAAAATTGTGCGTTTTCGCGTGATACAGTGCGTGGTACTCCGGGAAAGGCTTCATCCGGTGAAGTTCACCATCGATCATAAGCTTAACTACAATATCTCCAATTCTATCGCCATGAAGGAGCACAGTCTTCAAATGGCGACAACTTCTGTAGAAACTTATTTCTCAATCAAGGCTGCAGGCCTGGCGTTGCGGCACTATGGATGCGATATTGTATCGCTTCGGCCGAACTCAAGAGTGCTTCACCCGGCGTTCCGAACGCCAAGATCGATGGCGAACGTACACGGCTCTTGCTGCTGATACCGCAAAAAAACACCCCAATGCAAATCGTGTTTTTTTTATCATGGCCATACTTTGGCCCAGTCTGGCAGCTGGGCGGGGACGGAGGTCAACCACGCCAAATCTCCAAAGTTCCACGAGTGCTCTAGGAAACGGAACGGCCTGAAGGCTGCACGCAATATCATTAAGTGAAGTTGGTCTCGTTGGAAAGCTAAAGGGCAAGGCTAGCTCTCCGATGAGCCCAGGCTTGCCTATAGTTAAGGGAGCGCCAGGTTCGGTAGGGGCGATTTTGTGAAATCCTGGACATCGCTTTCACCTGCCCCCCTCCTCCGGCTAGTAACCCTAACACGCATTGAGACACATAGATAACCATACAACTCACACAGTTCGTGATACCGCAAAACACACTTAGCGCTACAGTCTTGCGGTATCAGCAGAACTTCTCAACGTACACTTGCGAAAACACTGTCATAGAAGAGACCTTATCATGACGAGATGGGCTGCTGCTTCGGTGCACCGCCCGGCTATTTCGCCAGTAGCGAATTGTAAACTCGGGGTGGTGGCGACCCGGCCTCGAGGGGGCCCTCCCTAGCAACTCGACTAAGGCTGCTCGAGAGGTAATCGAACTGTAATACATGCGGTTGCTCGACAGGTCTGTTACCTCTCGAGCAGCCTTAGTTGAGTTGCTGGAGATACTGCCACCCAATGCTTCTTTCTACTGGTGGGTGGTGGGGCCCCACCACCCACCAGTACTGGGGGCTGTGGAGTTTGTTTGTGATGGCATTAAAAAAACTGCAGTCAGGAGGGGGGGTTCCGGTCGGTTTTTGCTCAAATTTGGAACACTTCACCCCCCCCCATAGTTTTCCGTACCACCCCGTTTTCAAGGGCCGCGAATACAGCACAGTGCAAAGAAAAAAGACAAGAGGGCTGTAGTTTGTATGGGGGCACCCTCCAAGTTGGAGGGTGCCCTCAAGTTGGAGGGGCTATATTGTAGTAAAACTGGTGCTATCACCCCGCCACGAAATAACAAGCGAGTCCACAAATGGCCTGTACGCTCGACAGTCACGAATTCGTCGGCGAGCTTTGGCGAAGGCTGGTCCTACAGCCCATGTTTCGGAATAGGGTTAGGGATAAAGGCATACTAAAACCAAGTAAGATCTTCAAACATGTAAAACATGCTGAAATCATGGACATCCATGTTTCGGTTTTCAGGACGGATGTCATGGCACCCAAATCTATTGCAAATCCCTGGGAACTGGGTAATCGAGCTGCTAAATGTGGCTCTACCTGTCCTTAAAACCTTTAGAAGGCCGGCCCAGCGCTAGGCAGGGAACTATAGACCTAAGCCTTGCTTCGGGGCTACGTTTGCGGGTTGTTCATGCTTCTCAAACGCCACTGATGCCGATTTGGTCTCTGCATCACGATAGATTTGCGGGCCATTTCACCCCCTTCAATCCGAAAACAATGTTTTCAAAACATGGGCTGTACATTTTCCGTTTGGCGAACTTTCACTTCTGTATCTGGCACCTGAATTCCATTTCTCGCTGCCGATCCTCGCTTTCAAATCGCCTTTGCGCACTTGGCCGCCACGTCTCAGCGCATGCAAGTGCCGCACCGACGGTATAAACAGTCAGCCCATGACCGCTTCTGCACCGCCACCAGCTTCGCTCTCGGGCTCCCGCGCATATCACTGTTGCGACGCTTGCTCGTTAGTGATAATGGAGGACGCGGTGCCCTATCTCGGGCGTTGAATGCACATCCACGCTTTGCCAGTGCCCTTCCTACGCGATCGGACCAAGCAGTCTGGGATCCGAGCTGTGCTCGACCGCACAGCGGCTCCCTCATTCGCAATTTGGCTTTCTCAAGCGCACTCCATCCGTCCGTAGCCATCCATCCAGCACCATGGCAGGTGAGACCAAGTCCCCCGCCGCATCACCAGTTATCAAGGACCCTGCCTACGTGGAGGTCACGACGCCAGATGCCGAGCTCGCCCACATCGACCAAGAAGCCGCAGAGGCGCGCATGCACGTCCAGCCCACGTACATCCTGTGGACGAGCGCCATGCTCGCGTTCGTGCTGCCGCTGCAGTTCGGTTGGTCGACCTCGCAGCTCAACCTTCGCAAGTTCAACAATGTCGACGACTGCAATGCTCGGCCAGTAGTGGAAGGCACGTGCATCATGTTCCCAGGCCACACCAAGTTCCAGTGGACCATCGTCGTGAACGCATGGATTGTCGGTGGCATGATCGGTGCCGGCCTTGTTGGCAAGTTTGCCGATCGTTTTGGTCGTAAGCAAGTTCTGGTCTACAACTGCGGCTTCATCGTAGCGGGAGCTGTCATCATGGCTTCGGTGTCGAACCTGTGGGTGTTCGCAGTCGGCCGTCTGCTTGCTGGTATTGCCTCTGGTGCGACGACGGGCAACGTCGGTGGCTACATCAACGAGATCTCGCCTCCCCACCTCCGTTCGCTTCTCGGCGCCGTCCTCCACAGTGGCATCACTGTCGGTATCCTGCTGGCGGCAACAACGTTCTTCTACATGGACTTCCACAACGGCTGGCGTTACATTGCTGCGTTCCCGATCGTGCTGGCGGCCATCTTCCTGAGCATGTCGCCGTTCCTGATGGTGGAGTCGCCTGTGTGGCTGCTGCTTAAGGGGCGACGCGCTGAGGCCGAGGCTGTGCTCGCCCGTCTGTTCGGTGCTGAGAGCGTGCCCGTGGCTCTGGAGTGGATCGAGTCAAAGCGTAAGCACGACATGGAGATGCAGTCGAGCACGTGGAGCGAGACGGGCAATGACGTCGTCCGTAGCGGCAAGGGTGTGTCCTTCTCGGAGCTGATCGCGCCTCCTCTTCGCCGCCAATTTATTATCGCCTTCGGCGTCGCCGTGATGCAGAAGATCACGGGTATCAACACGGTGTTCTACTACTCGTCGGACCTGTTCAACCAGGCCGGTCTGAGCAACGCCCGTGTGAGTGCTGTCATCATCGACATCGTCAACATGCTGCCGACGTTGGTCTCGGGTTTCTTCGCTGCTCACTTCGGCAACCGTCGCATGCTGCTGTGGGGCCTGGCCGGCATGTTCATCAGCGCTATCGGCGTGACACTCTCGCTATCGTTCAGCTGGTCGGCGCTGTCGATTCTGTTCATCGCGACATACGTGGCCTCGTTCGGTGTGAGTCTTGGCCCCCTGATGTACGTGGTCATTGCCGACATCTTCCCCGACTACGCGCGTGCCACCGTCACCTCCATTTGCGTGCTTACCGCTTGGTCCGCAAACCTGGTCGTGGGCGTAGGCTACCCTTACATCTCAAGTGCGCTGGATGACCTGGCGTACGTTCCGTTCGTGGTGCTGCTGGCCATCTCGTTCGTGTTCGTGTTCTTCCTGCTCCCAGAGACGTCGGGCAAGACCAACGACGAGATCCAGGAGGAGTTCCGCGCCATCCGCCAGAACAAGCGCCGCGCGGCTGAGAATTAGGGTCAGCGCTGTTGCTTCACTTTTGACTTGCATGGCTCACCCTACATACCATAAAAAATAACGTTTTGCTCGATGTTCGCCATACAACTAGCGAAAGTATACTTCGAGATCGTACTGTAAGTTGAAGGTGGTCCATCTCCATTTGTGTGTTGTACACCAATCCTAAATTCCGGTAAAGTACATAAAAAGCCAGAATTTAGGAAACTTTTGCGCGTGGCGTTCGTCGAGCAGGAAATCAGGTCGCTCACTCTTCAAGCGGAGGCACCCAGCAAATGGGTCTCAAGCTCTCGCGCCCGCAGCCGTCGGGCGACGGCAACAGCCGTCCGGATGGGCCCCGACCGCGTGGCAACCAGCAGGGCGACGAGATCTCGGCCGAGGCGCGCGCCGAGTTCACGGTGGACGACATCCACAGCCCGGAGAACACGCGGCGCGCGCAACGGCTGCGGAGCAGCGACCACGACCGCTTCTGCAAGTACCGCAACTACTTCAAGAACCACCACATGTCGCTGGCGCGCGAGGTGGGCCGCAAGACCAGCAAGAGCAAGGCCGAGCTGCTGCGCTGGGTCGAGGACGCCGTCGGGCCGCTTGAGGAGGGCAGCACGTGCACGAAAGACAAGATCCTGGAGATCGCCATGGTCTCGGCGGCGCTGACCGAGTACGGAGAGGCCGCGCTGGCCAAAATGTACGAGAGGGGCGAGCTGGACGCGCTGCCCAACGTGCCGCTGCACACGCACAACCTGCGCATGCCTGCCAAGCAGCAGGCGTGCCGAGACAACTCGGACGCCGCCAACAAGGACAAGCTGGAAGCAGCTCACTACATCGGACTGGAGGTGATGCTGCGGCTGAACGAGCGGCTGCCGGTAGAGCAGCGCATGGGCGAGGAGCTGCGCGAGATCCTCAACCACCCGAGCAACCTCCGCCTCATGCTGGCGACGAGCAACCAGGTGCTGCACAAAAAGGTGGACGCGATGCTGATCAACGCCAAGGACGCGCCGCCACCGTCGGAGCTAGCTGAGACCAGCAAGAAGCAGGACCGAAAGATCTCAGCGCGTGAATACGACCGGCTGGTCCAGATTGCGAAGCATGCCCAAGACGAGGGGTTCCAGGACGCCATGATCGCAGCCAACGGCCACTATTTGTACGTGAGCTTGCGGCAGCAGTTTAATCGGCTCGACGTCGGTAGTCGACCTAAGCTCTGGGATATTGACAAGGACAAGCAGGAATTGCGGCAAATTCCTCGCGGCAGATTCCGCTCGCCGTCACCAGCGCCACATCCACCGAGGACGCCGCCCTCACCGGAAAAGAAAGCAGACCCGAAGCCCAGAATGGCTTCAATGACTACAGACTCGCAGTCTCCTCTTTCCCCAGAAAAGAAGCACCGAAACCCATTTTCTCGCCTGGCAGCGAAAGTATTCCACTCACACAGCAAGAAGAAGAAAAAGCATGCAGCCGTCGCTCGATCCGCTTCTACAACAGCAATCGCTGAAGAGCCCGCTCGACCAGTCAAGGTGAAGGCCCAACCTGGACGTGGAACACCAAGCAAACAAGAGCCAAGGGTGAAAAAGAGCGCCACCAAACGCGCAGGTGCCGCTTCTCGAAAGGGAAAGTCAAGTCAGGCAAAGCGGAAACAGCGTCAGCCTCGCACTGCCGCAAAAGCGCCAGCCCGCCGCGAAAACCAAGAGAGTGGGGATTTTGGCGACGACTCCTCTGCAGACGACAGCGATTATGTGGATGAGTGCTCTGAGGAAGACGTCACAACGGACAAAACGGACAACGCAGACAGTCGAGTTTTCCACGTCGGTCCTCGCGGAGGCAAATACAATATCAATGGGGCGGGCAAGAAGGTGTACGTAAAGTAAAGGGCAACGTGGGCCCTGTGCTACGGGTGTGGCGGACCTCTGGAGGCTGCGGTTTTCTCGTGACCCAACGCTCTGTATGCTTATGACTATTGTTCCTGTGGACTCGGACGCGCAAGCGCGACAGCGCTGTACATTCGCTTCCTATTTCATGAAAGCACCACGGTAGACGTCATAACATCTCTATCGACGGTGTTGTAGCGACGATTTGATGGCACCCGGGAAGACTTGAAATGTAAATAATGAATAAGGCAAGTTGCCACTTTGGTTGAGAGTGAGCAGTTTAGTAGAGTGTCACGTCGACCAATGAACAGACAGTATTTCGCGTATAGCTTCCATGATTGGTTGATAATATTGCGCGTTCTAGTCGAACTTTCCGAAGTCGATTGATTGAATCGACCGAGCCAAATCGCCAGCAAACCGCCCGAGATTTTGATTTGACTTGAGTTTACTATGTACGCAATAAAGTACGAAATAAGAAGTCGCTCAGGCCGTCTCGGTCGATTCCAAAAGACTTGAAATTTGTATTCAGCGATTTCAACCCATATGGTAAACCGACCCGAATCGGCAATATTGGCCAGAATTCACAATATATTATTCAAGGTGCAAGGGAGCAAACAGCTGGTATTTCAATACAACCCCCCTGATAAAATCTCTACTAAACTGGCACAACCTCGAATACGAGATGGCTTAGTAGCTTGCGTTAAATGTGCTGAATATTGCATGGATTTAGTTAGCTGATATCGTCTCTGATTGTTGAAATCTTGAGCTACAATTCCATACCTCACTCAGTACCTTGCGGTCAATATTACAAGCAGGGGCGGTTGGCTAAAAATTGCCATCGAAAATTCTACTAAAGTGGCAACTTGCCTTACTTTATAATTTGACGAAAGTGACGAAGACGTCGAAGCAGGTGCAAAATAGGCAATGTTTGTGCCGTGTAACACCCATGCATTCCCAGTTACTTCGAAGCAGAAGAAGTAGATCACCACTGTACTTACGTATGTTTCTATACCGTGGGGTTCTTCTAATCAATTCAAGCCTCTCGTTCCTCATCGAATGCTCAAATACAAGCAAGATCTCTACTACATTACCGCGGTCACAAAAATAATATCCGCAATAGTGAGCGTCATCGTCGTGCTCTGCAGGCCTCGACTTACTCGATGTACTAGGTCTAACGTTAATCCTCGGCGGAAACGAGAGTGCATTTGTACAGTCGACACGAATTTACATTGCTGGCCGGCATTTTGCAAATGATACACGCCGATGAAGAAGACGACTTTGTCAACGAGTCCAACAACGCTGCCGTCGCAATGGCAGCGCAAGGCGAGTCATCCGGCAGCATCTACCGCACCGCCAGACGCAGAAAACGAGGAAAGCTAAGCTACCGAACCCAAGACACGGCGAAGCAACGCATTTATGCTGCCGAAATGACACTGCATTCGTCGTTAGCATCGCCACCACTCTTGGTTGGGAGTCTATCTTGCCATAAGCGTCCAATCACTTCAATTTCAAAGTGCACAAGTAGTACCGAATTAGAACATCTAGAGACCAAATTGCCGGTTCAACCTGCGGGCTGGACGAGATTTGTACATGTGCAAGAGATTTTATACAACAATTTTGCCGGACGGGAATCGGTCCAATATTTCGTGTACATGTCTCCGAACGATGACAAAGCCACCAAAGCAGCATGGTTCTCAGGCTCGAAACACGAAAGCCGAATGGTTAGTCCGACAGCACACGGAAAACAGCGAATGGGCGCCTTCCAAAACTCATATAAAACCGTTTGATCAGTTTAACCCGTAATTTATTTTAAATTACCGAAGCGTTTAATGCGCCCCAAAACGGTTGCTGGAACGCGACCTTCGAATATAGTGGAGTTCAGTCACTTGTTTAATCACGTTGCTAGTTGAGAGTCGCATTAGAATTGTTTGATGAGACCACTTTTTGGTCTGAACTCCACTATACGATCAAACGGTTTTATATGGGTTTTGGAAGGCGCCCAATGTGCAACCAAACAAACCAAACCAAACCAAACCGAACCAAACAACACTTAATATTTGTAGGTCAAAGGATAGGTAGGATACGGACGCCACAAGAGATCTCTCACACCATGTCTAGAATCTGGACTACACCACTCGCACCCTCCTACGCCTACGCGTACGTGATGGTGCTGGTGGAGTACTTGCAGAGCGACACGGACGGACCGGCGCCCAGCTCCTTGGGCTCGCCCGACGTGGAGCCCTGCGACCACGCGCACACGTCGACCTTCTTGCCCTTGATCTTGACGTTCTCGATGGTGGCCTGGTCGCCCCAGTTCTTGTTGACCGTCACGAGGCTCACCTTGCCGTTGACGGCGTACACGTTCTTGACGCTGACCTTGCGCGACTTGTCGCCGCACGTGCCGCAGGAGCGGTAGAGCTTGCCGAAGTCCTGCACGTAGAAGCCCTCGATGGAGACGGAGCCGAGCCCGTTGTGCTGCACCACCTTGTCGTCGGCCGAGCGCGCGCCGCCGCCGACCACCTTGGAGACGCTGCTGGCCGAGCCGCCCTTGATGCTCAGCGCGTCCTCGCAGACGTCGTCCCACCAGACGTTCTGGATGGTGCAGCCGCTCTGCTCGCAGTGCACGCCCTCCATTTGGTCCTTGCCGATGATGACGTTCTTGAGCGTGGCGCCCGGCTCCACCATGAAGACGGCGGTCTGCCAGCCGCTCTCTGCCTGGCCGCCGCACTTGACGTTCGAGCGCTGGTACGTCTTCATGCCGCCGTCGAACACCTCGCCCTTCTTGACGGTGTAGGGCTCCGACAGGTAGACGTTGCCCTTGCTGGCGGGCCACGAGCCAGATGGCATGGCGTCCGCCTCGGAGCGCATGGACGCACCGGAGGCAACGACGGCGGAGGCGGCGAGAGCAGCAGCGATCGTGGATAATGCGTTGACCATGGCTGAGCGGTGGAGAGTAGGTGGTGCTTGAGCTAAAGGTGGTCGATCGGTCGGTTGTCGAGTTGGTTCGTTGGTTGCCTGCCTGCCACGAAGCGAGTGAATTGGATAATGACCGAGAGAGCGCGGCGGCAGCAGCAGCAACAGCGGTGGTGGTGGCGGCGTGCATGAGCGATCCCAGGGGATCTCCGGCCGCTACAAGGACAGAGGAACGGACGCCAACTTTGTTGAGTTGGCGTCCACGGTCGGGCGTGCTTGCTCTCGAATGCCAGATGCTACGGCCGAAGCTTGGGGGGATGACCACCTTTGCTTCGCTTCCCTCACCAGGTTGGCATAATTGACACTCGGTGCTCACGACCGGCCGACCCGCGTGACTGACCTCGGTGCGCTAATAGCCACACTGTACCAAGTTGCAGTGCAACTTTAGACACCACGTGCCGATCCATGCCACGGGGATGTGCACCCCGGGTGGCGACTAACCAAATCGACGACAATACAAACGACCTCTGACAGCGAAAAGAACGGACAGCGGAAGCTCGCCCGGCAGCATGTGCTGGATGGCACGCCACGCACCTCCGCCTGTCGCTCGCGGCTCGGTACTTTAACCACCGCTACAGTGTATTGTCGGCACGGTGGGGGATAAATTCGCTGTGCCGGGCCGCGGCGCGCAAGATTTGTTTTCTTTGAACGTAGTTCGACGGCCCCAACAACGCTGCTCACTCTCCGCCTGCTTGTGTGGCTGCCTGCCGCCATCGGACGCTGCAGTTGGAGAGTTAGAGTTCGGAGAGCAAGCGCAGTAGCTTCCCCTGCGTGCCGACTAAACGAGATTGCGAACTAATAATCGCGTCCTCAATCGAGATAGTAAATGCATCGGCGCGCTACTGTACCACGGCCACCGTGGAATGGTGCACTGCAAAGCCGTTGCTCGCAGACCAACACCAGGTAACTTCGGCTCTGTCGCTCCATGCGTTCGAGGCCCGATGGTTTGCGCGAAAAAGCACGCACAGCCATTGCAGATAGAGTCGCACAGTCAGGCTCGACGTTCTCAAACACAAACGGACATTGAAGCGCCTCGGTTTGATGCCCGGCACACCCGCAAGATTTCCATACATTGTGCGCTCGCAACACATATCTTCCTCAACAGCGAACACTGCATGCGCCGTTGTGGTCTGCTGGCTTTGACTCACTCGATTGGTCAGGCCTAGCATTCATTACATCAGCGGCGGCAACTTACGCGCTTGCGTTTTTACAGTCGACACGAATTTACAGTGTTTAATATTTCGCGTAATTATTAGTCGAACGATGACAAAGCCACCAAAGCAGCATGGTTCTCAGGTTCGAAACACGAAAGCCGAATGGTTAGACCAAACCAAATCAAACAACATCTAATATTTGTAGGTCAAAGGATAGGATACGGACGCCACAAGAGATCTCTCACACCATGTCTAGAATCTCGACTACACCACGCGCACCCTCCTACGCCTACGCGTACGTGATGGTGCTGGTGGAGTACTTGCAGAGCGACCCGGACGGACCGGCGCCCAGCTCCTTGGGCTCGCCCGATGTGGAGCCCTGCGACCACGCGCACACGTCGACCTTCTTGCCCTTGATCTTGACGTTCTCGATGGTGGCCTGGTCGCCCCAGTTCTTGTTGACCGTCACGAGGCTCACCTTGCCGTTGACGGCGTACACGTTCTTGACGCTGACCTTGCGCGACTTGTCGCCGCACGTGCCGCAGGAGCGGTAGAGCTTGCCGAAGTCCTGCACGTAGAAGCCCTCGATGGAGACGGAGCCGAGCCCGTTGTGCTGCACCACCTTGTCGTCGGCCGAGCGCGCGCCGCCGCCGACCACCTTGGAGACGCTGCTGGCCGAGCCGCCCTTGATGCTCAGCGCGTCCTCGCAGACGTCGTCCCACCAGACGTTCTGGATGGTGCAGCCGCTCTGCTCGCAGTGCACGCCCTCCATTTGGTCCTTGCCGATGATGACGTTCTTGAGCGTGGCGCCCGGCTCCACCATGAAGACGGCGGTCTGCCAGCCGCTCTCTGCCTGGCCGCCGCACTTGACGTTCGAGCGCTGGTACGTCTTCATGCCGCCGTCGAACACCTCGCCCTTCTTGACGGTGTAGGGCTCCGACAGGTAGACGTTGCCCTTGCTGGCGGGCCACGAGCCAGATGGCATGGCGTCCGCCTCGGAGCGCATGGACGCACCGGAGGCAACGACGGCGGAGGCGGCGAGAGCAGCAGCGATCGTGGATAATGCGTTGACCATGGCTGAGCGGTGGAGAGTAGGTGGTGCTTGAGCTAAAGGTGGTCGATCGGTCGGTTGTCGAGTTGGTTCGTTGGTTGCCTGCCTGCCACGAAGCGAGTGAATTGGATAATGACCGAGAGAGAGCGGCGGCAGCAGCAGCAACAGCGGTGGTGGTGGCGGCGTGCATGAGCGATCCCAGGAAATCTCCGGCCGCTACAAGGACAGAGGAACGGACGCCAACTTTGTTGAGTTGGCGTCCACGGTCGGGCGTGCTTGCTCTCGAATGCCAGATGCTACGGCCGAAGCTTGGGGGGATGACCACCTTTGCTTCGCTTCCCTCACCAGGTTGGCATAATTGACACTCGGTGCCCGACCCGCGTGACTGACCTCGGTGCGCTAATAGCCACACTGTACCAAGTTGCAGTGCAACTTTAGACACCACGTGCCGATCCATGCCACGGGGATGTGCACCCCGGGTGGCGACTAACCAAATCGACGACAATACAAACGACCTCTGACAGCGAAAAGAACGGACAGCGGAAGCTCGCCCGGCAGCATGTGCTGGATGGCACGCCACGCACCTCCGCCTGTCGCTCGCGGCTCGGTACTTTAACCACCGCTACAGTGTATTGTCGGCACGGTGGGGGATAAATTCGCTGTGCCGGGCCGCGGCGCGCAAGATTTGTTTTCTTTGAACGTAGTTCGACGGCCCCAACAACGCTGCTCACTCTCCGCCTGCTTGTGTGGCTGCCTGCCGCCATCGGACGCTGCAGTTGGAGAGTTAAGAGTTCGGAGAGCAAGCGCAGTAGCTTCCCCTGCGTGCCGACTAAACGAGATTGCGAACTAATAATCGCGTCCTCAATCGAGATAGTAAATGCATCGGCGCGCTACTGTACCACGGCCACCGTGGAATGGTGCACTGCAAAGCCGTTGCTCGCAGACCAACACCAGGTAACTTCGGCTCTGTCGCTCCATGCGTTCGAGGCCCGATGGTTTGCGCGAAAAAGCACGCACAGCCATTGCAGATAGAGTCGCACAGTCAGGCTCGACGTTCTCAAACACAAACGGACATTGAAGCGCCTCGGTTTGATGCCCGGCACACCCGCAAGATTTCCATACATTGTGCGCTCGCAACACATATCTTCCTCAACAGCGAACACTGCATGCGCCGTTGTGGTCTGCTGGCTTTGACTCACTCGATTGGTCAGGCCTAGCATTCATTACATCAGCGGCGGCAACTTACGCGCTTGCGTTTTTACAGTCGACACGAATTTACAGTGTTTAATATTTCGCGTAATTATTAGTCGAACGATGACAAAGCCACCAAAGCAGCATGGTTCTCAGGTTCGAAACACGAAAGCCGAATGGTTAGACCAAACCAAATCTAACAACATCTAATATTTGTAGGTCAAAGGATAGGATACGGACGCCACAAGAGATCTCTCACACCATGTCTAGAATCTCGACTACACCACGCGCACCCTCCTACGCCTACGCGTACGTGATGGTGCTGGTGGAGTACTTGCAGAGCGACCCGGACGGACCGGCGCCCAGCTCCTTGGGCTCGCCCGATGTGGAGCCCTGCGACCACGCGCACACGTCGACCTTCTTGCCCTTGATCTTGACGTTCTCGATGGTGGCCTGGTCGCCCCAGTTCACGTAGTTCGACGGCCCCAACAACGCTGCTCACTCTCCGCCTGCTTGTGTGGCTGCCTGCCGCCATCGGACGCTGCAGTTGGAGAGTTAGAGTTCGGAGAGCAAGCGCAGTAGCTTCCCCTGCGTGCCGACTAAACGAGATTGCGAACTAATAATCGCGTCCTCAATCGAGATAGTAAATGCATCGGCGCGCTACTGTACCACGGCCACCGTGGAATGGTGCACTGCAAAGCCGTTGCTCGCAGACCAACACCAGGTAACTTCGGCTCTGTCGCTCCATGCGTTCGAGGCCCGATGGTTTGCGCGAAAAAGCACGCACAGCCATTGCAGATAGAGTCGCACAGTCAGGCTCGACGTTCTCAAACACAAACGGACATTGAAGCGCCTCGGTTTGATGCCCGGCACACCCGCAAGATTTCCATACATTGTGCGCTCGCAACACATATCTTCCTCAACAGCGAACACTGCATGCGCCGTTGTGGTCTGCTGGCTTTGACTCACTCGATTGGTCAGGCCTAGCATTCATTACATCAGCGGCGGCAACTTACGCGCTTGCGTTTTTACAGTCGACACGAATTTACAGTGTTTAATATTTCGCGTAATTATTAGTCGAACGATGACAAAGCCACCAAAGCAGCATGGTTCTCAGGTTCGAAACACGAAAGCCGAATGGTTAGACCAAACCAAATCTAACAACATCTAATATTTGTAGGTCAAAGGATAGGATACGGACGCCACAAGAGATCTCTCACACCATGTCTAGAATCTCGACTACACCACGCGCACCCTCCTACGCCTACGCGTACGTGATGGTGCTGGTGGAGTACTTGCAGAGCGACCCGGACGGACCGGCGCCCAGCTCCTTGGGCTCGCCCGATGTGGAGCCCTGCGACCACGCGCACACGTCGACCTTCTTGCCCTTGATCTTGACGTTCTCGATGGTGGCCTGGTCGCCCCAGTTCTTGTTGACCGTCACGAGGCTCACCTTGCCGTTGACGGCGTACACGTTCTTGACGCTGACCTTGCGCGACTTGTCGCCGCACGTGCCGCAGGAGCGGTAGAGCTTGCCGAAGTCCTGCACGTAGAAGCCCTCGATGGAGACGGAGCCGAGCCCGTTGTGCTGCACCACCTTGTCGTCGGCCGAGCGCGCGCCGCCGCCGACCACCTTGGAGACGCTGCTGGCCGAGCCGCCCTTGATGCTCAGCGCGTCCTCGCAGACGTCGTCCCACCAGACGTTCTGGATGGTGCAGCCGCTCTGCTCGCAGTGCACGCCCTCCATTTGGTCCTTGCCGATGATGACGTTCTTGAGCGTGGCGCCCGGCTCCACCATGAAGACGGCGGTCTGCCAGCCGCTCTCTGCCTGGCCGCCGCACTTGACGTTCGAGCGCTGGTACGTCTTCATGCCGCCGTCGAACACCTCGCCCTTCTTGACGGTGTAGGGCTCCGACAGGTAGACGTTGCCCTTGCTGGCGGGCCACGAGCCAGATGGCATGGCGTCCGCCTCGGAGCGCATGGACGCACCGGAGGCAACGACGGCGGAGGCGGCGAGAGCAGCAGCGATCGTGGATAATGCGTTGACCATGGCTGAGCGGTGGAGAGTAGGTGGTGCTTGAGCTAAAGGTGGTCGATCGGTCGAATTTACAGTGTTTAATATTTCGCGTAATTATTAGTCGAACGATGACAAAGCCACCAAAGCAGCATGGTTCTCAGGTTCGAAACACGAAAGCCGAATGGTTAGACCAAACCAAATCAAACAACATCTAATATTTGTAGGTCAAAGGATAGGATACGGACGCCACAAGAGATCTCTCACACCATGTCTAGAATCTCGACTACACCACGCGCACCCTCCTACGCCTACGCGTACGTGATGGTGCTGGTGGAGTACTTGCAGAGCGACCCGGACGGACCGGCGCCCAGCTCCTTGGGCTCGCCCGATGTGGAGCCCTGCGACCACGCGCACACGTCGACCTTCTTGCCCTTGATCTTGACGTTCTCGATGGTGGCCTGGTCGCCCCAGTTCTTGTTGACCGTCACGAGGCTCACCTTGCCGTTGACGGCGTACACGTTCTTGACGCTGACCTTGCGCGACTTGTCGCCGCACGTGCCGCAGGAGCGGTAGAGCTTGCCGAAGTCCTGCACGTAGAAGCCCTCGATGGAGACGGAGCCGAGCCCGTTGTGCTGCACCACCTTGTCGTCGGCCGAGCGCGCGCCGCCGCCGACCACCTTGGAGACGCTGCTGGCCGAGCCGCCCTTGATGCTCAGCGCGTCCTCGCAGACGTCGTCCCACCAGACGTTCTGGATGGTGCAGCCGCTCTGCTCGCAGTGCACGCCCTCCATTTGGTCCTTGCCGATGATGACGTTCTTGAGCGTGGCGCCCGGCTCCACCATGAAGACGGCGGTCTGCCAGCCGCTCTCTGCCTGGCCGCCGCACTTGACGTTCGAGCGCTGGTACGTCTTCATGCCGCCGTCGAACACCTCGCCCTTCTTGACGGTGTAGGGCTCCGACAGGTAGACGTTGCCCTTGCTGGCGGGCCACGAGCCAGATGGCATGGCGTCCGCCTCGGAGCGCATGGACGCACCGGAGGCAACGACGGCGGAGGCGGCGAGAGCAGCAGCGATCGTGGATAATGCGTTGACCATGGCTGAGCGGTGGAGAGTAGGTGGTGCTTGAGCTAAAGGTGGTCGATCGGTCGGTTGTCGAGTTGGTTCGTTGGTTGCCTGCCTGCCACGAAGCGAGTGAATTGGATAATGACCGAGAGAGCGCGGCGGCAGCAGCAGCAACAGCGGTGGTGGTGGCGGCGTGCATGAGCGATCCCAGGGGATCTCCGGCCGCTACAAGGACAGAGGAACGGACGCCAACTTTGTTGAGTTGGCGTCCACGGTCGGGCGTGCTTGCTCTCGAATGCCAGATGCTACGGCCGAAGCTTGGGGGGATGACCACCTTTGCTTCGCTTCCCTCACCAGGTTGGCATAATTGACACTCGGTGCTCACGACCGGCCGACCCGCGTGACTGACCTCGGTGCGCTAATAGCCACACTGTACCAAGTTGCAGTGCAACTTTAGACACCACGTGCCGATCCATGCCACGGGGATGTGCACCCCGGGTGGCGACTAACCAAATCGACGACAATACAAACGACCTCTGACAGCGAAAAGAACGGACAGCGGAAGCTCGCCCGGCAGCATGTGCTGGATGGCACGCCACGCACCTCCGCCTGTCGCTCGCGGCTCGGTACTTTAACCACCGCTACAGTGTATTGTCGGCACGGTGGGGGATAAATTCGCTGTGCCGGGCCGCGGCGCGCAAGATTTGTTTTCTTTGAACGTAGTTCGACGGCCCCAACAACGCTGCTCACTCTCCGCCTGCTTGTGTGGCTGCCTGCCGCCATCGGACGCTGCAGTTGGAGAGTTAAGAGTTCGGAGAGCAAGCGCAGTAGCTTCCCCTGCGTGCCGACTAAACGAGATTGCGAACTAATAATCGCGTCCTCAATCGAGATAGTAAATGCATCGGCGCGCTACTGTACCACGGCCACCGTGGAATGGTGCACTGCAAAGCCGTTGCTCGCAGACCAACACCAGGTAACTTCGGCTCTGTCGCTCCATGCGTTCGAGGCCCGATGGTTTGCGCGAAAAAGCACGCACAGCCATTGCAGATAGAGTCGCACAGTCAGGCTCGACGTTCTCAAACACAAACGGACATTGAAGCGCCTCGGTTTGATGCCCGGCACACCCGCAAGATTTCCATACATTGTGCGCTCGCAACACATATCTTCCTCAACAGCGAACACTGCATGCGCCGTTGTGGTCTGCTGGCTTTGACTCACTCGATTGGTCAGGCCTAGCATTCATTACATCAGCGGCGGCAACTTACGCGCTTGCGTTTTTACAGTCGACACGAATTTACAGTGTTTAATATTTCGCGTAATTATTAGTCGAACGATGACAAAGCCACCAAAGCAGCATGGTTCTCAGGTTCGAAACACGAAAGCCGAATGGTTAGACCAAACCAAATCAAACAACATCTAATATTTGTAGGTCAAAGGATAGGATACGGACGCCACAAGAGATCTCTCACACCATGTCTAGAATCTCGACTACACCACGCGCACCCTCCTACGCCTACGCGTACGTGATGGTGCTGGTGGAGTACTTGCAGAGCGACCCGGACGGACCGGCGCCCAGCTCCTTGGGCTCGCCCGATGTGGAGCCCTGCGACCACGCGCACACGTCGACCTTCTTGCCCTTGATCTTGACGTTCTCGATGGTGGCCTGGTCGCCCCAGTTCTTGTTGACCGTCACGAGGCTCACCTTGCCGTTGACGGCGTACACGTTCTTGACGCTGACCTTGCGCGACTTGTCGCCGCACGTGCCGCAGGAGCGGTAGAGCTTGCCGAAGTCCTGCACGTAGAAGCCCTCGATGGAGACGGAGCCGAGCCCGTTGTGCTGCACCACCTTGTCGTCGGCCGAGCGCGCGCCGCCGCCGACCACCTTGGAGACGCTGCTGGCCGAGCCGCCCTTGATGCTCAGCGCGTCCTCGCAGACGTCGTCCCACCAGACGTTCTGGATGGTGCAGCCGCTCTGCTCGCAGTGCACGCCCTCCATTTGGTCCTTGCCGATGATGACGTTCTTGAGCGTGGCGCCCGGCTCCACCATGAAGACGGCGGTCTGCCAGCCGCTCTCTGCCTGGCCGCCGCACTTGACGTTCGAGCGCTGGTACGTCTTCATGCCGCCGTCGAACACCTCGCCCTTCTTGACGGTGTAGGGCTCCGACAGGTAGACGTTGCCCTTGCTGGCGGGCCACGAGCCAGATGGCATGGCGTCCGCCTCGGAGCGCATGGACGCACCGGAGGCAACGACGGCGGAGGCGGCGAGAGCAGCAGCGATCGTGGATAATGCGTTGACCATGGCTGAGCGGTGGAGAGTAGGTGGTGCTTGAGCTAAAGGTGGTCGATCGGTCGGTTGTCGAGTTGGTTCGTTGGTTGCCTGCCTGCCACGAAGCGAGTGAATTGGATAATGACCGAGAGAGCGCGGCGGCAGCAGCAGCAACAGCGGTGGTGGTGGCGGCGTGCATGAGCGATCCCAGGGGATCTCCGGCCGCTACAAGGACAGAGGAACGGACGCCAACTTTGTTGAGTTGGCGTCCACGGTCGGGCGTGCTTGCTCTCGAATGCCAGATGCTACGGCCGAAGCTTGGGGGGATGACCACCTTTGCTTCGCTTCCCTCACCAGGTTGGCATAATTGACACTCGGTGCTCACGACCGGCCGACCCGCGTGACTGACCTCGGTGCGCTAATAGCCACACTGTACCAAGTTGCAGTGCAACTTTAGACACCACGTGCCGATCCATGCCACGGGGATGTGCACCCCGGGTGGCGACTAACCAAATCGACGACAATACAAACGACCTCTGACAGCGAAAAGAACGGACAGCGGAAGCTCGCCCGGCAGCATGTGCTGGATGGCACGCCACGCACCTCCGCCTGTCGCTCGCGGCTCGGTACTTTAACCACCGCTACAGTGTATTGTCGGCACGGTGGGGGATAAATTCGCTGTGCCGGGCCGCGGCGCGCAAGATTTGTTTTCTTTGAACGTAGTTCGACGGCCCCAACAACGCTGCTCACTCTCCGCCTGCTTGTGTGGCTGCCTGCCGCCATCGGACGCTGCAGTTGGAGAGTTAGAGTTCGGAGAGCAAGCGCAGTAGCTTCCCCTGCGTGCCGACTAAACGAGATTGCGAACTAATAATCGCGTCCTCAATCGAGATAGTAAATGCATCGGCGCGCTACTGTACCACGGCCACCGTGGGAATGGTGCACTGCAAAGCCGTTGCTCGCAGACCAACACCAGGTCCTGTAGCCCCATGTGTGCGTGAGTCACGTTTGCTCGTAAGTGCCCCAACAAGTTGAAACGACTAACATTAATATCGACTGCGATGCGCGAAAGAACAAATTAGGCCTTAGTTGCACGAGAAACTTTGGTGACCTCTCATTTGTCCAAATAATTCATCCCAGAAAGAAGCAAGCAAGCTCCACGCATCAAGCTCCAGAAATTCGGCATCAGGCCTCAAGGAACAGTGCCCACCCTGGCCGATTAGAGCATCTCCACCGCTGACGGTCAAACAGCAGATTTACTCCGAAATTCACCGCACCGCGCGTACTAAATCAGCGATTTATCCCCAATTCGAATAAAGCCTGGGCGAAATTTGCCCAAGGCAAGAACGGAGCGATGCTGTATGGCGTGCCAGGAATTCATAAAATTGCGCTTCCATACAACGAGAACGGCCCTTCAGCTTCATTTGTGGGCCCTTTGTCCTTCGGCGTGGCAATGTATTGATGCATGTAATATCAGGTGCTGATTTACCCACAGAGCAGCGCCAACGGTGATTCTAAACTCGGTCCTAGAGCTATCTTGCCCCTAACCCTATAAAATTGTGCAGGGCGCTAAATCAAGCAAAGCATGCGCAAACGAATCACTTGGAAATTTGTATGAAGCGTTTGGCCGATCCTATACACGATGCCAAATTTGGAACCGGTTTTGGCAGCGCTATCTGGCGATATCTAACAACAAGTGGATATGTGAGTCCCGCTTATGGGTTTGACGCTGCCAAAATCGACCTGCACGACGTGAATAGGGAATAGGTTACGCGCGGTTTAGAATGAAAAATAGGATCACCGTTGGGGTTGCTATTACTCCCTCAGCGGCGCGGAGACAGCGAATTAAATTGGCACTGTAGACTCCCGATTTTACTTCCAGTTGGTGGGGATGCTCTTAGAGCGTTGTCCGTTTAGAAAATTAATCGATTTTTTCACCTATTTTTTTCTCTGAAGTAGTACTAAGAAAAACGAGGTGTCAAAAACGCCTCATTATAATACGGCAAAAAGAAACTGGTGCGGCACCTCTTTCTTTTGAGCGGTACCGGATTTTTTTGCGGAAGGAGAAATCACGGGCGAAGATGGAGGAAGACACCAACTTGGAGGGCAGCGCGCCGGCCTCCCCAGGCGTCCACCCGGATGCAGTACGCAGTCGACTTCGGTACGTGATCTTCTGGGCTGTATTGAAGCTGCGCCTGCTAATATAATACTGGTTTTGGTGTGGTGTGCACAATAGAAGACTCCAGCCATGGCTCTATCAGCCGAGTAAGGCTAATAGACGGTGGAGAGACTGCTTGTAATGATGCCAACTGTGGACTACGCGCGATGTGCGTCGATGACAGCTCCGATGCTTCCGCGAGTGGACCTGTGGTGCTGGATGCAATCAAGACCAGCTCGGAGGACGCCATTGGTGCCACCCACCTCGATGTATTTGCGCAACTACACGATGGCGATGAGAGCGCCGTTGCCATGTCTATCGATGAAAGACAGAGAGGTGATGTGGCAGTGGAAGAAATCGTGCTTCTGGAGCTGCTGTACATCTTGCTAGCTGTCGCTCTGGGATAACTTGATGGTCGGTCAATTCGAGGACCCATCCAGGAAAAAGTTGTGGTCCGTACCGACTTCCTTGCGACGCTGAAGGCCCAACGGTCCCGGACAGCGTACAAGAAGACGTTGCGTTGCAGTCCTGATTTATCTGACGCACTGGTGCGTTGCTGGAACCATTGTACTACCAAAAATATGGTTTCCCTGCGCAGAACACACAGTACGCGTTTGATATCGGCCTCGCTGTCTTGTTCACGTATTACGGCAACGGTAGTGGGATCGATGGTGATGGGATTGGGGGTGCTGCTGCGCAACTTGGAATGTCACGGACGGTCGCTGGTGTTTACATCAAGAGGCTAGAAGACTTGCTGTATGACATGATGCCCGATGTCATTTACTTTCCAGCTCCTAGTGCTGTAGATGAGTGGGATGACTTAGTGGAGGGGTTCGTCCAACGTGGAAGTGATTTTCCTGATGTTGCATGCGTTTTTGATGGCACTATTATTCACACGCGTCGCCCCCGGGATCACATGGTCAGTAATGCTGTGTTTGGGTACTAACCGACACATACTAACCCCGTATGCTGCTTATTGGGCTTCTACGACAAAAGTGGGAATCATTCCTATAATTGTTTGGCTGCTATTGATTTCCGCGGTAAATTTCGCTACTTTGGGGTTTTCTCCGGTAGTAACTCCGATCAATTCATGTGGAACCAATCGGAAGCGCTGGGCCCCGCGCGCGGTACCTGTGTCCTCCTGGAATTAACTGGTTAGCTGACGCTGGGTTCAAGATATGGCCGTTCCTCATGGTTCCGTTCGATGAAAGACGCGGAGAACGCTTGTCAAGAAAACAGCGCTGGTAACCGCATTACTTGTTTGAATTTTCCTTTATACATAACTAACATTTGATTTTAATGTTGAGCAGCTACAACTTTCATCTCTCATCGACCCGCATACTGGTTGAGTGCGTGTTCGGTAAATACAAGGGGCGCTTCAAAGTGCTGCGTGGCGTGACAGACAGACACGCGCACACAACCAATGCTCGGATGATAAGTGCTGCTGCTGTGCTGCACAATTTACTTGTCGACATTGGTGACAAAGAGGTGTTCAAGTGGAATAACGACAAGGAATCACGCGAAAAAGCAAGAAAAGCAATGAATGCCTTCGACCACCACTGGGATCGAACTGAAAATGAGTTTAACTTAGGAGAGGCGAAGCGGAACGCGTACATGGAACGCTTTTACCGCCACGATAACAAGTAAACCTAAAAAGAGAGTCTGTGGTCTTATGGCTGCAAAACACTTGATAAGTCTTGCTTCAAACGCTAAACCCACATACCTGCTCTTTCATTTTAGCGAAACTTCCAACGCAGAGGCGGACATCAGCTGAAGAATTTCGGCGCTTTGACGTAGCGACTGGTGCACGTCACGCTGCATCTCCATAAATGCAGCTTGGCTGGCAGTGGCGGCGTCAATTGATGATGTCAGTTTAGTGACTAATTGGTTCATGTCCCCGGCAAGTTGAGTTGTCGGCACCGTAGCTTGGCGACTTGCCAAAATGCGTTCAATTGAACCGAACCGAGCTTGAAGCGTATCCGCTACCACGTCAACAGGTCGATTTGATGCTGGACGGTTTTGTTGTGAGTGAGCCTTGGCGTTGGATTTAGCTTCGGAACGGGCCTGGCTGGATGAATCGGAGCACTCGTCGTCAGAGCCAGCACTACGTGCATCCGTGCTTTCATCACTATCACTCGCACACTCAATGGGTTCACGTAGCGCGCCTGGCTCGAGAATTGGCTCTCCCGTGCACCCGGGGTTTCCCGAGAAGACATCGCAAAGAAGCGGCCGTAAAGCGGTGAGCTCCTTTCCAAGAGCGGTGCGATACGTGGGGTTTACAGCCATCGGATCACACGTCAGGTTGTGTGGCAGCTGTCTTCCGAATCCTCGATAAAGAAATTGTTGGGCATCTCCGCGTATCTGCGCTCTGCTTCCTCGTCTTCCGATCCAGCAGCGTCAACAGCTTGGTTTCTGGTTGCGAGTAGACGCGTACGTCTAGCACGATATGCGCTGCGCACAGCATTGGTCTTGTTTTTGAAATGCTCTATCGTCACCTCGGGGTCCCTCCATCACCCCATGCCTTCTCAATCAGTGCCTTCTCCAGGAACGTGTGGACCGTGGCTTCCCACTTTGCGCGCATCAGCTGTGTGCCCGCTGTTGTGACCGCAAACTTATTCAAAATGCGTGGGTTCTTGAAGCGAGTCTCGATCGCAAGAGTTGTCAAGGCAAGTGTCCAGCGCATTGGAGGTAGGTTGAGCTTGTCTTGCTTTGACGATGACTTGACAGCAGCTTTCGTCTTGGTGGAGGTCTTCTTCTTGGGGCCTGGTGTCTTCTTGGCGCTTTCTTTTTACTCTTCTTGGTTGCCGTCTTCGTTTTCTGTGTCCTTGACTTCGGCCGAGCGTTCGAGCGTCTTGCTTTCTTTGCTGGCGGAGCCTGAACCTCCGGGCTTGACGACGATTGTGCTCTCTGGGGACCACAGACTTGGATCCATCTCATCTCCACGGATGGTCACGCGTCCTTGCAGCGCGTCTGGAGCTGAAGCGTCACCTTCACTTGCCGCTGGCTCGGTGCTGTGTGTTGTGGACGTCGGTGGCCTTCTTCCGCAAAATGCGCAATATGCGTGAAGTGCAACAGATACGACCTACATAAAATACTGATATGAAAGAAATTAGGTTTTGTGCGGAATAAATCGGCGGGGCCGCTTTTTCTACTTGGACATGGAGACGATTTTTTGGGACCCTCATGAAAATTTTCCTGAGCGGAAATAAATTGGCGGGGGGAAATCGATCATTTTTCTAAACGGACAGCGCTCTTAGAGGGTTGTCCGTTTTTAGAAAATCGATCATTTCCACCACCTATTTATTTCTCTGAAGTAGCGCTAAGAAAAACGAGGTGACCGAAATGCCTCATTAAGGCAAATGATACAAAAAATATCGCCAATTGAGAGCCCCCGAAAAAATTGAACCATTTCCAAAATATCACCCCGGTCAGATATGAAATGACCGGTCATTCTTTGAATAGCTTATCTACATGTAGACGTGCAAGGCTGCAGCTTGCTGCGCGTGCCCTGTGGCTCGAGCAGCAAGCTGGCGATGGGCGCCTCTGCGACAGCAGCGCTGCGTAGAGGACGCACGTAGGAAGGTGGGAGCCAGTTATCTATCTGCAACGCATGGCCCAGAAGGCGCAGCAGACCGTGGAGGCCAGGAAGGTGGCATGGCCCGTTGTGGCGCTGCTTGTCAGCCGGCCATGGCACCATGCAGCACCACAGTACACGCGCGTGAGCTTGCGCTAGCTCCAGTCCGCGTTGTGCGCGGCGCAGGAGCGTCCGGAAGAGCGCCGTCGACGCCGGCTAGCTCCGCGCATGGCGACGCACGTGCTCGGTATTTGTGTAAAACGACGCGTATACATTTAGCAAGGTAAACAGAGTGAAGGTCACCAGAAGTCGAAAAAGGCTCAACCATTTAGGGAAATGTTATGTCGGCTGACCATATTTTTTATGGTGAACATATCGGCCGAAAAATGTCGGCGAAAAAGCTAATTCTGACCCCCCTATTGTAATGCGATAAATGAAATCGGAGCGCCACCATTGTTTTTGGGCGGCGATGGGTTATTTTAAGGAGCAGATGAAACGCTGGGGGAACACGGCCTTTACGGATGGCGGCCAACTGCTACGTCAAGCGTCGGAGAGGGCGTGTTATGATTTGCCTCCGGTTGTCGCCGTTGGCGCAACGGTGGTGGTCGTCTCAGAGAGCGAAGGTGCTGGTGAGGCATTGGAAGCAGAGAGAAAGTCGTGGAGGCAAGTGAGGAGAAGCTGCAGAGCAGCAGACAGGTGTTCAAGTAGTTCGAGTGGTTGGCAGAGTAGCTGCATCCACAGTGCATTGAGCAAGTAGGAGCTCAGTCTCAATTCGGCAGGGTCAAGCGCAAGAGGGCGAGGACAGCGTAAGCAAAGGAAACAAGTTGTGTATTTGTGCATTTACACTACTTGGCTACTCCTGTCTTCCTTATCGGTGGCGGATGCGGCAAGAATCGAGCGGCAAGGTCCTCGAGGAAGCGCGAACACCGGATCGACCGGACCTGGATCGTAACAGTATCGAATGCAAGTTGCATCTCCGCAGCCACCGCACGAGGACTACCACTATCACAGCTCTTTTAGATATTAGTTTGAATACTTGCAGAATATAATCATTGTACAGGGGATCTACCGTTCACGACGAGGGCGGTGTACACCACTTTAGGACCAGAAATCTCCACCAAACTTAGAATAGACTAGCTGAGCATCCGCGGGCGGTTGCTTAAGGGGTAACGCCCTAGATTTTGCACAATTTCGGGCGACGCCCCCCCCATTCGAAGCACTCACCTGTATTACTGGCTGTGTACGGAGTTGCTACTTGAATGTTGTGATTTTGCTAACATTGTTGCGGAGTTAGACGGTTTTAGCCGTTCATCTTCGCTCCTTTTAGTTTTCGATAACCAGGATGTTCTTCCACACCAGGAATGACATCCTTATACTACATGGGTTACCTCCCGATTGGTACATATCAGAACTGATCAGGATTTGACAGATCTCCTGAATGGTGTTCTGGGGGTTGCACCCCCAGACCCCCGCATG
This sequence comes from Phytophthora sojae, assembly GCF_000149755.1. NCBI lineage: Eukaryota > Oomycota > Peronosporomycetes > Peronosporales > Peronosporaceae > Phytophthora > Phytophthora sojae. The sequence goes on along the minus strand of NW_009258121.1, from coordinate 627,001 downwards.
AAGAAAACTAACTCTGAGTTGCGGCAACGGGTCCGTTCGCTGGAATGCTCGTCGCTGGGCCCGCCTCCGCAAATACCGTGCAGCCCTGCTTCGCGGGCACCCTGCGCGGGTTTGCAATGGCTACGCTCCGCTCACTGCCGTAACATATGTTTTGTCCATACAAAACCAAGATAAGACACCTCTGATCAGTTCCGTATATGATCAAAAAAAATCTAGCACTACATGTAGATACTGAAGTACGTGAATATGGATTCGACCACTAGTACCTATTCGTTTGAGAAGCCATTAATTTGAGTCGTGTCATACATACTGGGATAGACAGATTTGCAAACTAGTGTATTGAAAAAAATTCTGTGTGGAGTACGATACGTACGAAGTCGTGCTGTACACGGAAGCTCTGAAATATTGGGTGTGAAGTCTACTTCGATTTTCTGCTACTGTCCTTGCAACGTTCACGCTTTCATGCTGCATCTCGCCCCCGTGAAGCTTTCCTCATGCTACATGCGCTATTGGTGCTCGTCACTTTCTGACACCTATTGACTAAATAACCTTGAAGTTGACCAGGGCCTGGTTGTTTTGTTTGTTTTTGAATTGAGGATCATTCTTGTCACTTAGCTAATACGATCGCTAACGACTACTAAAGACTGGGGGCCTCACCTGTGCAAAGCGTCACTAGGGAGGGGGCTCTCTGGACCAGAGTCTGATGGGAGAGTCTGAAAATTAGTGCAAAGCGCGACCTCAAGCGAGGTCAGGTGGTTCGTACTCGCCACCCACGAGGTCGGCAGATACAGGACAGGGGTCCTGCACCTCCTGTTGTGCGGCCGTCGGCCGCTGTCCCATGGATACTTGACTTGAGCGTTAATCGCGTTCGTCCGGCGCGTGCTGAAGGATGCGTGAGCCTAGGCTCTAACAACATCGGATGACGGCAGCATCCCGAAGGACACCGCCCAAATGCCACCGTGGAGTCGTGGCTTGAGTGCTTGAACCGCGGTCGCCTGCCGCGAGCTTGAAAGAGTGGTCGAAGGTTGGGCCTCCCACCACCGTGGCAACGACCCATAGAGTCGCCGCCCTCTTGGAGCGCAATCACCGTCGTCGCGCGCGAGCTCCTCCTGTGCCGACTGCCGTCGTCGGTCATGGGCACGCGCAAGCCGTCGCTGCAGCCGCCATGTTCATTCCTGGGCTCCCTAAGGAGGATTCCCCCAGGGAGGCCAAGGGCCCGGAGATCCTTGGAGGCGACCCTTGGCAGACACTTGCTCGCGACCCGTCAAATTCTGGAATGGCCAGCGCCTGGTTGAACACATTGACGCTTGTGCCAACGCCCTAAGCCCCCAGCAGGCACTGCTTGTCGCGACTCCGATAGGACAGTGTCCCAACACTTGCGAGCGGACACACCAGCAGCCACAAGTCGCATGTGAACATTTTGTTCGGGATCGAGCGCTTGTAGAACACACACTTGTCGTCATCGGCCTCGTACGAGTGGCAGTCGTCGCCCTCGATACGCGGGGAGACGGGGTCCTCGCAGGGGTTCACCTCCATCACGAAGCCAGCCGCCTAGTTGCGCAGCGCCAATTGTCGAAGGGCTTATCCTTTATGCCGTGCCTCGCCGCAGTGGCCCAGCATCTTGCTCATCCAGTGCTCGCAGTTCACCTAGTCGTGCTTGAGCACCGTCATGTTGCAGTAGTCGTCCAGTAGACGTCCATCATGCATCGGCCTTCGACACCATCGTGCACTCAGGGCAGATCGAGCTGCTTGCCTCAAACGCTGCGGTGCCCAAGTACTCTCCGACCAGTGTTCAGCCTCAGCCACACCGGTAGCTACCGTATCGGCCGCGTACTTGGTATCATGCACGCCCTCGTACACGAAGAAGCGCTTGTACTATCGCATGCCTTCGAAAACCTCGGCGTTTTGCTCGAATCTGCAAATTGGCTGAAATCACACGACCACCAGCAATCGGGATAGCCATGTAGCGCTGCTCGTGAGCCAGCTTCCATCATACGCTCATACGCTCACTTAGCCGCAAACCGCCGTCCAGCTTCAGTAGACCTGTTTAGTGCAGTGCACGAAAGTCCCCACAAATGCACTAAAGTACTTTAGTGCACGCGCTAATGTCCAGCATCAGTTGTGTGCAGGTGCGCCAAAAGTGCACAAAAGTTCTTTAGTGCATTTGTAGGGACTTTCGTGCACTGCACTAAACAGGTCTAAGCTTCAGCGTAGGCGCGGCAGTCCTTCAGCAGCAGCGTACACGAGTTCGTCGGCGCGAGCTGTTTTTGCGCAAGCGCGAATCGTTTAGGCCACTGCCACGGCACGTCCTGTCCTGTCCGAAGATGCGGGGTTGAACACATCGACCACTTCGGCCATGATCCACATCTCAGAAGATGGCGTCGCTGTTCACGGCCATAACGAAGTCGTTAGCGCCAGTGCGTACTGCTCCTCGAATGGAACGGCGCGGTTGTCGCCGAATTCTCCGTCATCCGACCTCAGCATCAACTTGGCCAGCACCACTGGGTTCGGCCTCGACCCATGAAGTGCGAGGAGAGACGTCATTGCGTTGAAGTTGAGCGCTTGTCCCGGTACTGTGTACCCGATTGATTTCACGTGCACTTCTTACAATGAGGCTTTTTTACGACGCGATAAACCCTAACAGATTTTTCGTGGAATTAGGGGCTTATATAGGGGGCTTAAGGAGCTAGAGAACGGGCACGAATCCAGCAAAGTTTGCAGTTTTAGCGCTTTTGTAGGGTCGCCATAGAAAGCTCGGATTTCCCTGTTTGCTAATTTGGGATCCTGGCTTTGCTGTCTTTAACAAAATGAAACGACGCTTCGCGTCGGAATTGAGCTATTCTTTTATCCACGATAACGCTCAAAATGTTGCTAAACCCAGGGATTTTTCCGTTTTCGCGGCCCCCCATGCGCGTGATTCTAAATGATCACCCTAACCCATTCCAAAAATTGATGTATCCACTTGGTAAAAAGTAAATGGTATAGGGGGGGGGGGTCGCCCCAAAGACACCAACAAAAACGTAGTTAAGCACACACTATACCGATGGAGAGTGTCCACTCACGAAAAGAGGGAGCGGCACCCGTGTAACACGGTTACACTAGAATTACCCGAAGGGTTACGAAGTGGGTACATACTGTCTTACCTAAATCAGTAGGAGAATCAGTACATGGCTTCAGAGCCACTGATTATGCATATGACTAGGGTTCACTATGCTAGATAGTAAACCGGATACATTTACACCGTTGGCGGCTCGGCCGCGCTAAAGAGAAATACATTCATAGATTTACAGAGTTAAGGGTTGACTCTTGGAGTCCGTAAGGTGTACGGACTCGTACGTTCTGGCATTAGAACGAGCTATCTCAAGCTGAGACTCATTGAGTCTGTTACGTCTTCCTCTGGCGCTAAATTTACGGCAGCCCCGCTGCACTTGGTAGCCCTCGTAGTCAATTCGACACCTGACTCTTTATAGACTGACCCTCTGTGGAGAATGGAGCAGTTCGCTCACTTGCCCCCGAACCAGCAGAATGCGCTTAAAAAGCTTATGTCCTTGCTGGGCCCGGAGGGCGTGACGTAACTTGCGCAGCAAGGCCCCGACGCGGTGAACGCGCGTCTCGAGGCGTTTTCAAGCTACGAAAATGCTCTTCTAGAGCACCCCCAGCAGAGGATGGCGACTGCCGCAGCGTCCCAAGCGCCCCCTTCGTCGTCCGACGCGGGAACAAGACCCAAGCCGCTCATGTTGGGCGTGAAGACCTTCGAAGGCAAGGAGGGTGAAAGCTTGATGCTTTGGACCCGTGAGGTTGAGATGACTATGAGCTCAGCTCTACTCCGGACGGAGTCGCAGCGTGTGGCACTAGCGATCTCGAAGCTCGGTGGGCGAGCGAGAGAGTGGGCACTAACGTCCGGGACGTCGGTCGAGGTGGCCTTCCCGACGTGGGACCAGCTGAAACAGCAATTGTTCCGAGTGTTCGCTCCGCCTAACGAGGCGTATCGCATGCGCTCACGCTTCCTGGCCACTCGGCAGAGCAAGAAGGATTTGGTGAACTATGTCCAAGAGCTGAGAACTATCATTGCAGGGATGTCTGCTGACCCGTTGCCGGAGGCAGTCACCGTTACGGTGTTTATGGAGGGCCTTCGCACTGGCATTGCCAGGACGGAGGTGTTCCGAACCCACCCGAGCTCTTTTGAAGAGGCTGTGAGCGTCGCATTGAATGCGGAACACAACTTTAAGTCGTCGAGACTTGGGTGGAATGCGTCTTACGCTAGCGCGTCGAATGGTCCGGAACGCATGGACCTCAGCTATGCTGAAGACGAAGAAGCCGAGCTTCGTGCTGCTGAGCAGCGCGCAGATGCTTCATCTGTGGTGACTCCCGTCACGTTCGTGCTGGGTGTCCGCTGCGCCATCAGCGCCAGGCTTCGTCAAGCCGCTCTTCGAGTTCGGGCCAGGGCTCTGGTTTGTCTCGGGGAAACGAGAAGTCCCAGTAGGCGCGGGGCGACCTACGGGGGAAGAACTAAGTTCTATTGAGCCTCGGCGAGGTGGAGGTCGACAGGACTTAGCCCTGAAGAGAGCCGTACTCTCTAACACGGAACGTGTATGCAAGCCGGGCTTGCTAGTTGTCCAAGCTTGGGTGAAGGGCGTCCCGAAGCCATGGACGATTTTGATCGATTCGGGAGCGTCGGGTAACTACGCCCGGCATTCTACGATGAACGGAAGTCAGCTTTATGCTGAGGCGCTGGTAGCGCGCGGGAGTGACATCGTCACTGTTCGTCTCGTGTCACGATGCCTAAGGTCCCTGTGGACCTGGGCGTGAAGGTTTTGGATTTAGATAGCGTGGAACGCTGTCTGATCTTAGACCTCGATTCGAGATATGATCTCATCCTTGGTATGGCGGGGCTGGAACGCCACGAGCCTTGGATCGATTGGAGGTTGAAGACCCTTGGTGCTACGCACTTCTCTCCTGGCGGAGCATTTGCGAGTCATGAACCCACCTCTGCTAGGAAGCAGAAGCGCTTCTGGCGCGAGCACTGGACCGAGTCGGTCAATGTGCTGGACATCGGAGTTTCCGAGTTGGTGGACACTGAGTATGTCGAGAACGAGCTTTCCGAGCGTGGCTCGCGGGCGGCAGGTGGAGCGGCACGAATTCCGCTGAGCGGGTGTGCGTCTGAGGGCGACGCCCTGCTGTATTCAAGTGAAGACAAAATCGGCATGAAGCCGAGGAGCCATGGGCGCGGCCCGGCTGTTGAAGGATGTGGAGCGGCACTAATTCCGCTGAGCAAGCGTGCGTCTGAGGGCGGCGTCCTGCTGCGTGCCAGCGACGGCGCGGTCGGCACGACGCCGAAGAACAAGGGGCTTTGCCCGGATGAAGATCGTGGCTGGCACTTAATCCACTGAGTGGAGGCTGCGGATCGTGCAGCTCTTCGCTGAGTGTCGGTAAAGACACTGGCACCACCTGGCGTCAAGACGCACACGAAATCACGGAGCTCTTCAAGGCGGACGATGTCCATGAAGAGGAGACAACGCCGCAAAGCGCTGGCTGCGAGATGCAAGGCGTCTGCGATCTCACAAGTCGAGAAGGGCGTAAGGCTCCACGCGAGAGCGAGCAGCTCTATCCACTCGTGAATGGAGTGACGGACGACGTCGACGGAGGCATCAACCTCGACGACTTGCCCTCACTGTCCGCTCTCCTGGAGCTGGACGAGATGTCCTTGGCCGAGTTTGGCGAAGCCTGGAAGGCTGGAGACTTGGCTGAGGTAGTGGTCATACGACCCGAAGAAGAGTTGAACTCGTCCTCGCTTCTGGATGAAGCTGTCCTGGAAGACACCAAGAAGGCGCTGAATGCGCGGAGCGGATCGGCGATCCTGAAGGGCCCGTCGGATCCCTTGTATCAAGTGGTAAAGGATTAGCAGGACGTGGTCTCGAAGGAGCCGCCCTCGGGGCTGCTTCCGGATCGAGGTGTTCAACACGAAATCGATCTCGTTCCGGGAACGAAGTACTGCGTGACGAGGCAGTGGCCCTTGCCGAAGGAGCAGTGTGACGTCATTGACGCGTTCTTTCGTGCAATGCACGAGGTGGGCATGGTGCGTGATAGTAAGTCCCCACACTCTACGCCGACGTTCTGTGTCAGAAAGCGGAATTGCAAGTGGCGCATCGTGCATGCTTTCAACAAGCTGAATGCCGCTACCATTCCGGCGAAGACGCCGATTCCTCGGAAGGATGTTCTTCAGAACAACATGACAGGATGTACGATGTACAGTGCGCTCGACTTGGTCGATGGATATTACCAATTGCTCATGAGGACGAGCGACATTCCTCTCACTGCGGTGAGTACTCCGAGCGGCATGCTCTGGGAGTGGTTGGTAATGCCCCAAGGGCTTTTGAACGCGCCAGCGACGTTTAATCGTCTTGTGACGCAGCTCTTCAGGCCCCATCGGGCGTACGCGCAAACGTACTTCGACGACATCTTTGTCCACAGTCGTGCGGAGTACGGAAAGACTGATATGGAGAACCATGCCGAGCACCTGCGTACTGTGCTCGAATGCATGCGTCAAAACAAGTTGTAAGCCAACATTGACAAATGCATCTTCGGAGCGGAAGAGATCCCCTTCTTAGGGTGGGGTTCATCGGGAAGCGTGGTCTGAGGGCCGACCCAGTCAAGGTCAAGGCCATTGTTGCCTGGCCGGTTCCCAAGAACCAGAAGGATCTTCGCAAGTGGTTTGGCTTGGCCAATTACTTGCACAAGTACAGCGAAAATTACGCTGAGATGGCTCGGCCACTCTCCAATCTCCTGAAGAAGAATGCGGAGTGGTGTCGGGACACCGAGCATTAAGATGCGTTTGTGGCTATTCAGGACAGTCTCTTTCATGCGCCTGTTCTGGCTCTTCCAGACCCCGCTCGTCCGTTTAGTGTCGTCTGTGACGCCTCGGACTTTGTTATCGGCTGTGCCCTGCTGCAAGCAGACGCCGAGGGGCGCGAGCGCGTGGTGGCGCTCGAGCTGAAGGCTGCGGAGAAGAACTATCCTGTCCACGACAAGGAGCTACTTGCGATGAAGTATGCGCTCGTTAAGTTCAGGGTGCACCTGTTGGGCTCTCAGCCGTTCGTGATTTACACGGATCATGCGTCGTTACGCACTGCGACCCAGTCGCTTCATCTCTCGCAAAGGATGGACCACTGGCTGTCCTTCTTCGCGGAGTATAACTTCGAGGTGAAGTACAAGCCTGGCAGGCAGAATGTCCTTGCGGACGCGCTTTCGCGCAGGCCAGATTATGAGCTGCTCATCTAACGACCGTGACTTCGTCATTACCAGATCTGATCCGAACGGCTGATGCCAAGGACGACACTTGTGTCGTGTTGCTGAAGGCTCTAGGGAGCAAGGAATTTCAAGACTCGGACATGGAATTGTCAGCGCGGCTGCGCGCGCGGCTACACCGCTAGTCCCTCGATGGAGGCCTGTTGTTCTACAACACCGACCCCGAGGATACGCCCCGCGTGGTCATCCCTCAAGATGAGGATCTGAAGTACCGCATCCTCTATGAGGCACACGATACGCCGCTGGCTGGCCATCTTGGCCGTGAGAAGACCTACAGCTCGGTGAGCACCCACTACTGGTGGCCGAAGATGTCCAAGTGGACGAGCACTTAGGTGCGCACGTGCGAGACGTGCCAGCGCGTGAAGTCCTCACCTCATGCTGCGGCGCCGTTGGCGAGTTTGCCTGTCCCTTCGGGCTGCTGGCAATCCATGAGTATGGACTTTGTGTTTGTCCTGCCTACGGACGTGGTGTGCAACACAGGAGTCGTGGTCTTCGTTGACCGTTTGAGCAAGATGGCTCACATTGCGGCTGTGGCGGATACCATCGATGGTAAAGGTACAGCAACGCTGTTCTTGGACCAAGTTTTTCGACAACACGAACTCCCTGAGCCGATTGTCTCGGACCGAGACCCCCGCTTTACGAGCAATTTCTGGAGCGCGGCCTTTGCGGTGCTTGGCATCAAGCTAGACGTCCGCGGCAGACCATCCGTAAACCGTTGGTCAGACCGAGCGCGTGAATCGCGTCGTCGAGGACGTGCTCCGCAGCATTTGCGCCGAGACGTTGAAGCGCTGGAGCGCCATGCTGCCACTCGTTGAGTTTGCGTTGAACAACGCCGTGCACGCCTCGACAGGCTACACGCCGTTCTACGTGAACAGCTTGTATCATCCCCGCGTCCCGCTGACGCCGCCACGTGGTGGCCTCGGGCTTGATGGGGGAGGAAAAGCCGATTTAGCTGATTGGCTAGCCGATGTCAGCCCGGCTACTGTTTGTGAACAGGTTGACGCTTTCTTGTCGATGCGTCTGAGTGTCTTACGACATGTGCGTGACGCAATGGCTGAGAGCCAAGACAAGCAAAAGGAACCTGCAGATGCCAGGGGCAGAGACAATGTTGAAAGTTATGAGGTCGGGGGCCTGGTGTTGCTTAATGGTGAAAACCTACCTAAACATGCAGTGTCAGCCGTCGTCAAGACGAAGTTCCCTCAGCAACACCAATCCACCCACAGTCGCCGCGGGCGACCCATAATTGATCGACACGCCGCCACCCGCGCCTTGAGCGTTCGCTAATCTGATGATCTTCGTCTACGCCGCATCTTGGCCGCGCAGCCTGCGACCGAGGACAACTTGCAGCAGAAGTTCACGCGCGAGGTGCACGTGGAGCTTGCGGGGCGCGGTGAATCGCAGGACGACACAAAGCTTCCTCGAGTTCTCAACGCGTGCTGACGCCATGCGTATCGAGCTGGACCAGCTCTCGTGTACGACTGAGGATGGAAAGAAGAGCCAGAAGGACGCGAATAAGCGCAAGAAATGTGAGATCAGCGCTCTGGTGGACCATCAGGACAAGTTAGAGGCCGACTTGATCGAGGGCCATCGCGAGTTGGCCAAGCTGCTACTCGAGTTATGGCAGAATTCTGCCAGAAGTGACAGACGTAATTTCTATTCAATAAATAGTCGAATGATCTGATAAGAATGTTCAGCAGTGATAGCAATCGCACAGCTAGTTGGCCCGATCTGAATATCTTCATTGTACGAGCTCGATAACATCTTAACATACTATAGTGTAAAGTGTAGGATGATACTGCGAACTTGTTTAAAGATACCGTACCAGTACAGTATGAAGCTACACTTACATTGGGCGTCACGAGGCTGTCATTCGGGTTGCAGCGGGGCTGCCGTAGCTTTAGCGCCAGAGAAAGACGTAACAGACTCACAGAGTCTCAGCTTGAGATAGCTCGTTCTAATGCCAGAACGTACGAGTCCTTACGGACTCCAAGAGTCAACCCTTAACTCTAAACTGTGTAAATCTTAAACTGAGTGTATTGCTCTTTAGCGCGGTCAAGCCGCCAACGGTGTAAATGTATCCGGTTCACTATCTACCATAGTGAACCCTAGTCATATGCATAATCAGTGGCTCTGAAGCCATGTACTGATTCTCCTACTGATTTAGGTCATACAGTGTGAATCCACTTCGTAACCCTTCGGGTAACTCCGTTACACCCTCCCCCACCAAACCGTGGACACGGGTGTTCACGCTTAACGGTCAACCTCCGGGTCTTGTTCCGTCAAGCCCCCTTCTCGAACGAGTCAATCCACATTGCGTGGACTTCTCTGAGAACTTCTCGGTGCAACACGCCCTCACATGACTTCAAGTCATAAAGCCTTTTGGTCTTTCGACCGCAGACAGCCTCTCGCGAGATCCGCCTCGGAGCCTCGCTCCTCTCGTGCTGCTGCACTGCGTGCCTCCGCACCTCCGCACCTCCGCGAACGCCAGCGCCCGCGCACACACTCCGAGTAATACGCGGCGCAACATCTGAAGCGCAGCTTGAAGCGCGCAAGCCCCAGCTCTCCTCGAGCACCAACCCGCCAGATCATGGATTCTAGGGAACTCGTTGGTGAAGAGGGTGAGGTGGACGAGTCCATACTGGGTTCTCCGAACCGAGGAGATGCGTCCCCATCCACGCGACGCTCCCTGAGCCGCCTCGATGCTTCGCCCACGCCGTCGACACGCCGTGAAGAAGGCTCTCCGGCCACAGTTGGCTCTCCGAGCCGTCGTGATCAAGAACGCCCAGCGCGCACGTCTCCTGTGCGCTCGCCGAGGCACCCAGCTGTAGAGCGCGCTGCGCCGTCGAGAGAGGAGCCGCGACCACCGCTGCGAACTCCAAACCCGTTACCCTGAACGCTTCTCCGGTCTCAACGAGCTGCGCGCGCTCACTGAGCCACGATATTTGCCGCCTCGTGGTGAGGACGTGCTCCTGGGCCCCGTCATTTCCAATCGTTTGGGCGAAGCTCAGTCCGAGCAGGTCGCGGCGTAGATGGCCCCCATGCGCTCCCAGCGCCCTGAGCTCCGGCCTCCGCTGAACCCCAGCACCGCCGACTACGGCTTCCGGCCTCGCGACACCGCGGAGGCGCGCCGCCAGGCGTTCCAACCGTCTCTTGCGCTGCAAGCCATTGGGCCCGCGGCCCGTACTCCGGAGGAGCTTGCACTGCGTACGTCTCTGCGAGAGCGACTCATCACTCCACAGTCTATGACTGTCGTGGAGTATCGCGAGAGGCTGCGGCTGCAAGCCCAGCAGAAGTCATTGCACGCCATGCGGCCGTACCCGGTGGTACTCAGCCCGGGGGAGGACTCGATTGAGTACGAGGCTCGGTTTGAGTCCTGGGCCGAGCCCAGCCGAAAGCTCAGCTCCATGGACGCTCTCCGAGCCAGCTTCAGTGAAGTGGATGTTCGCATTGAACGCAAGCTCCGCTTCGATTTCGCGAAGGTCCGAGCCAAGCGCAGCCTCTCGACACTCGCCCAGCCGCAGACCCAGTTTAGCGCTGCGCGCTTCGCTTCTTCGAGCATTCCAGCCGCTCCTTCCCGCGAGGGAGTGAACGCTGTGGCTCAGGGTCAGCCTCGGAGCAATGTGGCTGACCCAGCCGCTTCCCAGCTTATTGCCGGGAAGCGCGGGACGGCCGGCGTGCCGGCCTTGAGCCCTCGGGGCACTGGTGATCAAGCTAGTCAAAAGCGTCCACGACGTCTGGTCAGTCTTGGCGGAGGGGCACCTCAAACTCCCATTAGTTCTCGGAGTGAGGGTACCCTCGCCATTTCACCAGATACTGGTTTTGACCCCGGCACCGCCGTTCGCTAGGAGGCGCTCCACATGGTAATGTAGATTCCCATGCTCATCGAGCAGAGCCGGTGGAGGCCGCTGTGGGGGCCTTTGCGACTCAAGATGAGCTCTTGGAGGCGCGGCAGCAGGCTGGCCACCTCCGGGATCACATCCATGACGTTGATGCGCGTCTGGGCCGGACTGCCACTGAACTCGACCAGCTCGCCGAGCGGACGCAATGGATCGAGGTGCCTCTAGAGGTCTGGAATTGCCTTGCGGCCCTGGAGGGCTGGGTGCGATACTATCGCGATCGCGATGAGCAGCGTGGCCGGGAGCTCGGGGGGCAACAGCGTTAGCAGGCTGTGCTTCAGGGTCATCTCGACCTCCTGGCCCGCATGCAGGCTCCGACTGCTGCGCCTCCTGCGCCTGCGGCTCTCGATGTGCCCGCGGCACCTCCGGCGCCGATTCTTCCGCGGCACTCTGCTGCGCGATGTCCAATCTTCCGGCAGCGGAAGCAGGTCAGAGGACGAGCGCTCCGACCTCCTCCCCCACCATAGGCCGAGCGCTGTCAATCACCCGACGCCTCAAATGCGTCGATCTCCATGGGCTCGGGCGCGGACACACGAGAAACTTCCGGCATACCACGCGCATACGATGCCGCCACCACGTAGTCCTCGCGGAGCGCGAGGGGAAATGCCTCCTCGAGCGAGGAAGGTTCGGCTCTCGTGAGATAGTACCGTGTCATCCCTTCGCGCTTCCCAAACACAAAGACATGCACCTGAGATGCCATGTCAATGGGGTGGGTGACAATGCACGACGCAAGGTGTCGTGTCTTCTGGACGTAGTCCGCATGGACATCTTGCCTTGCTTGAGAGCGAAGAATTCTGCGCGAACGCGCGACTCGTCTTGGGGCGGCTCGAACGCGAGCCGGAGATCACTCTGGAGCGACTCCAGAGTAGGGAACGCGTTCTGGTCGACGACGAGCTTGCCGAGGGCCCACTCCTCGGCCTTCCCAGACAACCGGGAGAGTAGGAAGTTGACCTTGGCCGCCGACACTTCGATAATGCGCGAGGCGATAGCGATGTCGATCTCACTGAACCAGCGGTTCAGTGGAAGCCGATCGTCGCCCACGCCAGAGTAGGTGGACGTCTCCAGTTTGACGACGTCGTTCCTGGAGGAGCGCGAGGGAGTTGTGACCCGCCGATTCGCGTCGGCGAGCTCGCGTTCCATGAATTATTGGGCAGCTTGGCGCTGTTGTTCCAGCATCGCTGAGCTCATCAGCGAAGTGACAACAGCCTCTCCGCACACCGCCGCGAGGCGATGGAGAGCTTCCCACTCAACGCGCATGATATGGGGAAAGGCACCGTGCTCCAGGATTGCCCCTGAAGGACCGGACGTCAGGACTTGTCTCATCTTGGTCTTGGTCGTTGGAAGGACTACAAAGTGCTACCAGGTATAACGGGCCAGGTGAGTTTCCGTTACTAGCGTACACGTAGCGGTGAGGAAGCTTAGTTTAGACTCGGATTTAGTGGGACCAAGCAGTTAGTCTTGGGTAAAATCAACTCTGTTTTATGTTAGAACCAGGGCGGCTACTCCTGGTCTCATCTGAGCCACTCAAATGCATGTCAACGCCTGATTGGCTGAAATGGTCCTCCACTTCAGCCAATCACGATGACCGTCAGTACACGCTACCCGTGTACTATCTTAACTACTTTATGTACTGTCAATCTACCTACTTATGTAAATGGGGTCCATTACATGTATGGCATGCACTATGCTACAGAGCTAGATTTTCCTATTGTCAAGGCACGAGCTCTTACTCTATGGCGTGGTTTTGCTTGTAGATCTGCGGAGCCTAAGCTTACAGATCATATCACTAAAATGTGGGTGAATTCCAAACGGTTTTCACGCTGGTAGGCCTTTTACACACACACACACACACACACACACCGTGTATATGCAGCTACTAACAATCTGCTAGGGCAATATCACAAAAAGGTGAAAATGCAGTGACCGGAAGGATGAGCTATTGCCAGTGAATTGATTTACATTTGAAACGTGTGTGACTGGCCTTTTTGTACCAAGATACGCATTTCAGCACACTTCCGATCGATTGATGTATCTGTATCAATTTATGTACAGACGAGAGTATATATCGGTGCACCGCATCTCTCAGGTGGGGGAGTTGTAGGCCGATCTGTACCGGGTGCAACAACGCCCACTCCGCCATACACGAGCCGAAAAGAAGGACGTGATGAACTCTATCAAATCGGTCAGCGCGCTGAGGATGCAGACATGAGGCATACCCCCAGGCGGATGGGTGGTGGACACACGCAGTAAAGCGTGTACGTGTGCCTACAGTAGAAATCATGTCGTCTGTTTGCATGTTGTGGTAGCCTAATTCACGGTGGCGTGCACTGTACCGGGGTCAGTGCAGATAGTCGACAATTTGTACGCCCTTCGCATAGAGATGACGATGACCCCTTCGCTTTTTCCTCGGATGAATCTTTGGTGGATCCGAGCCGAACCCCATCACCAGCTGATGGTAATCAAGACTGGTTTCTGGGTTCGGACGTCGACACTCGGCATACTAACGCAGGTGGCCTGCCATGGAGGCGGCCGATGTTGCCCTATCGGTACCAGAGACGCAACATGAACCCGCCAGTCCAGTGGCTTTTACCACGTCCACACTCATTCTGAAATACGACGAGGGCAACGCCACCACTGGTTCCGTTCCTGCCTGCACTGCAGCGACTGCCAGCGATTCTGTCCATCCCACGGATTCCGGCAACGCCAGCGCGAACATATCAGCTCCATCTCCACTTCCTCGGAGCATTGTAGGTGATCCGGTTCCGCCCCGGCGTTCGAAGCGCGCTAAGAATCCCACAAAACACGCTATCGAGTCACGATTGGAGAACAGGAAGGGGCCGAGGCCGTAAGTGATCCATTTCTCCGCGTATCCTAGCGTTCCACGGCGAGGAGCACGGGTGAGGCGCTTGAGAGAGAAGATTAGCATGGTGCACCGAATGTCTTGGAGCTGTCGCAGGTGTGCACGTCCTCGCAGGATGGGCTGTTCTCGCGCACAGCCGACGAGCACCATTCATCCGCTTCTGTGAGTACCGGCTGGCGCAACATGCGCGGTCAGCCAGCTAGAGGGAGACTCTGCAGCTCCAGTCGAGCGGAGATGGTGAAAACAATGCACTCATGCAGTCCAAGCTCGACCTGGTGCTGCTCGAGGCGCGCAAGCAGTGGGTGGCGAACTTCGGATCCGTGGAGTGGAAGCAGCAGCAGCTGACGGTACCCACTTAGAAGTTGGGTATGGCGGAGGCGCGCACGGACGAGCTTGCCGCAAAGCTGGAGGCTGCGCGCGATGCCAAGTGTCGTTAGACTCGCTTCACGAATCCGACGCGCCCTCACCCGTAGCGAACGAGCCGCCAGTCGCCTCGATGGGCCCAGGGATGGCGCCTTCAGACCCGCTTTCGATACAGACGGATACGACGCTGCGCGCCAGCTCCGGTTCTCGCGCATGTCGATGTCGACGCTAGCCCGGCCACTCAACAAAAAAACGGCCGTGGCCAGTAGGTGCGGGGAGCCCTACTGGTTGGAATGAAAGTCCGGGTCCTCCGGTGGCAACCGGGCCTTCTAGCCCTCCCGTGCTCTATGCACGTTTTAATGTCACCACTACGAGTGGCGACTCGAGGCTGATCATCGTCAGCCTCCATGTCGCCGGCGCCCGATGTCCACTGCGCGCACTCCTTGACTCAGGAGCGACGAACAACTTCTTCCGCGCGTCGTGTTTGTCGGTGCTCCCTGCGAGCGTTCGCATCCGGAAGGGTCCGGGCGAGGTGGTGGTGAAGCTTGCGGATGGCAAGGCCCATCGCGTCGCCCGATGCGAGGTGTCGCTGCCGTACACGTTCGACGGCTTCCGCAGCAACGATGCCTTCCTGGTGATTGAGATGAATTACACATTCGACTGCATTCTGGGTATCCCGTGGCTTGCATGGTATCAGCCAGAGATTGACTGGCTGGCTCGGTGGATCAAGCGTTGACGCGGCTTCGACGTACGTGAAGTGTTCACGCACCTCTTGGTGGCTCCAAGAGACTGGCCTCACGTTACTGTCGTGGACAAGACAGCCACGACGCATGTTGTGCACAGGGCGGGCGATGGTCCTCTCTGCATGGCCTGCGCCGTGCTGTTGAATGATAAGGATGTCCGGATGACATCACGTGGTCGCGATGACGGACACGTGGTCGAGTGAGGTGTGCTCCCACACAATGAGAACAAGTCGACGGTCGCGCATGGGTTCCCGTCGCGCAGCGAGTCGACGGTCGAGCATAGATTCCCGTCAAGCAAGATGTTGAGGGTCGAGCGTGGGCTCCCGTCGCACAATGAGACGGCGGTAGAGCGTGGGTTCCCGTCACAAGTTGAGCAGGCGGTCGAGCATGAGTCGCTCCCGCACAACGATGTTGCGGCTGAGAGCGTGGTGCAGCCGCGTACCGCCGGTGTGATCAAGCGTGGCCTCTGACACCTAGAGGAGGGTGAATCATCGTCGAGCGAGAGCGATGCGTCTTCTTCGAGCACCCGCTCGAAGCGAAAGAAGAAGTCCAAGCGACGCCGCCTGAAGCCCCGTCGAGAACCGTCAGCGACTGAGAACCCACCGAAGTAGTCGGTGTGCGCTCTCGAGTACGTGGAGGGCGCTCCACGCCGATCGCGCGTCATCGAAGTCGCGAGCCCGCCTCGCGATGCCAACATAATCCCGCTTCTCCCAGGACTCTCCTGGAAGAACTTCCTGCGAGACCTGAATGCAGGTGAGATCGAGCAAGTGTGTCTGACCACCGAGGCGGTCCCGGTGGATACGCTGAACACGGTCGAGGTTGAGGATACGCCGTGGAGGCCCAAGAACGCCGAGCCCAAGTCAGCGCGCGAGGAGCGCTTCGCGGCGCAGTCCTGGGAAGCTCTGCGTGAGTCCGGTAACCCCGTGTACGAAACTGCCCGCGAGTACGCGGACATCTTCCCCGACAACATCCCCGCTGAGCTCCCGGCGGACCGAGGCGTGCGCCACGAGATCGACCTCGCGCCTGGGACGAAGTACCGCGTGGCCACTTCCACGTGACCAGGTGAACGCCATCGACGACTTCTTCGAGAGCCGCCGCCGGGCAGGTCACGTGCGCGAAAGCATCTCGCCACACTCCAGCCCGACCTTTTGCGTCAAGAAGGCCACGGGCGGGTGGCGCAATGTTCACGCGTTCAACAAGTTGAACGATGCCACCATACCTGCGCAGGCGCCAATCCCGCGCAAGGACATGGTGCTGGAGTCTATGGCGGGAAGCGTGATCTACAGCGCCATCGATCTGACCGATGGGTTCTACCAGATACTCATGCGAGAGTGTGACATACCTCTCACAGCGATAAGCACTCCGAGCGGCACGCTCTGGGAGTGGCTGGTGATGCCCCAAGGTCTGAAGAACGCGCCGGCCACGTTAAACCGCATGGTCTCCCATGTGCTGCGCCCGCTCCGTGACTTCGCACCGAGCTACTTCGATGATATCTTCGTGCACAGTCGCGCCGAAAGTGACCTCAGCGCTGTCGAAGTCCACGTGAAGCACCTGCAGCAAGTCTTCCAGGTGATGAGGGAGAACAAGCGCTACGCCAACTTGAAGAAGTGCGTGTTCTGTGCTCCGGAGAACTCGGTGTTGGGCTGCTACGCGAGCAAGGACGGAGTCCGCGCCGACCCTGAGAAGGGTGAGTCAATCTGCTCTTGGCCGACCCCCACGAGTCCCACTGAGCTTCGTCAGTGGCAGGGCATGGCGAACTACTTGCACAAGTACACCAAGGACTACGCGAAGTTAATCCAGCCACTGTCGTCGCTGCTGAAGTGGGACACCACGTGGTCGTGGCGCGAAGAGCACCAAGCCGCATTTGGCTCGGTGAAGAGGAGTCTGTCATCCGCCCCTGTTTTGATGCTCGCGGACGATTCGAAGCCGTTCCACGTCATCTGCGACGCGAGCGGCTTTGCCATCCGGTGTAGTTCGACGACGAGGGTCGTAAGCGGGTGATCAGCTACCAGTCCCGCCGGCTTAAGCCGGCGGAAAGGAACTACCCAGTGCACGACAAGGAGCTCCTCGCCATGCGCTACGCATTGGTCAAGTTCAGGGTCTACCTGCTTGGAGAGCAGACGTTTGCGGTCTACACCGGCCACGCATCGCTGCGGACTGGGACGAAATCCCCGCATCTGTCCCAGCGCATGGCCCGCTGGCTGTCTTTCTCCTCCGAGTACAACTTCGTGGTGCACTACAAGCCTGACAAGAACAATATCCTCGCCGACGCGCTGTCTCGGTGTCCAGAATACGACCCACGTGAAGGCCTCAAGCGCCAGGCAGCTGACGAAGATGATGAAGATGCGCGTGCGACGTGTGTGACGTCGGGGTTGAACCTGACGAGCGTCGCCCCCCAAGATGCCGCTTCGGGACGAGATCGCCGCAGCGTACGAGCATGACGCGCAGTACACCAGCATCTTGGCCCACCTCCGCTCTCCAAGCGAGACGACATTGAAGGCTCTGTCGCGCTTGACCCGCAGCCAAGTCGAGCGATATCGGCTTGATGGCTCCCTGCTGACGTACACCATCGACCGGTTCGATGCCCCGAGAGTGGTGGTGCCGAATGACGAAGACCTTGGCGCCCGGATCATCCATGAGTTTCACGACGCTCCGATCGGGGGTCACTTGGGACGCGAAAAGACCTTCGCGGCGGTGGCGCGAGACTTCTTCTGGTCCCACTTGTACACGGGGGTGCGCAAGTGAGTGCGCACTTGCGAGATCTGCCAACGAGTAAAGCCATCGCTGTCGTCGCAGGCTCCACTGCGTCCCCTTCCGGTCCCGACGGAAGCCTGGGTCTCGATGGACTTCGTCCTCGGTCTTCCACCCGACTTGAACGAGCGCGCGAGAGACCTCGTTTTCGTCGACAGGTTCAGCAAAATGATGCATCTCGTTCACGTGGCTGCCACGGTTACTGCGGGAGAGTCCGCAGCCCACTTCGTCGACGCCGTATTCCGCCTTCATGGTCTGCCCGACTCCATCGTCTCGGATCGGGATCCGAGGTTCACGTCCGCGTTTTGGACGGAGCTGTTCAAGTTGCTTGGAACGAGGCTGGCCATGTCCACCGCGGCTCACCCGGAGACGGATGGACAAACCGAACGCGTCAACCGCGTCGTCGAAGTCGTGCTCCGCAGCTACGCTACGTCGTTCCCGTGCTGGAGCGCATTCCTGCCCCTGACCGAGTTCGCTCTGAACAACGCCGAGCACTCGTCGACGGGCATGACTCCATTCTTCGTGAACTCCGCGCGCCACCCGCGTGTACCCGCCATGCTTGCTATAAGCCAACCCGCGGCGGCTCCTGCCTCTACGCTTGGTGGGGGAGGAACTGCCGCTGAAGACTCACCGCCGACCAAGACGCCGGTAGAGTCGTCGCCGGTCGAATCACCGGCGCAGCCACGCTTGTCAGTGACCGAATCAAGCGCGAATGCAGTGACACGATCCCAAGTGAAGAAGGCCCTGGCTGCACTGCGCAGTGCGGTGACGCCGCTCGCAGACTGGACGGAGCGCACTCTGATTGACCCCGCTGGCGCTCCAGCTACAAAGCAGCAACCGGCTATTCCCGCTAACTACGCACCGAAGTCCTCGGCGTGCCCGCAGACCACTCCGCAGTCTCCTAGTTTGTGCAGCAGCGTCAGGTAAGCACACGTTTCGTGCGGGACGCACTGCAAGCTGCAGTGGACAAGCAGAAGGAAAATGCAGACAAGCGTGGGCGCAAAATAAAAATTCATTTCGCATGGGTGACCGTGTGTTACTATCTACCGAAGGCATCCGCTCCTCCGCCGTGACCAACCTCGGCGCCAACAAGCTCTCTCCACGGTCATTGGCCCCTTCAAGATCTTGAAGGCCTTCGGCGATGCGTACACGCTGGACATCCCGACCTCGCTGCGTCTTCACCCGACGTTTTACGTCGGGCGCCTCGACCGTTACCACCCTGCTGAGGTACCGAGCTCTGACCACCAGGAGCCCCCGGTGGAGCATGCATCGGTCACTCCGCCCAACTTGTCTCGCGCGCCATCGATCCGTCCGAGCCAGGCGCCCGCTCCCGCGGGAGATCCAGGCTGCACCGCTCCATAGACGTCAACAACTCCTGGTTCGACTGCCGAAGCTGCGTCGCCACTTGCTCCGCACGCCATGCGCGCGCGTCCGCTCGCTCAGCTTCCGCCTGAGCGTCCCAAGACCAATTCACAGCAGCCACGATGTCTTCCGTGCCCGCTCCATCAGGCGCCGTACCGCCGTGAAGGTCAACCACCGATTGTTGACTCGGCGGGCGAGATTCGCTGGATTATCGAGTGGCTTGTGGCACAGGAAGATTCCCCTGCTGCACGAGGCCGCCCCGTGGTCGTGGTCCGGCAAGCCAAGCAGTGCCGGCTGCGCGTAAGTACCGAGTCCGCTGGCTTGGGTTTCCTGCTGAAGACGATACGTGGGAGCCCCGCGCCAGTCTTCTTCGCGACGTTCCGGACGTTGTCCACGAGTACGAAAAAGCGCTCGCGGCGGCGAGCGGCCACGCCAGCGGGCTAGCGAACGAGAACAAGAGCGACTGCGCCAGCGTGCTGGCGAACGCGAGCGAGAGCGTCCGCGGCGCGTCCGGCGTTCCCGCACGCTCCCTCGAATAGCCGCCTGCGCCAAGTCGGAGAGTGCGCGCTTGTACTTGACGATGTCTGCGGCTGCCCCCAAGCCGAGCGGCCGCCCAGTGAGCTGCGCCTCCCACTGGGCGTTTGTCGGCCGAGCGATCCCACTCGCACTGCACCCTTCACGCACCCTCACGTAGCACATGCGATCATCTTTCCACGCATCCTCGCAGATGCTGCGCCGAAGTTCCCTCAGCGAATGATCTCAAAGCATCTCCTCGCGATGCGCAAGCCAAGTCTCGAGGCCGCGCCCCTCGCGGGTCTCCTTGTTCCAGCGCCAAATGCTCGCACCACGACTGCCGCAGTGCCTATCCCTCGATCCCCTTCTGGCGCGCCGCGCGGAAGCGGCGGAAGTGGTCCTTCATGACGTCCAGCGTGTCCGGATGCAGCGCGCCCGACAAGTCGTACAAGTCCCACGGCGCCAGGTCGCCATCCAGCTGTGCCGCGCGGAACGTGCCAGGTCCCAGAGGCGCGTCAGCCTCCGCGTGCTGCATCGGCGGGTGCGCTAATGAAGAGGCTTCGTCGGTACCAACTTGCTGCGCCTGCATCGTCGTGTGTCGCTCGGGAGTACGAGCGCCGCTTATCCGGTGCCTGGGTCTTCTCCGGTGTTCTTCGGGTGTTTTGCGAAAATGCGATTTTTGCGCTTATGTTGCGTAAGCGCAACTTTGAGAGGGGGTGGTGATGTAATGGGCCCCCTTATATAAGTAGGTAGATTGACAGTACATAAAGTAGTTAAGTCAGTACACTGGTAGCGTGTACTGACGGTCATCGGGATTGGCTGAAGTGGAGGACCATTTCAGCCAATCAGGCGTTGACATGCATTTGAGTGGCTCAGATGAGACCAGGAGTAGCCGCCCTGGTCCTAACATAAAACAGAGTTGATTTTACCCAAGACTGTCTGCTTGGTCTCACTAAATCCGAGTCTAAACTAAGCTTCCTCACCGCTACGTGTACGCTAGTAACGGACACACAACTGGCCCGTTACAATACAACTCTGCAAAAATGGCGCGAATTTCGTCAATCCCAACTCTCTTTTCATCGGCATGTTTCCAAGCATTCTGCAAGACGTGGAACCAGCACATCAGTACGATTGAGCGTCGCAATTCTGCAGAGCACACGTTAAATTGTGCCTTATTACCGTCCATCCTAACGATGTGCGGGGAGGATTCCACCGCACAAGCATCCATGCAAATCCCCTTAATGCTGCGGATGCCCCAGCCGATATCAACAGCGCGCTTTTACGAGGTACAGAAGTAAGCAGCCAGGTAGAACCGCTGCGAACCGAATATGCAAAAGCGAGCACTAAGTACCCATTTATCACTGCTGTGGGTACTGTCCAGGTGGAACATGGTCGTGCAGTCGGATCTAGTCTATTTAATAATTAAAATTAACATATATTCAACAAAAATGATATAAAGGTATAAATAAAGCACGGATGCATAGTCTCGCACTAGACGAACACAGGTCATCCCGACTCGGAGCCGATACACCTTGGAACCATTGCTTCTAGCCGCTCCAGGACGTGCGTCGCCCTCGCTATCACACAAAATCACCTTGTCGTCATACAAATGAGCATCGCAGAGCTCAATCATTGGCTTCATAGAGTATTTAGGCCGGTCACGCCTATAGGTTTTCACGAAATCGGCGACCTGTTGATCTGTAGGAGCTGGCCCTGCCATTTTGAGGTGGTGCACAAATGCAGCAAGCATGCGTACAACTTTGGTAGCTGTAGTTTTTCTCTCCACTATCCCGGCTCGTTGCAATAAGTCCTTCATTTTACCGGTAAGCTGCTGCATTTTTGGAGTAGGGGGAGCATCTCTGTCCATGATGTGCTCTCCCTGCTGGAACACCTCACAGGAACGAATAGTGGTCAGGCAGGATTTGCAATTGCAACGGCATGAACAGGCCGGTGAACCAGCCGCTTCCTGTTGTCCGCATCTCTCAGAACGACAGAGGATCATTCGTGACTGCATTTTGTGGTCGGCCCATGCGAGGCTGTAGTCTCTATCAATTAAGTGATCGATAGTGCAACCAACTTGAGTACATTTATCAATGTCATTAGTCGGTAGGGACTCTCGAAAAGCCTCTAATGCTCCAGACGCAGTAGCTCTGTAACATTTGTCCACGGACAACGTGAAGGTTCCGTAGGTTCGGTCTCAGCTTCAGACTTGGATGATTCCAGCTGCAACCGTTCTTCTCCATCACCATGTTCGTCCCCGTCCCTCATTGCAGCAATGTCAAAGTGTTGAAACTTTTATGTGCGTGGTAGCGTATTTATGTTTGGTGGCTACGCCTCCTTTTTGTGTGGGTGCTCCCGCCCATAATTTTGTCCGTACCACTCACTCGTTCCCGACGATCATGTACGTGCTCGCAGTGACCAATGTGTGCTCGACCGAGGAAAAGGGCGTAGTTGGGTCCTCCAGTAAGCCAGGCTCATTGTAGACTGACACCCGATGTGAGCCACTTTGTCTGGTGCGCGCAGACGCATATGTACCAACCCTCATCATCTATGCGGCACACCACTCCAAACCGCTCTTCGCGTTGATAGTGTCCGTCTAACCCCAACCGGTCCCAAATTAGGCCCTGGTTTCTCCGTCGGTGTCTGGGTCTGGGGATAAATTCGAACTGTTTTGATTGGTCAGACGTTTATTCCCAGACGCCTCCTTTATTCTCACCCCTGGGGGAATATATATGTGAGTTTATTCTCCGATATAAATCGTTTATAGAGGCAGATAGAAGCAAGTGTGCGATTGGCGTGGAGCAAGTAGACGAGGACGACGACACAACCGCGATTGTACTGCTGCACGCGATGCTAGCAGCGGGGACTGCTGTAGCTACAACACGCCTTCGGACAATGGCAAGGTGGACTATACGAACGAACTCACAGTGACCAAGCTAGATTTTGACAAGCTCCTGACATCTACTCGCTATGATGCATGGTTCCACGAGAACTTGCGATGCTCTCAGCGCAATTTCAAGCGAATCGGTGAAGTTTTCCGCCCTCGTGCAACTCTAGAACTACTTCAAGGCCGGGAGCATTCTTTTGAAAAGAAAATGGGTTTGCTGCTTTTGTATCTAGCGTCATCGGGTAGTATGAAGGAGGCAGGGCTCGTTTTGGGCATTTCGAAGCCGTATGCAGTGTATACTATCAACGAGATGCTTCGAGTAATTTGTGGTCGTGCTGGAGACCATATTCGACGCCGTCAAGTACTGAAGAATGGAGAGATATTATGGTTGAGTTCGCTGCTGTGCGATGATTTCCGTATGTGTCTGGGGCGGTGGACGGCTAAATTGCTCGCCCAGCGGAGTACCTGCAATTAATTCGCAAGTTTTGTGTGACTCGCACCGCCCTTTCATGGACTTCGATATGCGTCCTGGGTCGTACAGTGGCAAGAAGACGTGGAAAGCTTTGAAACTGGGCACATCGGTGCAAAATGTACTTCCTTCTGGTGCACCTTTTCTTGCCGACGCCGGTTACACACGGAATTGCGAATTGCTCACGCCATATATTCCTCGAGAAGAAGGCGGTCGGCTTTCTCGCTGTCAAGCGCATTACAACTATGCCCACAGCGCGGCACGTATGGCAATCCAGTGCGCGTTTGGGATGCTGAAGCAGCGGTTCCGGCTCATTAGGAGGCAACTAGAACAAACGTCTACGACCAACTGCACGAGGTGCATTCTGGCGTGTATGATTTTGCACAAACACCCTGATCGAGCTTGAAGATGATACAGTGGATCGCAACGAGCGCGATGACCCAAGTAGTATGTTGGAAATGGAGCCGTCTACCGACGGGCGTGACATTTGTAGGATTAAATGCGACGAGCTAGCTAGTCTATTTCATCCATAAACAAATTGCACTAGTTTTCACCTTTATGGATGCAAATGATCTCATGAATTGCTGCTCTATGCTGCTTCACTGCATCCTCTTGACGGGCGAGAGATGCAATCACATGCTGAGCGAGGATGGAGTCTTTTTCTGCTTTAAGGCTAACACCCCGATACATGTATCGTACTTCATCGAATTTCCGTCCGTAAGTTAAGGACGAAAATGATTGAGGCTAAACACCACTGTTTAGTCTTCTGGTACACGCGCTCCAGGGCCACCGAAAATGACATTGCCTTAAAAAATGAACCATCATATCATAAATTAATGTATTGTGGACTCAGGGCCTATCACACATCATAATTTATGCATCGAATCTACCCAATGCCATAATTTCTGAGTACAAAAAAAATCTACTTTATATCATATTTTGAAGTGTAATCTTACTAAATATCATCGCTTTTATCTGAATATATTGGTCTTTCAAAAACAATCGTTATAATGGTTGGTGGCGTTCTCTAAGGGTGTTCAAATGCCTGTTATTGTCATTTGTGCATGTTGTAGAGCCCCCAGTGGCCGATACCTCAGCAACTCAGCTTCCCAACCATGGTCTTTGTGTCCCGCCCGCCGCGCCCAACGTTCACTCTGTTTATCTATATCTACACGAACTTGGATCCTGTCTATATCGAGACACTGCGTGTGGTACAGGAGGGGGTCTCACGGGCGGTCGAGAGGTCGATTGCTGCAAAAACGCCAGCGCAGTTCGGCCTGATTCTGAATGGGTGGACCCACTTGGGCGAGGACAAGGCTACCGCCTTTGCTCGCTACGAGATCACTGACCAGGTAATGCCCCACTGCTATGAATGGCCTCTCTCCTCTTAGAGGAAGACGATGATCGCTCTGCTGTGGCACACAGAGACTTTCTTGCCAACATGCTCTCGCGGGGCTTTAGTAAGCAGCTGGACCAGTTTGTCTACGTTGTGGGCGACAACCACCGTGTGAACAAGCGCCTTGCGACTTTGGTCGGTGTTTTTGTGGTGTAGCGGGATCAGCAAAATTTACAAGATCGCCGATCAACTTCCCAACTGCGCCTGAACACGGACTTACGGAGGGGGTTCCCCGATGATCCGTGATCTGTGTGCTGAACTGGTCACCTTGTGTACCCGTCGGTAGGGCTGGATCTACTTCTCTGGTGGTTGCTGAAGCGTCCGAGCGTAGAAGACGGAACAGTCTGGGCGAGACGCGGCGATGGGGGTGGAGCAGCGCGGAAATCTTCACTCTGCTCGCGGTACTACTCCAAATCCAGCAATCTTGTACTTGGATGTATCTGGATCCGGCCGGGGTGACACGATGGAATTGGAGATTTTCCGGGATTCCCCGAGCCGCGCTTGTGATTGGTTGGCTCAGAGGCTCACTATGGGAGAGGGAGATTGCGACACGTGGCGTATGGGAGAAGCGGATCCTGGCCGGACTCCCGTTGGCAGTGTACAAGGTTTGGTGACCCCGGATGGAGATGTCCCCAAGAGCGGACCCCGGCTGGAGCCAAGTACCGAACGAGAGGCAAAGCCCATGGGAGCGTAATAGCGCCTCCGATTGGAGGCCGCCTGCTCTTGGGGCCCTGTACAACACAAGTGGAGCCCGACCGGATCAAGTGAAGACCCAGAAACCGTGAAGCTGTCCAAGACATCCCAGATGTGAAGCCCAAGTGGAGGTGATCCTGTTTGGAGATAATCCTGAATCCTGGATAAAGATACCAAGAGACCACCCCAGATGTGAATATGCAGTATACAAGTCCAAGATGTTTCCGACCGACCAAGCCGACCAGCCAAGATCTGTTCGGATTCCGTGGAACATTGGGAGGCTTCCAAAATTCGCCTATATGTTGTACCAAACCCAGATTAGGAACGATATAGTTCACCACTTGGCACCGGTATAGTCCTCCTTTGGTCATCCGACTGCCACCAAAAACCCGAGTTTATTTCAGAAATCTCTGCCTTTACGTCGGCTCTCGCACCGAATCGTGTCCGTCCCCACTGGCCGCCTCCTTGCTCGCGTTAGCGCATCGCTTTCAGTCCAACGCCAGCAACAGCGAAGGAGGCAACACGCACTACTGAAGAAGCTGGTGTGCTAAATAAGGATGCGCATGCTCATACGGGAGCGCAACTACATAACGACTGCTGCTCTAACCTCTAACGCAGTTTGTGCGTGGACGTTCATGTACAAGTCGCGGTGCGAGAAGTCGTTCATCAATACCGTCTCTCTCCTTCCCCATACCTATGGCATGTTGCTCGAGGTGTTCTCACGACACTACGTTGTCAAGTCCGGGCCTTCACGAAGGGGCCGTCCACGGCGGTTCGTGTCGAAGAATAACGTACTAGCATGCTTGCTACACACATACACTGCTGCTGTGGAGCTCTCAGTAGTGCCAGCGTACACGCACATGTGACTTCGGACTTGGTGAAGTTCTTGCCCTTTGTCTTCTTTTTTGCTGCCTTCGTCATAGCTGGTGTAGTACGGCTGTCTTGGCAAAACAATTGCGGAGTGGGGACGGCTTTATCGTACAGAGCAACATCTTCGTCTTCGATCAGTCTGTGAAGTCAAGGCAAATCGGAGGCTTTGGTCAGTACCAAGGACGGTACTTGATCAGACGCCTTTTGCGTCTGAGCATCCGTTAGTCCAAGGTTAGTACACACATGGTTCAGCAGATGGGAGCAATTTGGTACATTAGAATAGACGATTTTTGGAAGTCTCCCATTGAACTTCACTTGCGTACCCAGTGATTGTTATACTTGCTGGAATTATGCTACGAGGGGCCGCGAACGATTACGACGACAAGATCATAGTGAGGACAAGTCAAGATGGAGTGCATGTAAAGATCAAGAGAAGATAGCCAGACAGACAGACAGACAGACAGACAGAGAGACAACAGATAACAGATAAACAGAGTTCGTTTTGCCAAGGATCGCGCAAGTGAGTTGGAGCAGCCTACCGGACGTGCATTCCCAGGGGACCGACTAAGTCTACGTGTGAGGGCCCAGCAACTGTGACATCTGGGTCGAGCTCCCGCAACCAAGTCCAGTCCAAGTTGGGGTGAGTACCGGGCGACAACCCGAGGTGGGTCCATCCCATTTCATTTCCTAGTTGCGGTTGAGCTCGTCCAGACCAGGAAGGCCCCGCATTTCATATTACCGATTACCTTGTCACCCCGGTTGGAGTAGCCCCGGGTGGAAAGTATTGATTTAAGAGTTATTGGGTGGTAGGAAGTACTCGATTGTATTAAGTTTCCCTCAGTACTTGAGGATGGTGCACGTGAGCCAAAGCCGACCGGGATTGACCAGTATCCCGGAGTCCGGCTAGAGTTGACTGGGGTAGTGACCGACCCTTTCATGGTCCGAAAGAATAAGGAAGGGCTACGTGTTTGTATATAACTCTGTATCTGTTTGTATTGTTTTGTTGTCTAAAGGCTTTCAGAGGCGACGTCCAGGAAGGTTACGTTCTGCCCTGCTACATGGCGACCTACAAATATCAAGATAACTCATCCACGGTTGAAGACCCCTGGTTACGAAGACAAACGAACCCACAGGGATTGTTCACAAGGCCACACGCCACCCCGGTTGGAGTGTACATCTAGATGTACTATCTCCTGCGAGGGTTTGTTCTGGGTGCACCCCATTCGGGAGTCTACACCCGGGGCGCGCTAAACTATACATCTCGGCGGTCAGGCGTTCACCCGCCTCGCCTCAGGGGTGTTGCCTTTCGGGGTGTTGTCTTTTACGTTGCCTTCGCAGGTCTTCCTTGGTCGTGTTTGCCGCCTCCAATGACGGTGTCGTTGACAGTTGAGAAGCGAAGGACATACCGGCCAAACAGATAACTCCGGTGGATCTTGGATCTGCACTTGAAGGTAGTTCACTAGGAAGGTTTTGGATCTGGCCAATATATTACTCCAGTGTTAACCAACACTAGATCTGCTACCGCTAACCTCTCTACGCCGTATGGCCAATGTAGTTCCCGTTTCCAGACGAGGGAGGAAGCGCTTGCGAAGTACTTGCGAAGTACAAGGCAAATTCGGTTTTGATTTATGCTCGTTCCGATCCCAAAGTCCTATAACCATGTGGCTCCTATCATCACATCTGTACCTACCGACTCTATGGGCTCTCTTTACCTTCATTGCGTGTCAGCTGCTTGCCTGTCGAGTCATGTCCACAACTTCCTGATTACGCCTGGGTGTAGATCCAGATCCACGCTGGATCTTAGATCTGGATCCTGGATCTTGGATCTTGGATCTCCATCGGTGCAGATCCAGATCCACCCGAGTCCGGATCCCGATCCATCTGGGCCCGTCTGCGTCGGTCACTCTTCCGCATCTGTGGCGAGGTCCAGATCCCTCAATTTTCCAATCACTTGTCTTCACCCGTTTCTGAGACTGGTGCTTCTCCACATTCCTGCTATCGGGCGTGCCTCGCATCGACTGATCGCGCGGTGCAGAAAGAGCTGGAAGACCACGATGCGGATATTCAGATTGCAGAGCCTGACGACCACGCTTCGAACGCTGGCTCAATCTGCTAAACTCCGGTACTATTTATTTATTTTAGGGTTTTAATTTTTCCTTACTCTTTTAATTTATAATTTATACTAATTCACGTCAAATTGTTTTTTATTATTTTAAGTTTATACTCATACACCCGTAATTCAGCAGGACACCCGGTGGAGCTCTACTTTCACCATGATGCATCGGTATTTTAAGCTTCTGGAGCACCTAGATGTCCACGACACCATTGTGGATCACCTCCCCACCTCAATCCGTATTTGCCGCCTCAGTGCCCTTTCCAAAGAGCTAAAGAATGTCGAGTTGGTCTCAAAGGCACTTCAAGGAGAGGATGCAGAGTGTGCGAGTGGTTTGATGGACACATTGCCGTCAAACCAACTACGCGAACTATCTCGGTAAGCCCTTAACGGTATGTGATTTTGCGAATTGGAATACTCATAATGACTATTCTGTACTACAACAGGGCCAAAATCGGACATCTTCCACAGCCCCGACTTGTGTGTGTACGTGTGCTGCGCGGCAACACCAACCGACTCACTAGGGCTGATAAAGCCTTACTTCGGCCGTTCGCCGCGAGTCCGACACCGGAGCCATCGGGCTGACGACGACTCTCAAGGATTCTTCATAGATGGTTTGAAGAAACGCCGACGTCATGCTCAGCACCAGCAGCAGTATAATCGGCTTCGCACTATACGTCGACCTCCATTGTCGTCGAGCAGTTCTTCAGTGTTGCCAGCACCACATTTTTGCACGAGAGCAACGGACCGCATCCGGTTACGCTGGAACAAATTTGCTTCTGCGTCAGAACGCAAGCTATTGGTAGGTACTGTAGATGGTCTGTGTGACTAAGCTAATGTAAATTGGCGCACTTACACAATACCATTATTTATATATGGATGGTCCTCATGTCGTTTTTTTATGGCGCAGATTTCCAAGCGGCATTATCTATTTACCGATTCTGTCATCATAAATATAAATGCCATAATCAGTGCCCCTGAAAGCGCGCATTGCGCTCTGCAACAAAAGCATGGCGACCTCGCACACCACTAGCCAGCCAGCCAGCGTAAGCCTGTGAGGTCTAAAATCATAAGATATATGTGTAAAATCTGTCCTGTGAAAGTCCTTACGACAATCGAGGAGGATACTGGGATGTGTTCCCTTCGAGCGCTCGCCGCGAGGTGTGACGTCCGCAAGAATGACGATGTCGCAGCACCTCGTCGGACCACCAGCATTATGTTGCACGCCGACGGGCACCACGGAGAGCAGATTCGAGCATCCAATTCGCGATGGTACGGTAGCATCACGACTTGTAGCATTTGCTGCGTACCCACTGTGAAGACGGCATTTTTGTCTTCTACGTATTTTCCTTCTTATATCTTTTCGTACAACAATACACTTGAGCTATATCATTGCGTCATGGTAGATATACTTGATGATATGCTAAATTTTACGTTTTTACGAAAGTAATTACGAGTACACTTTCGCTTGAGTGGTCTGGAGATGGGGGGGTCTGTGCATAGACGTGGAAGCCCCAGACAAACACGACGGGCGAGGAGTCTAAGGTTTAAGACGATTCTTTGCAGGAGAATAGCAGACCTGCGAATCTGAACTTGGACGTTGATGTGGGTGGCAACGATCAAGGAACAGCAGAAGGGGGTAACATGGGGCTGAAGGAAATAGAGACTATGGCTGAAGTCGGCAAGTCCGACAATTTGGAGCAGCAAGTGTATACAGAACAGATCCAGGAACAGAAGCAAGTCCAAGAGGATAACGACTACGTTGAAGGAATCGGTCGCACCGCGATCCAAGACGACACCCCAACCTAACCTTACGCGTCGTCCCTGAAGCCTCTACTGTAGGACGCAACTGTATTGCGACTCAAGCTCAGAAAATCTGACTAAAAGTGCGGGACAGTCCACCCACGGTAGGCGGTGTGTGTTCGCGTTTGTGATGGGTTGCGATTTCCGCGCAAGAAAGTACCACTAGTACCGTTATCATCATGAAACTCCATTCAATTGGAACGACGACTTCAACCCGAAAATGATTGGCTACGCGCCGGATGACATCGCTGCAACGGTGTTTGACAGCTCTATGCTTGGTGGGACTTCATCCGCAATGAATCGTCCGTGACGAAAAAAGCTACTGGATTGATATTTTCTTAAAGCTACAAGAGAAGAGGAGTACATTCGATTCTGTAAATCGATCAAGCCCTAATGCGCTAGCTTATTCTTGGCATAGCTTCGTGATTGTTTTACTGAACGATCCCCAGGCATTGTTCGACAAGCTAGACCAGGTGGCTGTTGCTTTCTTCAAGTACGATATCGATGCAGCGACGATGGAGATTCACCAGCGTTCGATTGACAAACACGTTTAGGTGTTTGCGACTCAACCAAAAGTGTCTCGTGTGCTACGAAGAGTCCCATAAAGGGCCACCGCGACATGCAGCAGCAAAAATGGTGCGATAACACCTGAACGCTTCGGTATGATCGAGAGCTTCGAAATACGGTGGGCGAACTAGATGAGGCTACAGAAGGAGCGCGCCAAGACCTTCGCTAAATTAGGCTGTACAAGTCAACCCCTCCCCACCACGCGATATCTTGCCAGCGAAGTATGTGCGGTACGTAGGCTTGACGTCATTCTTAATATGGAAGGACCAGTAGCCACATGAGATTATTTTTAACTGCTGACTGAAGGTTTTTCTCTCTATCACTCATGCCAATAATACTTGTGAGGACGGTGCGCTTTCCGTGGAGGGGTAGACCGACACCACGGCGATTCCAGTTTAGTGTGAATGCAAGCGATGGAACAATGATGTCACAATTTTATCAATGTCAGACTGCGTTGACGGGTGTTTGACTCCCAATTCGATGGTAGTTTTCGTGTTTTGCAATATATATCCTTGAAGATGGCTTCAAATCCATCGAAGACGGAGATCTCGGGGCTAAAATGATGACCTCACACAGCTAAGCAATGGCGTTCTCGCGATTTTCTGGAGCCGCTTAGTAGATGAGTTCATTTGGTTGGTTTCGTCGGTGTACGTGGTCTGTGGAACCACCGTTAAGATAATCAAATGCACTGGAAAGGGCAGACCGAATACTTCTGTATAATGCACTATGCACGGGTGTCTAATAACATATGGAGGGACAATAGAGTGTGTCAGGAATCGTTTTAGAGTGAAATCACACTGCTCAGAGATGCACGGGGTGAGCCCACTGGATTAGGTGGTAAGCGATTGGGCAAGATTTAGGGCGGTATGTGGCTTGTTCGAGCACTTTTGGTGGCGTTTGGACGGGTAGGGACCGCAGAAGGCGTCGTCGTAAGCAATGTACTGAACCATATTTATCCGTTACCGAGTAGCTATTGCTCCGACAGGTCACCCCATGCGTCTGTTGCTAATGTGGATGCAACAGCCTACCTTCAAGGAATACTAGGCATCCGTACATGTGGGCATCCAGGGCTACTGGTCCGTCCGTAGCAGAAAGTCTCATCATCGTCACAGGAACTGATTCCTTTGTGCGGCGAACTTGCAGATCGTACACGCGCTTGAGTTGGTCGAACATAACATGCAGCGTTGACGAAAAGTGGATGTCTGTGCATCACCAGTCAGGACGTTGATGGAGTAACTCATTGGCGTCACCTCTCCGATTGACTTGGACTTCAACAGTTCGCGTACGGCAAGCAGCATATTTGGACGCGGCAGGGCTGGGTGGGATACGAACGGTCTCATCTCTCCGTACTCACGCAGAGCAGTAGCTGGTCGATGAGCGTGTCCGATGTTAGGAAAGTACAAAGTTTGTAATCGCATTTCATGACACGATTATAATGTTCGTTAGGTCGGTTCGTAGCGGCGATCCCGATCAGTTCTGGAGCGCCTGTCAGTCGTGAAAAGGGAAAGGCCAACTAAACGGGTGTAAGAAATAGGCAGTACGCGCTGAGTTCCGGAAGCTTCTCTCACTCCTTCACGCATCAGGGCTTGATGCACTTGAACTCAGCTGGTGTTTCAAGTTTGTAAGGTCACAAGCGACGTTAAGGAGTATATGATGATCGGGGTGCTACGAGTGGGGTTCATAATTTGGCAGCATTGAAGAGGCGGCGGAACTATTAGTCCAAAGCATTCTCTGCGCTTCATCGGTATCAGCTATGGCGGAATAGATGGGCAGTTGCTTGTTCGTCATCACGGTATACGTCACAGCATTGCAAATGCGTTAGCAAAATATAATTCTATCTTGTGACCTTTCCGTATATTGTACTTTTGTCTCCCCGTATGTACCTTATGGCTAATGCATAGCTTATCCCAATTGTACCGTGCGTAATCGTTCTCAGCTGAAACACTTCCCTCCCTCCGGGGTTACTGCTATCCCAGAATGAACCCCTGTTTAGGCATTGCCTAAGCGCGCTGTCTGGTTATACAATTGACCGATTTTCCCCCACCCATTTATTTCCACAAAGAAAAGAGGTTCCAAGAAATCATCTCCATGTCCGAGTAGAAAAAGCGGTTCCACTGATTTATTTAGTCTGTCCTATCCAAAAGCATATTGTGTATTTTATATGTTTCTTGTAAATTTTAACTCTTTTAGTAGAATAATTTTGGCTCAAAGTTGCTGGCCGGCTTTATCTGAGTAAAATGAACATGCATCGATTACAATCTTCGACGCCATGTTTCTAGCTGTTTTACACCGTTTTCAATACTAATACCCCTCCCCCCGCCGCCTTCTTGATAAAAGCCATTCAATGGCAGTCGCATGTGTTTTGTCACTGTTTGTCCGGCCGGGTTAGCCTTCCGTTACCCAAGCATTTGCTGTTCTACCGAGGTCGGGCTAGCGACGGAGCTCATAATGCTTTTTGCATACCTTCATGGGCTCACGTGCGTGAAGCTACTCGCGCGGTGGCCTATGCTCACAATGCCATGAGTGGTGGTGTCATTCAGCTCCAGTAATGCTTGAGTGGTGTTCTATGCATGCTGCGACAGACGGTGTGGACTGGGTTGAAGAACAACAGGCGATAACCTAAGCCTTAAAGATACTTGAAAATTGAGCGGTGCGGAAGTGCTTATTTGCACTAGATTTAGCAATGATTTACATCGTAGATATTCATACCTAGTAATCGTCATTAGATCCTACCCTAGATCCGAAATCTCGACCAACAGCATCAACGCTTCATGCTCCCGTACTGGCATCCATGATTGAGGCTGATGCCTGTACTATAAACATATATCGGTATGGAGCTACGGTACCGTGGTTGCTACCTCGACACCCAAGCTGCCGCTGATGTGGTTCGAGGATGGTAATTCCTCTAAGTACTGCCGCCAACAAGAGAGTGTACCTCCCAAGATCCCATGACAGGGCGTACCGTTCAGAGCTGCGCTGAAAGTGTTTAGTACCGCCTGATCTAAGAACCTTGAAAACTTCTCGGCTGTAGCGTCATGTCAAGTCAGGTCTCGAAACATATTGTACATCCGGATTGGCAACCCTGTTTCACTTCCTAGTTGCGGTGTGCGCTTGCATTCATATTCCCGCGTTTTTGAAGGTTGAGGTAATGGGGCATCCGAAGATACCTATAAGGATTGCATAAGGCCTCACATCAAACTGAGCTTATAAGTATTGTAAGTTTCAGGTTTTCATAAGCTACCCCCCCTGCCTCCCGGGTCTGAGCCTACCTAAACTACGCTGTACAGCCTGAACGATAATGGCGTTCAGTGAGCCTTACACAACAGCAAAATACTTGATAAAGCGATCCAGCCATTTTTCGAACGTTTAAATGTGACCAGCCATGTGTCTTTTATCCTCCAGCACACCCGGGCGTCTAACCGGAACGATGTGCTTGACCGCTCTATCTCCTTCGCTTGTCCCTTCTGAATTGGCTCGAGGCCGGCTGTGTGGGTGCTCGTGCCATATATTATAGGCATTAGTGGTTTTGGACAGCTAATACTGCAGAAGCATGTCCGGTCCCAAAGAAAAAAAACCGGGACAAGGCGTTACAAGAGTAGGGGACACACGTTACACCCAATCTTGGATCTCGGCATTCGGTTTCGAGCCGGGGATGTGTGATCCGAGAATGAGATTCCGCCTCCCGAAGAACTCTGGTTTTGAATCAGCGTCACATCCGAGGTATTTAGAACGATTTTAATGCAATGCTACGTCATTTGATTAAAGGTGCTTTAACACTGTCTGGCTGAAAAAAACCTACCGCTTTTCGGGATTTACATTTTTAAACTTCTTTAAAAGCGGTTAATGCCGCCATTGCGCTTATTAGACATGCCCGTGACTAACTTGAGACTACAACAAGTGGTGTTGCCTTCGTATGCCAATGTGTGTGCGTCTACAGTTGGGTAATATCCGCCCTTCAGCTTACTACATTCGCGTAGATTTAGCCAATTTGGCCCCTGGCATTTTAGAAATTCTTTCCAGCATAAATCAAAGCCCAAACCATGCCCTTACAGAATAGAATGTGATCTTACTAAACACATAATTTAAACTGCTAAACTGTCATGCAGTGGGTAGACATGGGCGGATGAAATGGCTTTTAAGTGGAAAAGCAACTTGACTCTTGCTGTCGCCACATTGCAACCTCACGGGCCAATCATATCGCTTGCATTAGGCACAACCAGACGCAATCGGCTAACGATCGGATTTGCATAATCAAAAGTTGAGGCCACCTTGCTACGCAAACGGCCCAATGCAAGTGTTTAACCTTCGATAGCTAGCGCTGTAGGGTGATCTTAACCACAGGACTATCTTCATTTCGAGTATCACGAAATATACTGTAAGATGGATTAAGCCCTGCGTTCCTTAGCAAAATATTTGACAATCTCAAAATCGACCGTGTCACGAAAACGGGCCATTTGCGGTAAGGTTTCCCCAATTAGCCAGTGTTAAATGGAGTTTTTCTTTTAAAAAGGCACCTAAACTTGTATGGC
This sequence comes from Phytophthora sojae, assembly GCF_000149755.1. Taxonomy (NCBI): domain Eukaryota; phylum Oomycota; class Peronosporomycetes; order Peronosporales; family Peronosporaceae; genus Phytophthora; species Phytophthora sojae. The sequence goes on along the minus strand of NW_009258121.1, from coordinate 591,881 downwards.
TAATAAATAACATGTCTGTACAAAACTTTTTGAGGAAAAAATGCTGCGTCTGCTTACAAATGGTGGCCGTTTTACTTGAACTCAATCTTCAAGTTATGATGCGGACTCGACACCGTCAAAGCTGTGCAACGGCATAAAAAAAGTAAGGTTAGATATGGCTGGCGGAAGTCGTATCTGCAGTGCTAATTTCGAAGAGCCACACGAAGGCGTAGTAAGTTGCTTGTCCAGTGTGAGTAGCAGTAGGCAAACACACAATACGTACGTCTCGACGCCAACCATTATGTCAGTGTATCCGAGGGTTCTACAGCTCCGAAGAGTGTTTATTCAGACAGTAAATTTTGCTGAATATATATTTGAACGTTAGTTGGACTCTAATTGCTGAACATGGATTGAGCATTGAGCAGCCATCAGGATGGGTTAACCCCATCCGCGCTAGACCATTTCCCTCAAAACGGCTTGCAACTATGTCCATTTCCACTCTCGATGTCTAGCCGAACGCAGCATTGAATGTTCGTTCCCAATTGATCGCAACGAAAGCCCTGCTGTTTCTTGCTGAAATATTTCGACAAAACCTGGAAGTCATGCACCGATATATGGTTGGGCTTCGCTGGAAGAAATATGTTTCGATAGAAACACGTCGACATGAGGCGTAACGGAACCAGATGAAGCAGCTAACAAGTCACTGAACCCGCGGCAACAAGTTCATCACTGCACGACTCGCTCATGAGGTTGCAGTCCCTCACCAGGTTTTGGCGACACTTAACAAGAATATATGACACTCGCTTCACGTAAGCTCGGGTTCGTTCAACTTCACCGGAGCCGCGATTAGGTGGAGCGACTACAGCTACGTTTGTAAGCAATTTGGTGTTTTGGTTGATAGCATTAAGAATGCACGCTGCGCACCAACGGGCGAGAACAAGTAGGCAGTAATAACGGACGGCATTCGAGAGAAAGTTCAGTGGCGTTGGTCGTGTTTATTTTCTTCAACAAACATCTTCAGTTCCACCATCGCATGGTTGTTGCGAGTGCGGGGCTAAAATTAAAGTGTTTACCTGACAAAGCCGTTGATCACCGCTGGTTCAATGAGAGTATCCCACCGGTCGAGCACCGCGCTCAAGGATTGTCATCCTACCCTGATGGGTTGTGCAGGACCTCGCAAAGTATAACCCGAGGGTATTATTCAGCGCGGGGTTGCCACCTTCCTGTGATACATAGTAAACAAAACTCAGCTGACGCTTTTGTAGTCAGATCCTAGGATTTAGACGATGTGCCAAGTGAGTTTGATAATGATGCTCGTCTTCAAGATTGGAGCCGTTACCCAACCAAAGCGTGGTGTGATTATGTCCGACTTAAACGCGGCGAGGACGCCAACATGGTAGTATTATCCTCAATAAAAATGCTAGATGGAATGTCATGGTTGGATACAGCTAACGTTTTGTCAGTGGTTGGTTGGCTTTAAAGCGTTGCATCGGAGTTTGGCGAGTAGGCGCAATGTGAGCGCGATGAAAGTGGATCTGATAGCGATGCAGACGAGCACCAGGTGGCGAGAGCTGTGTGTTAACTCCTATATTAGCCAGCTGTGTAGTGCTTGTACTGGACTGAATCGTTCGGAGTACCTGGAGAACTGCCTTCATCCCTAAACTAACTGTACCCCCCCCCCACCCACAACAACAAACAAATATACAAACAAACAAACAAACAAACAAACAAACGAAAATCCTAGATTATTTTGGGGGATTTTTAAGACCAGCTGTTTGCTAATACTAAACTCTCAGTAATATTATCATATTACCCCCAACAAAAATGAATCCAATTGACCAAAATTAAGCTCCAACTAGCACGTATTTATAGCGGGCATGCTGGTGGTGAGGCTACTAATCACGGAACACTCGATCCGGCTTGACAATTTTAGAAGGTCTTAGGGATCCTGTACAGCGTTCCGTGTTGGTCATTCCTTCTGGTACGCGCAGATGATCGGGCACTGACCCGCCAGAAAGTGCTTGACAGCGCTCTTGTGGTTCTCGATAGGGTTTATGTTGGGTAATACATGGGCAAGCAGCAGCTTCTGGCTAGATTGATTGCTCACACACGCGCGGAAGGTAGACAGAGGCCCAGGCTAAAACATTAATTCATTCTGGATTTTACCTCCTAGCTCACAGATCTCAACAGATTAAGAGTCTTGGCCTCTACCTATAGCTGGAAATGTCGCTACGTCGTTCCCCCCTTCATCGCCGCGCTCACGGGATCTCAAGATTCCTCGGAAGCTCCTCTCCACCCCCCGCTGCAGGTCACCCCAACGCCGAGGCTTCGTCAAGCTCGCCGGGCCGTGGTAGGACGTCAGGGACGGTCAGCGCACCGATCCCCTCCCGCCCCGCGCGAGGAAGAGCCCGGGTCACGTGATGGAAGCGTACACGGAGACCGGGAGATCGAAAACGACCGAGCGGTACGGCCACGTGGCGAGACCCAAAGCGGAGACCGGATGGGCGAAGGCCAGCAAGGTCACGCGGCGCCAGAAAGCTTCCCAGCCCCCACGCTACGCGACCGAGCTATTTTCCAGTTCCCAGAACTTCCAGCCAATGACCGCGCAGCTGGCGAATTATTGGTGTCTGGCTCCGACGTGGCGTCTCTTCCGCTGGGCGGCAAGCCCAGCAGGAAGAACATTACGGTCAAGTTGTTCTCGGGGTTTGTGGCGCCTGGGTCATTCGACTTTGGCGTCCGACGCTGGTAGCGCAAGTTTTTGGATCAGCTGTCGGACGCGCAGATTCTAGATGGTCATCGCTGGAGTGACGTTCGGTGCCGTAGCATCTTCGCGGCATCGCTCACTGGAAACGCGGTTGACAGGTATTCGGAGCTGCGCATGATGCATTCTGACCTCACCTTGTTGCGCGCTGGCTCTCGGCTAATCGAAAAGTACAAGTCCAAGTTGCCCGAGCAAGAGCTCATGAGCCGGATTATGCTGGAGCCCAAGCGTCGGCATGAACCGTGCCAAGAGTATGCCCAGCGCTTGCTAAACATGGCTGACTCCCTCCCTGGAGGCTTGGCTGTGGAAGCGAACGCGCGGCAGGCGATCCACTCGTTCATCAAGTGAGCCTACTATAAGTACTCCGACGAGTTGAAGTCATACGGCGGACGTCTCGCAGTCACGACACCTGCGGCCCAAAAGCTGCAGCTACTGGTGGATCATCTCCCCTACATGGCGGATAGTGATGGTCGCCTGCCTACAAAGCCAACGAGCCACCCAGTCGGGACCGGGGGGTTTAAGCGCCTGAGGGTGGAACCAGGTACGGCAGCAGTGAAGTCGGGTAACGCCGCAGCTATGCTAGTAGAACAGAAGCACAAGAAGGCTCACTCCGGAAACCGCCCACGCCACTAGGAGAGCGCAAGTCGCAAGAACCGAGAAGATATCCGCTGCTTTAACTGTAACCAGACCGGTCACTTTGCGCTAGACTGCCCCGACAAGAAGGGAAGAGACCAGACTTCAGCACGGTTACAAGGGAGTGCGGCTTCTGCATTGAACGAGGACAGAGCCTGAAGCGCTGGCGTCAGGTGGGAACGAGTTCTAATTGACTCGGGGGCGTCGTTCCTCCTGACGGGCCGGCTAAAAGACCTGACGTGCTTGCAAACTATCGACCCACCCGTAACGGTCACCGTCGCTGATGGAAGGGTTGTCCGGATCAGGACAGTTCTCAATGTTCGCGCTGTTGTTCGGTGCGGCAACAAACTAGAGACTCGCGAGCTGTCAATCCGGAACGTATATCACGTGCCCACACTGTCTGTTACTCTTCTGTCGGTGTCTCAACTAGTCCACAGTGGCTACATCGTCCGCGTCGCCGAAAATGAATGGAGTGTCATACACGGCAAAAAGCGCACCAAGGTTCTTCGCGCGCGAGAAGCCAATGGGGTCTATGAAGTCTACACTCCTGAGTCGGGCCTGATTCCAAGCGAAATTGGCTCGGCCCTGTTGGCTGCGCTCCGTACAAACGTATCTCTTGCTACCTGGCACGGTCGTCTGGGCCACCTGAACATGGCAGACTGCCGGAGACTGGCCGCCACGAAGGCAGTGCGTGGGGTCGTCATCTCTCAGGGGATAGAGCTTCCGGCGTGCAGGTTGTGCGCATTGGCAAAGGTCACGACGGCTACTGCGCCTGCAACGAGAAGTTCGAGTGAAGCGGCTGCTCGTGGCGAATGCCACGTCGATCTGAGTGGCCCAGTGAAGCGATCGTACCACGGAAGCGAATTCTTTATGGTGGTGGTGTGGCGCGAGTGCATCCGAGTTTACGGTCTGCGCAGCAAGGACGAAGCCAGCGCGAAAACAGCGGAGTTTCTAACGTTCATCGAGAGACAAGCGGAAGTTCCTGCTGCGAGCATCAAAACTGTGCGGACGGATGGCGGGACAGAGTTTATCGGAGCTGACTTTCGCAAGCTGGTGGTAGATGAAGGCCTCCGCCACCAGCACACCACGCGCTGTCGCAGCAGTCAAAATGGGGTTGCTGAAAGAGCTATACGCACAGTGACTGAAATGGCAGCCGCCATGTTGATCAACAGCCACCTTCCTCATTATCTTTAGGAAGATGCTTTCCAGCACGCTACATACATCAGAAACCGGATTCCGAGGCGAGGGTCATCCATTACGCCGCACGAGCGCATATTTGGAACCAAACCATCTCTGGCGGGGATTCCTATCTTCGGTCAGACGGCCGTCGTTCAAACTCCAGAACCAATCCGACGAAAGAATGTCCGTTTCGATGGGCGAGGCAGCATTGGCGGGTTCGTGGGCTTCAGTGAGGAAATACGGGGCTATCGGGTCTACATTCCAGGGCAAGGACGCCCTAAGAAACTACGGACGTAATTATGCTGGACACAATGCTGGTGGACGAAGTCCTGCTAGATGACCGATATTAATCCCCTCGCTGATGAGCCACAAGATGCCGAAACAGGCGAAGAAATACCGCCCACGCAGTCGCAGCGCTTCAGAGCCGATGCATTTAGAGACCGCGAGAACGCTGCCGCTCGTCTTCGCGACACCAGCTGGTCTCAAAACAAAGTCGAACAAGTCAACGGAACCTCCTAATTGACGAGAAGAAGACGCTCGGAGCGGATATCAGCGAGGGCCGTGAACGCTGCTTTCATTTGTTTAGCAGAGATCATCCGCGAACCGCTCACTCCCACGTCGATCCCCCCAATGGCCGCAATGGGAACGTGCCATCCGCGCAGAGCTGAAGGCCTTGGCAGATAATGGCACTTACGTCCTAGTGGCCCTCCTGCAGGAGCCCATGTCCTCGGTAACACCGTACAATTCCGCGTCAAGACTGGTCCAGACGGAGAAAAAATTCAGTTCAAGGCACGAGTCTGTGCTCGAGGTGACAAGCAAGTTTTCCTGATTGACTACGTCGAGACTCGCGCGTCTGTCACCGATTTGGTGTGTGTACGGATATGTTTCATCATTGCGACCAAGTACAAGATGGTGATTCGACAGGGCGACGTCCCGGCCGCGTATTTGAAGGCAACGCTGAAAGAAACTGTGTACGTCCGCCAAGTAAAAGGGCTCGAAGTACCGGGACAAGAGAGCAAGGTCTGGCGGATTCGGAGGGCACTTTACGGCCTCAAGCAGGCAGGTCGCGAGTGGAACCGCGAAATCGACTCGTACCTAAAGAGCTATGGACTGACGGCAACTACAGGTGATGCTTGTCTTTATTACATGTGGGTGGTTAACGGGTTGCTGTTAGTATGTCTCTACGTCGATGATATTTTAGTGGCGCATCCTAGTGAAGCTCAAGTTCTCAGATTAATGGCGGCGCTCAGTCTGAAGTACAACGTCAAGGGCATGGGCGAACCGTCTCAGTTTCTGGGTGTGTGTGTGGATCGGAGAGAGGCTGGGGCAATTCAACTCTCACGAATCTACATTGAAGAAATGCTGCACCGCTTCGCCATGAAACCTGTACGCGAAACACACACACCGATGGTACCTAACACAAGGCTAGATCAGCTAGTGACTGGGCGCTTGGAAGACGAAGCCTCAGAGATGAAGCGGGTGCCTTTCCGAGAGGCCGTCGGCAGCCTTTTATACCTGGCAAGTGTCTTCAGACCCGACATCATCTTCACGGTCACCCAGCTTGCTCGTCACTGCGCAAAATCGACCAAAACGGCGTGGAATGTCGTCAAGTACCTGTTTCGATACCTCTCTGGTACCCAAGAACTCACGCTGATGCTGAAACCTGATCAAGTTGATATTCGCGTTGCGACCGACGCCGACTTCGCCAACGACCGCGTGGACCGCAAGTCCGTGTCTGCCCACGTTATATTTTTATTCGGTGCTCCGGTCGCATGGGGTTCCGTGAAACAAAGTGTCGTCGCTCAATCGAGCACGGCTGCGGAATTCATTTCTGCCAACGATCGTCTCCTCCAAGTTGAATGGATCAAGCTCCTCGTGGACGAAATCTTTGCTGGTCATGCTGAGAAGATCAAGCTCACTCTGAACATTCCAGCAATCCACCGCATCAAGCGCGAAGGATCGTCAAATTCCCAGAAGGCGGTAGACATCCGCTTCCACGCGCTGAAAGCCTCCTGGACCAAGGGCACTATGGCGCTCGAGTACGTTTCTAGTGGCGAGAATGCTGCGGACCTGCTCACGAAGGCATTACCGCTCACCCAGCTCAGGTACAAGCGCGGCCTGTGCGGCCTTAGCTAAACGCTCTTCGGGTGACGACCCAGGAAGCTGCGCTTGCGGGGGGGGGGTGTTGTGTAATGCATGGGCAGCAGCAGCTTCTGCCATCGACGCCTTCGTGTTCTTCATCGCGTTCAGTTCTTATTGGGCGAGGCGCTTCATCACACGACTCCGAAAGGTCGTTTTCTAGTTCTAATAATGGTAACGTGCATTTTCTATATACACCTTGTATTAGTAACGAATCAAATTCAGGTTATAGGGTTTACATTGTCCATCCGCTATCTTTACTGTAAAAATATATAGATACTATTTTGAGCGGGAGACAGATTGAACACCAGAAGGTTTGTATAGCTTAGAACTTTGGTGCTATGCGCATAATTTCTGGTTCTAGTTCGCTGCTGCAAATGGTACACAGCTCCGTACCCCCCCCCCCCCGCAAAAGAAAGTCCGGTCGTCCAAAACGTCGAGAGACTACCATGTGCTGACGTTGCAAGCACCCGTTAATTAAGTACTCCCACGAAGCTAAAATACCACCTGTTACCGTAATCTGGTTGTGACCACCCAAAGAGACGGCAAAACGAGCTAAGCGACTAACAAGCAAGGATCTAGGTTCGAGAGTCGAAATTTACTAACAAAACATACTAATCCTGGATCAGACCGGTATGCACTTCCCCATCAGGGTCGACTTGATGCGATCACGACCAAGGCCCAGATCCGCGGAAGAAGATCCCAGATCTTCGTTGCTCGACCAGCCCGAAGCTAATCAGAGTGTCGGTTTCAGGCGAAGGCGCTGCGAGACGTATTTTTAGTCTAGTCCCGGTCGTGGGTGTCATACAGCCGAAGCAGATTGGTGGTCCGAAGGTTCCAATCTCGTCTCCCTGTACTACTGGCAACGCGCTGACGCCGGGAAAGAACCTGCTTGGTCACCAAAAACACTCTAACATTCCTGTGGGTACGCACCCTGCCTCAGACAGGAGAACAACAACATCAACTTAACCCACCGGCGACGATAAGATGAATATAGAAAAATTGTATATCAGCGGGATAGGGTAAGCGAGGTCCCCAGCGGCCGGCGCCGCCCTTCGGACTCCATCGACTTTCAATCTCATCGGTTAGATTTATCCCATCAAAAGTCGGCTAAGGCCTTAATTCTGAGCGGGTTCAACACTGAGCATGAAAAACATTGGCGTAAATTGTCCTAAAGATCGAGATCCCATCTGTAGAGAATCCAAATCAGATTGTTGTGAAACATGAGCGAAAAATTGTGGCACTAATAAACTCACTCTTGCAGCTACAAGAGTCCTGTTGATCTTGCTCTGGATGGCCCAGTTCAACAACGCGGCAGTAGTCCCTCACGAGCCTGCCGATACCGCGGCGTCAAGGTTACATCGGTAACCTGCCGTTGTAGTGCGGCGGAGTGACCTAGATAACACCAGCGATCTGTCCATCTACAGCATTGGTGTATCACATGGACGGAGCGGGCGCATAGAGCCCTTCTAATATAAGCGCCTAGAACGAGTAGAAAGCGCTGCGCAAGTGCTGCAGCGTCAAAATATAGTGTGTCATATGAAGCTGCCATTATTATTCCGGTACCGTGCATGCTCCCCACACGTGTTGACCGGATTGCTGTTACTCTTGATGCTCCGAGACTTCTGCGCCATGATCTCTAACCGCTGTTTGTCTTTAGCACAGTTTGGTGCCTTCCTAATATGCAGTTCCGATGTAAGGGTATGCTACTTTGCTAGCACCAGTTTCATGTTTGAGCGGACCGCAAAAGCTGCCGAGTCAGAGGCGACAAGCTAACAAAACCTGGATTAGGTTGCTATGCGACCTCTTTGGTCTATACGAGAGATACATGACGAGAACAATCAAGCATCGTCTTTAGCCGTTTCTTTCCGGCGTCTACTCTGCCGAAGTCGCTGAGGCACGTGCTTCTACTGATTTTGGTTTGAACTTGATGAAGCGACGTTGGCCGTGGCCAGGTGGTCACGTGGTCATGTCTGTTGGCTATTGTATGACCAACCACGTCAACTTTGCTTCGCCGATTTGTCAATATTGGCATATTTGTGTTGATCTGACTGAATTGACATAACATCAGACATGTCGACATTGACCTATTTGACTAGGTTTTTGTATGGATTTATGTCGTAATTGACTCCGATATGACAGCAGTGAGATGTTTGTCTTGGTTTCAGTAAAAATCAATGCAAACAAGTGGGTGTATTGTTCCGTTACTCCATGAATCTGATGGAGTTATCAGGGGACGCGAACGGGATGGCCGTGTCGGGCATGTTGGGGTCAGTGCGCGAGCCGCAAATATCGGGCATGTTGGGAACCGCCGGTATGTCGGCAGCCACGGGAGTGCCACCCTTCCAGGGTTATCAGGGCCAAGCACGCGATGATCAAGTCGGACATGTCGAGGTCGGCGAGCGTGCCGTCCGTCCCAGGCATATTAAGAGCCGCCGGGATGTAGGCGGTGCCGGGCATGTAGGGGACCGCGGGCGTAGCATCCTTGGTGGGTTAACCAGGGCCATGCACGGGGTAGTCGAGTCGGGCATGATGGGATCCTCGGGCATGTCGTCCGTTTCGGGCATGGCGGCGGCCTCGGGCAACAGGCATGGCGGCGGCCTCGGGCAACAGGCATGGCGGGGGCATCGGCCATGTCGGCGGCCTCGGGTATGGCGGTGGCCTCGGCCACGGTGTGCACGCTTTCGAGCGTGGTCCTCAAGCTAGGACGGCCGGCGGCTATGATCAGGTGCCGCCGGTGTCCGGCACCTCGGCCAAAATGGGTTCTTTTGTTGGTAAGCAAAATGCTGGACGATCTAGTTTGAGGTACTACGACTTCCACACCTAAGCTACGTTATGCACGTCACGCGATCACTTCAACGTGCGGATCTTCGTCACTTTCGCGCCATGCGGATCCTGCTGCCATGAAACAAGTCCACCAATCATCGCATGTATTCCAACGATTCCACCAATGATCATCAATTACTCCTAAAATAACCAATAGATTTGCTTACAATTTTCCCCCGGGTTCGGAATCAGACGCGTCTTCGTGAGCGTATGAACGGAACCGAACCTCGCCGCCGCTCCGTATCGGTAGCTCATTTCTCAAAACGCTGACAAACGCTCAAGTGTCTCCAATATCGTGGTCACGCCATGACCAACGTGGACGCCATTCACGAGGCCTCCGCCATGCCTGTTGCCCGAGGCCGCCGTTATGTCCGATGCCCCCGCCATGCTCGTTGCTCAAGGCCACTGGCATGCCTGACTCCGACACCACGCTCGAGGCCGCCGGTATGCCCGACGCCCCCGCTATGCCCCACTCCGACGCCACGCCCGAGGCCGCCGACATTCTCGACCCAGACGTCGTGCCCCAGGACCCCATCATGGCCGTCTCCGCCATCACAGTCAAATGTCATCCGGGACGCCAGCATGGACGCCATGGGTGTGACCCCCGATATGGCCGGCGCCGTCGCCATGCTGGCGGCCCCCAACAAATTCGAAATGGTCAATATGCCCGCATCTCCACTCCCGCCCAACACGGACGGCCATATACAAGGTTTTGAGCTAGCCCCAATGTACTCCATGCTCCCGTTCCAGTATGACCGGTACTCTTGTGGCCCACGACCAGCCTGGCACGGACGCGATATCCGTGGCCCCCAACTAGGCCGACTCGAACTCCATGACCCCGTGCCCCGCCCGCCCGACGAACGCCATGTCGATTCGCTATCAGCGCAACATGCAGGCGATCGAATGAGTTTCATGCCATTTTGAGCTAATAATTTAGATTTGCGGAGTGACAGAACAATATACCCACTTGTTTGCATGATCTATACTGAAACAAAGACAAACATCTCAATGTTGTCATATCGGAGTCAATAACGGCATAAAGTCCATACAAAAACCTAGTCAAACATATCAATGTCTCCTCATGACAATCACTGTATTCAAATCAAGACAGGCGTGTCAATGTTGACAAGTCGGCGAAGCAACATTGACAAGGTTGACCATACAAAAGCCAATACATATAACCACCTGGCCACAATCAACGCTGCTCCATAAGCTCACACCAAACCGAAATCAAATTTGTTTCCATTGTCTTGAGATCGAGTCTTCTTTATAGATAAGCAGCCAGATATGTCAATCACTAACGTCATGTTATTATTTTCGGGTGGTCTCTAGCAGAGCTGCTGGCACAGCAGTTTTGCCCGGGTGTGTCCAACGCCATAGACCGGAAGAAGCACCGTGGGCAGATCCCCTTCTGGAGCTCGACGTTAGCCGCCAACATCAGCGGCGGTACGATAGGATATCAATACAAGAAGCTTAAGACCATCCGCGCTGCATATTTGCCTAGCAAATTCCCGGTGATCACATCTACAAGCTCTCAGCGCCTCATAAACGTCATGCGTCTAGGAAAAGGTATGATCTTCTTCCCCATCTGTTCACGCGTAAAGTACTTCGTGAAAGTATGGGCAGCATTGGTCACAGCACGACGCCTACCCAAGACAAGCCCATACCGCATGGGGCCTTAGTCGAGACGTGCAGGTATGCACCAAAAGCTATGGGCCTGCGAGCGCCTAATACACGAGCGACGCTATGGCCGCATTACTGGTGATGATAATGCGCGGTCCACCTCTCACTTTTTTTCAAAAAAAATACATTAGGTTGAAGCGCTAAAATGTGGCGCTCATGTTGCACTTTCAAACGTAAAACCATGCGTGACGCCCAATCGAGGCGCGAACGAGTTCGCGCGCGCGAAATCCGCAAAGTAATTTGATTAGTCGGAACCACGTCGGCGGGATCTCGAAAGGTTGCCACGCCTGTGTGGCTTGAAACGGCACTTTTCCCCGAGGTTTTTCTTATCCCTGCAAAATCGGGTTGACGGTCGCCGGTGGGTTAACAAAGTATCGCATTATACACCTAATACCGATATAAATCATTTCCAGGATCCTTATTGTAGGCTTACCTCCGCAATATATAAAATAGTGTATGCACGATATATAATCGAAAATTTTATGCCCAGGCTTTCACAATACATTATTTACCTTTAGTTGATGGGGCAGGAGGCCGGGGACGAACCTCAGGTGCACAGGCCTCCTCAAGTTTCATGGCCCCATCAAAACAAGCGAAGTACGCGTAAAGGAATAATATGACATGCAAATACCCGTCTAGGTACACAGCGACTGGCGTCAACAAAAATGTCAGCTGTATTTACTACCTCCGTACGGAAAAATTATCGACATTTGAGGAATGATGGTCTATTTAGTGTAGCACACACATATATCTTCAAATTGTTGTTTTAGACAGGTATTAAGTCTAGCAAAATTTATCCAATATCATGGCCTCTTTGACAATTGCAGCATCGCAAATGAGAAACTTAGGAAGCTTTCCTTTACGACGCAACTTTGCCTTTCCGAGATGAGGCAGTTTGTACACATTGCCGCCCTTGCAGGCAAGTACACACTCCATAACTAGTTGTAGAGTGAGAAATATGTTTTCAAGCTTCTGTTTATCTAAGTTTCTGAACGATGCCTCTACAACCTCTATCAGCTGCTGAGTAGTCGCAAGTACGTCTTGTACTGTAGCGCCTGGATAGCTGAGACGTAGCCCAAGTCAAGGCAATTAAAATTGGGAGAGTTTGGCGGCTGAAACAGAAGCCGAATATCCCACCCATCCCGCTTACCTTCCCGATGTACATCGGGATCTGTTGGTTGTATATGGGGAGTAGCGTTGTCTTGCTAAACGTAGATGATTTTCCCTCTGTCCTTGCGCCGCCACTTCGCGCGTATCGCAACGAACACATAGTCGAGAAGAAAATGTTTGCACACTTCACTGATCACAGACTTGATGTTCTTCCTCAACAGTGTTCCCTTGGCCCTATTCCTGCTGGTGCGCTCGGCTACGTAGTTCTCTGCAAACGGCCACAGTCCAATTTTGCCGTCAAACTCTGTCTTCCTGTGAGGGTCCCATCTGTGATACCACGAAAACACAATCACAAAATTAGGTCACGTAAAAAATAATTTTGAGAGGGTTTAAAACACATCGCATTTTACCTTGGTCGAGCGCCAGCAGCGAGGAACATGGTCTTCTCAATGTGTCGAGCGCTGTGTCTGTGGCGTTGCGGTGCTTTCTCTCCCTTCTCCAAGTAGTATCGCCGGGTCTTCTTGTCGTGGTTGAACCACTTCTCGTCCACGTGGACGATGTTGAGCAAGGGGTCGAAGGCGTGGCCCACTACGTCTCCATGCTTATCAACGTCGTCGTCGAGGAAGGAGAGCGCGTACTGGGCACGCCGAAGCCTGTAAGCCTCGGTGAGAACAGGTTTGATTGTTGTAGACCTTGCGGCGACGTCCCGACTCGCCAGTAGGCGCTGAATCACACTGATAGAGACCTTAATGCTGAGAGAGGTGGCGCAGATGGCTCAACTGGGACCGCTTGGAGCTTCTTCTTGATCTCGTCCTTGTTTTAGCCTTTCCTTCCGCAGTTACCCTTGTACTTTTCGTTGACACTCGGGCTCGTCTATGCATCACTCGTCGGCTGCGAGGAGGCAGTGTGTACACTCTTACCCACGTTTACCTGTCCTACCCTGTTGACCGCTCCAGGGGGGAGGGTCCCCGAATAACATGTCCACATTTTAGGACGTCTGCATTGACCCAATAACTGGGAATAGGTTTGGAGGAGGTTCGTGCTCATTTCGGATTATAGATGTATAACTAAACCTGCCAGATATGAATATGGACTGGCTCGCGCGGCTACAACCGAACAGTGCCGCATGTACCCATTCAAGGAAGTGTACAGGCAATCCTCCGTCACACCGCGCATGTGCTTGATATGGCTCTAGATGCGAATCTCCTAAACGCCTTCAATAGTATTCGTGTGTGTGAGCAAAATGAAGCGTAGGATTAGCCCAGCTGTGCGTGTAGTGTATACTCGGCAGTGCTCGATTGATTTTCAAGTGTGTGCTCTTTCCCATCTCGTTTACAGGTATAAATACCAAACATATTTAACATAATAAGCGTGCAAGAACCTTCATAAGGTCCCTACCACTTATCGAGGCTTGATAAACTGCATAATTTTCGGTGGGAGCCTTGCCTTAGTCTTTCTGGTGTACACAACTTCGTCCAGCGCCCCACCCCAAAAAAAATAAAAAAAATAAAAAGCCAAAAAATAAATAAATAAAATAAAAAGCCTCGTAGGGGCGCACACGATGATACGGCTTCAATTACCAGATTAGCTTCATCTATTTCGACGACTTGACCCTCCTTACCAATCTATTCGTTAGCCATTAGTGTTATTGCAAAATTCGAACCCAAAACAATAATTCTGCCCACGTATTCATTTTAATTGAGTTTAATTTTGCATAAAATCATTCTTTTCGGGAAATCATGTCTCTTTTAGCGAGCATTACAGGTAGTATAATAAATGGCCAACGTTTCTTTTGCTTATACCGTGTTAAGTGCGTCCAGCCAGTTAAGCTTTTTGATAAGTGGTCAATATTGCGCATCTCATGAAGTGTCGGGTGGTTCCGAACTGAGATTTGAATCGAACTTAATTATGTAGGAAGGAATACAAGCTCGACTAACGAATTGAAGTGAAACCAAAAGTTCTTTCTGAATGATTTCGTCATGGTTTAGGCTAAAACCTAGAGAATATTTGTTATGAAAACATAGGTAGGATCACCTGTCTAACAGTAAATTGTCTGAACGCGTACACTCTCCTTGGAGCACGTTGAGCGACCGAAGGCGTACCAGTTGTGGGTGGTGAGCTCGGAGGCATCCGCCAGCTCGCTTCCTGGCCGTGTCCAATACGCACGCAACAAGCCAGCAGGAGACACATGGGAATGCGAAGGCGGAACTTGGTATTGTTAAAGATCGGGATTGGAAGCATACCAGCCTAGTAGTAAGTAGCAGCACATTACTTCGGCAGTATGAGCTTTATTTCACAATGCCTTACCGTAATTCACTTACTGGGTAGTTCCGGAGTACATCAACATCACACTCGTATATGGACAGCTCCATATGGATTAAAGAACAGAACAAACCTCACACACTCGTCATGATGCATTTGGCACAGCTCAGCTCACAACTCATTGCTGATTTGCTTTTTTCGCTAGGTATTTTTGCGGGTGCACGGAGTTGACCTGGGAAAGATCAATACACACCGCCGAGTTAGAACCGCCGGCTTGCGGAGCGGGTGCACGTTATTGTGTTGTTTTTGGTGTACAGCATGTAAACGATGGTGGACCAGCCCAACTTATTGGCGGTGAATAAATATATTTCTGAATATCACCCCGAGATGTGCGCTGGTTGTGGAGACACCATACACTCGGCGCATTGTAGATTGTTCCGATTATTCGGAGCTGTGCACATGAGAATGATTGGTTTACGCGTACGCTCCGAAAGTACTGAGAAGAAATAAGCTTGAGAATCCGGGGCAATCTTACCTCTTTCTGCGATATGGTAAAGAATGAATGACGTTTCGTGCGCTGGACTGGAAAACCGGAAGTGTGAAGGAGTTAATGACGGGGGACTTCGCTGCGAATTGGGCAGTGGGGCATGAAATATGTTGCCCTGCTTAATTAATATAAGAGTTAAAAGTATAAGCTCCCGCCTCAAATTCCTACGTTAGATAGGAGGACTTGGCATCGCGAAGCCATGCACGAAACCCTCTTGGAGACCAGAAAATGATCAATGTGAGGGTGCCCGTCGTGATAAGCGGCATTGCAGTGAATACTTCCGACTCCACATTGGTTGATGCACCGATCGATGTGGGCGTACCGGCGTTGGTCAATATTCATAAAGGCGGCGCATTGACGTGAGTCCGACGTGTGCTGATGCGGCTGTAGCTCGGTAGTCGCGTGCGCGCGGGCTACGGGACGTGGATCAACAGGTGAATACTGATAGAGGAGAT
This sequence comes from Phytophthora sojae, assembly GCF_000149755.1. NCBI lineage: Eukaryota > Oomycota > Peronosporomycetes > Peronosporales > Peronosporaceae > Phytophthora > Phytophthora sojae. The sequence continues at coordinate 576,307 of NW_009258121.1, read as the reverse complement.
GGTGCAGAGGCGTAGTGAACCTGTCTAACCGCAACTGTTCTACACCTGAGGGGGAGTCTTACCGCAGTGCCTTTGCGCCCTCTCAAACCTCGCGAGCTCTTAGGCAGATGATATGCGCAGTGGTATGTGCAATAGTCCAGACTCCAGTGCGTCCGATGTTATTGCGACTGGTTATCCGATGGAGGACTTTTCTCGGTCAATGGTAGTTGGAACAGAATATGGTAGTGTTGCGTGAAGTAGTAGTTTTGTGTGCTTGTCATCAGTATCGGAGGGGATGGCATTACAGCCTTCTTCTTCCTTCACATCCCTCAGCTTATCGTTTCCGCCAGTAAGCGCTGGCTTCTTTCCATTTGAGTTTCCCTTGGTTGTCCTTTGAATTATCCACCAAAGTCTAGAAAGCAGATCCTTTGAATCTTTTTATATTCACTATGGTTTACAGTGAAGTAGCTTATACGGCGCAACACTCCCACTACAGATGTTAGTGCGTCTCTCGCAAAATCGCTATCCGCCATCGACTTCAACGCCACTCTCAGATTATTCCGTGTCGCACACTATCAGGTTGTCCAAGATATGCTTGTCATAAGCAGTGCAGATATCCAACATAAATCCGGTCTGTTCAAACTAATATCCATAATATACCGTATTTGTTGGGGGGAGAACATTTCCCATAGCGTTCCCTCCGCAATTTGCGTTTGCTTCTCACTCTCTATTCTGTCTTCGCACCACACAAGTGCAGGCCCCGACGCAAACTCTAAAAGGGGGAATGCCGTAAGCCGTTTACATGGCTACGACTGTGACAGAGCCCTGAAGGTTAACATTCAGCTAACCGCCCAACTGGGGGCACTGGAAACGGAATTATCGTTATTTCAAGGACCTCGCGGTTATCCAGACTTTGCCCCAGCGTTTTTCCGCCGGTGACAGCTGAGAGAGCTCGAGAATGAATCTTGCTAAACGCTCTTCCGACTAATGCATGTACCAGCAAGTATTCATACATAACCTGTCATTGATTACCTTTGTTCCTTTTCATTCGCGGAGCTGGCATCTGTATATCGTTCTACCTTAATAGTGCTATTTCCAGTGTACTCTAAGCCATTCTTCAACATTCCTTCAAGTATTTTGTACTCGCTGAGCCGCTCGTCAATGAGTCTTATTATAGCATGATAAGTTATTGCTCAGCTCTCTTACAGCTCTAACTATATCAGGTCTAGTGCATCTTACTAAATGCATTAATAAAGCAACCAAACCTCGATAATCAATCGGCTGAGCTGCTATCTGTTCAGGGGTTACATTGTTTTCTTTTTCTAGAACCACGCTCGTACCTTGTGGTGTTGGCTCCGTAGTACAGTCCCGTATTTGAAACGTTTCTAAAGGGTCTTGAATGAACGTTTCTTGCGACAGACTCAGTGTGTTTCTTCCTAGATCTCTTTGAATCTCCATTTTTCGCAAATAGTCCAACTCGTCTATGTTTTACATAATAAATTTTGTACGCAACATAGTTTTGAGATCATTGATCAAGCCCAAGTGTCAGCCAGCGATCATAAGATCATCCACATAAAGACAAGCCCAAATCCCGTTGACTGTCTCATGTAGATACTTTCACTTAGTATACGTTTTGGAACGTACTACACTCCTGGCCAAATTAATCTGGCCACCCACCTATTCGACCGTAGCTCAGTCAATACTACAGATATGGCGCTGCGGTTTTGATATGTGTTTTGTATAGTAGAGAGCGGTACAGTGTTTATGTTAACAATTGTGTTTTTGCGATTTGTGGGGTAGCTCCCATACAATAAACCGTTTTGGGCATGCGGTCCAAACTTTCGGCCACCCATGCCCATAATAAAATTAAGATCAGTGTAACGAGATGATTGTGCAATTTAAGTCTGCTCACCAGCCATGGACGACTGCGCATGTCGCAGGCCTTAGTCACTCTTCCTTCATTTCTAGTCTCACTGGGGAATGCCGCCTTGGCTCAGTGGCCAGGAGAAAGGACGCATTCGAGGACTACACGAAGGAGAGCTCTCGGTTCGAGCTATCGCAAGACGAGTCATGCGCTCACGCAACGCAGTTGAACGAGCCCTTGCACCGCAACGTCAGAATCGCCGCCGGCCTGGAAAGAAGCCCGTTGTGTCCAAGAGGCTTGCCCATTTGCTGCTTCGCAAGGCGTCCAGCGGCGACTACATGGCCGCGCAGCTGACGGAGGAGTGTCAGTGCGCGTGCTCACCCCGCACGATACGACGTCTCCTTGCTGGTGTAGACTAGCCAGTCTACACCAAAATGGAGAACACGCTGGTGCTGATAGTCGCGCACAAGGCACACCGTCTGGAGTGGGCTAAACACATGGTTGTTACGCCAATGGAGGACTGGATGCGCATCATCTTTTCAGATGAAAAGAAGTTCAACTTGGACGGGCCCGACGGCCTCCAAAGCTACTGGCACGACGTGAGGTGGCCGCCAAGGACAGCAGTGAGGCGCCAGAACGGTGATGGTGTGGGGTGGCTTCAGCGCCAAGGGCAAGACGGAGCTTGCGGTGCTCGTTGGGCGGCAGGCCTCGGCACAGTACATCTACACTGTGTCTGAGTTCTTTCTGCCCTATGCTCACCTAAACTACGGGGTAGACTTTGTCTACCAACAAGACAACGCCTCGATTCACACGTCACAGGAGACCAAGGCGTTCTTTGAAGAGCAAGGTGTGCCCGTGCTCGATTGGCCTGCCGTTCACCCGATCAGGAACCCCATCGAGAATCTGTGGGCGTTGCTGGCTTGCCGAGTCAACCCGAACGGACACCAGTACGCCAATGTTGGAGACCTGATAGCGGCTATACTAGAGGCGTGGAAAAGCATCGACCAAGCTACGCTGAATAGGCTCTTAGATTCAATGCCTCGACGCTGCATTGAAGTGATTGAGAAGAAAGGTGGTAAGACGCATTACTAATACATTCATTTTGTTACACTGGTCTTAATTTTATTATGGGCATGGGTGGCCGAAAGTTTGGACCGCATGCCCAAACGGTTTATTGTATGGGAGCTACCCCACAAACCGCAAAAACGCAATTGTTAACACAAACAATGTACTTCTCTCTACTATACAAAACACATATCATAACCGCAGCGCCATATCTGTAGTATTGACTGAGCTACGGTCGAATAGGTGGGTGGCCGGATTAATTTGGCCAGGAGTGTAAAAACGTCCATTTTGTGTGGTGTAGACCTACAGCTGTCGATAGTGCGAGCAAAAGCTGCAGGGGCCCATACCGAGCTACTGGGGCGCCAATTCGTTACAGCAGGGGGTCCCTATCGACTACCAACCATGCCTTAAATCGGTCAACAGTACCATCTGAATGACACGTTTATGTCGAACACCAAGTGACAGCCGAGTTCTCGTCGCCCTTCAGGAAGAGGCGCTCACTTCCATGTGCTGTTCTTCGGGAAGGCCTCAAACCCATTCTTTATTGCACACTCCCACTGCGTGGTATATTCGCTAGCCGACGCCTCCTTGATAGATCGAGAAATGGGAACCGTTTGAAATATTATTTAACTGTGTGACATAATCCGTCAGCCTGACGTTACGGGTTCTTTCTCGCTTAGATCTTTGTCTCGGATATTTAAGGCTAGACACCACAACGAAGCCGACCAGACGCCACAACCAAGAACCGAAGATGGCCAAAATTAATGTGCTTTTATAGAACGGTTGAAGTGCACACTAGGGGTTCGCAAGGAATTAAATAGAGGTTTTAAAAGCATACATGTGCAGAACAGAAACTAGTCCAGTCCTGTATAAGATCATTAGGGTGGCCATATCCGGTATGGCTAGGGACAGTGCTGAAGGCTTTAAAGCTCTGTCAGCTTACATGGAATTGTTCGCCCAGCAAACTCCCGGCTCGCGGGTATGTTGCCAGCTTGACACTTCTGGTCGATTGTTTTACTCGTTTCTTTCGTTTGGAGCGATTGTATCTATCCAGGATTTACCCTTGCTGGTTTGGGAAAGCGACGGTACGCACATGAAGGATGCTGACTACAACGGCGTTGGTGTGACTTTTCTGGACAAGGATGGAGACAAACGAACCGTTCCTGTTGCTATAGTGTCCGTGCATAAAAAACCACGGATAACTTTGTTTGTTTTTTTGCAAACTGCATCGCTGCAGGTATTGCTCTTCACCACCATCCGCCATTTACCAATCGCTGCAACCAGCTACTGGTCCAAGCAATTCTTGTTGGTGGGGTTTGCGCATCAATACCAAGTTCTGCGCCGTGTATGCGCGCTTCAACACAATGTACAAATTGAAAAGGGTTGGTGGCGCTAAGGAGAACGTCATTGAAGAGACAATGAATCTACAAGCGTCGGGATCAGTGCGGGAGTATGAACGCAACATCGACCGTCTTCGGAAGCTTTTCCCAACACTGATCATGACAGCAATAGACGGCGAGCCGAAAGATAGGTAGAATCGTATCTTCGAAGTATTCACCCGATCAACTGGATTGTAGTGGGCGACAGCACGCTGAATGGCGAGGAAGCAAAGGGGCTAGAAGAAAACTGGAACGCTACTCCAACTTACGGCAACAGATTGCCTTATTCGGTGTTCGATCTACTAGTGGTGCCGAAGGTGACAACAATGGTATGCTGCGGAAGTGAGGTCCAAGCCTTTCGCTATTTCGTGCCTTGCACACGTATTGCTTGTGTGCTGTAGGTACATGCCGATCGTTAGTGACGGAGACCGATAAGTGGGTTTCAGATGACTGCGACATCACTCCGCACGCCAAGAGGCCTTTCGACGAAGAGAAGTCGCATGTAGCGAAACGCACGGTAGTGCCAGCCAAGATGTCATTCTTCTATGTGTTTGGCCCGTTCGATCGTAGTGATGTTGCATCCGCGACTACTATGTATGAGACGAACATGGCAAGCGGAACATGCCGCCCGTGCAAGCTTGCACTGCTCCTGCAAATTTCTTGCCGCCACATTCAAGCGGTAATTTAATCATTGGATCAACAAAAGAAGGGTAAGCCTCTTGGGTATGATGTGCTGCGGTATTTCCACCGCGTATATATGGTCCGCGCCATTTGTGAAGCATTGTGTCGAGATCAAATTGCTGATAGATACAATTTTGACGTCGGTGTGCAATGTGTTACCTGCGCGAAGATCCTGCAAGTCTTGCACAATGATAACACCGCAGTTAGTCACAGATGAGATATCCACGCTCGCATGTTTACCCACCTTCATCTCGGACACCACGAGCACCATCTTCTGGCCTAAGCAAGACTCTTCTTCTCCTCCTTTAACCTTTAAACGGCACGATGTGGCGGGCTCACACCTGGCCCGTTACACCTCATTACATAAAAAACGTTTGGGTCTCCGAGTTTTCCTTCTGGTTGGGGTACTTGTCCATCAGGTACTTTATAATGCCCTGGCCCATGGGTTGCAAGTCGTCGTGTTTGGTGGTGGGGGGCTTGTGAACTCTTACGTTTGAGAGCTTACGCTCAACCAGTACTTCATCGTGGGAGGATTCATTGTCTTCCAGAACGAGGGCATAGTGCGCTGCATCTGCATGCTGGTGTTAAGCTGCGACAGCCACTCGCAGTACTTTTCCGTGTTCATCCATGCCTTGCCTGTGTTCGTGTATGTAACACCGAGCTCGGTGAACACGTCATGACCCCGAAGTGGAACATCCTCCTTTGATTGCCTATGAAGTGCAGGGGGGAGACGATCAGAGCCGCCTGCGTTGAACGCGATGCACACAGACATCTGCTCCTTCAATTGCTTCGTGCCTTTCTGTCTTGACTTTGGTAGGAGTACCCTTCGGCTAGCACCAATATGTTGATGTCTTGTCCATGTTGTCAATATCACAGGGATGATATTTAGCAATGCACTTAGGCTCCTCTCTTCCTATAGCCACGGTGTCTTCGTCGAGCGAGCTGGTTTCCCTGCGGCAAAGACAGAACCAACGACCACTGCGCAACTGAAACTTGTCCCCCAGTCCCTGCTCGTGCCGTAGTTGCCCTCCGTCTCACCGACCAGGTGGCGCACCTGAGAGCCGTTAATGGTGCCCTGACGACGCCATCATTTGTCGGCTTTGATGCGGTCGAACAGGCTTTCGTCCGAAGCGCAGATTCGATACGCAGCACCGCTTGCGGTTGGCTTGAGCGGGTTGAATATCGTCGAATTTGCGCTTGTTCTTGAGGATGCCGCGGACGGTTGATTCGCCCACCCGTGTCGCCGTCCATAACTCCGTAGTTGCCCAGTTTGCTAGACGTTTTGCGTCGACGTCGACTCAGCACGAAGCTTTAGACAAAGCTCTATATATACACCCGAATTGTTATATATACCTCTCCTTACTTCTCCGGTCCGGAAAAGAATAAACCGTTAGGTTTTTCATTAAAAAAAAACTCGACCAAATCGATTTATGATACCCTATTATTCACTAATGTACCATCTCTCATTGGACAAAAAGCCAACATTAGTGATTTGTATGGAAAAACCTCAAACATGATTGGCTGTTTTTCAGGCGTTGGGGGAGGGGGAAGATTCGATTGGTTATGGCGACATAAGACACAAATAAGTTCTCTTTCAGCTTTCTAAATAGTAGTTTTACGCTCAAATCTGATCATTTTTGATAACGGTGCGAATTTAAACCTAACACACCCAAAATTCGACCATTTAAACTGGCCGATACAGACCGCAATGGCGGGAAAACGCATTTAAAAAACAATCGGTGCGATACAACAGACAAAGGGTTTTACGTCAAGGCCAATTACAGCTCTCTTGGCGTAGTAGAACGTGAATTATGGTCGATTATATGAACTGTTAATTCTTTTCCGGACCGGAGAAGTACTCCTTATTATCCCGAGCATGTTCGGCTCCTTGCCGTTCTTATATCAACCAGCTGGGGTATTTAGCTGCGCCACACGCATTCAGAATGATCGAATAAGCCGCTGATTGGTTATTTAACCGAAATCTAGGCGATATATATACAAATCGACCAGAATGCCCACACTGCCGTAGGCATTCAAAGGGATTTACAAATACATCGACCACGATTTGGCGAGCTCAAATCCCCTGAGAACGGACAATATCCGGGCGGCCAAAATGCGTGGTGAGCAATATATATATATAACGACAAAACCGAAACTCAAGTGAGTATCGGTTCTATCGTAATATCTAAGGGATTCCTAAGGGCACTCCCAGAAAACTCAAGGACACCTCCATAATGAAATCAATATATAAATTACCGTACCCCTTCTCGTTCTCAAGGAAGTGACATCTTACAATCTCGGCGGTAAACCATCGGGAGGGATGACGTACCATAGAGCTCGAAAGGCGAACGGGGTAACGCCAAACCAAGCTCAGTTCTGCAAAGTTGAATCCTAGACTGCTTCTCAGGCTGTCTGCACGGTGCCTTGTAGCGAATTCGACAATATCATTTATACATACGTCATAGTCAAGCAGCATTAAGTAGTTGTTTTTAGGCTCTAGCACATAGGTGGAAATAAATAACGTGAACGTGCTCAACAAAAAAGTGTATTTTCAGTTAAAGCAAAGAGCATCTTACGGTCTAGATGCACGCGTCCACGGTCGACACGTTCCAGTAACTCCCGTTCACCTTTAGGAAAAGGATCATTTCAAGAGTTAGCGGGGTGAGGCATTTCATCTCATTTCGCAGCACCATCCGTGCAACGCTGAAGAGACGCTCGACAATGTTGGAGGTCGGCAGAATTTCCTCCAATAGCTCGAAGGTGCTCGGCGCGAGCTCCACTTCGCGCCGTTTTGAGATCCGGTCAGCGAAACCCATTTTGGCGGGTCCGTCTCGCCTGTAGCCTCCCCCGCTGACTTTTTCCGCCCTCACAAACGGCTGCAATGCGGCGCGTTCGGGGCAAGAGAGTCGTTTGGCTTGGCCAGCCAGTGCCTTCACCAATCCCGATTCAAAGTCGGGCAAGTGAACAATCGGCGTTAAAACCAAACGAGAAAAAAAGACATAGTTAGCAGCAAAATTGAATAGATCTAAGCCGTATATACGTAGCGAGATAAGTTATAAATACCGTTTGGATCTCCAGAAGGCCATCGAGCAGGACACGCACGTCCAGCAAGTTGAGGCCATTCGGCTGCAGCTTCTTAGAGACGGACCCCACATCCGCCAGCTGTGCCAGGAGCGTCTTGAGCCGCCTGTTTGCGGTCGGCGACGGCACTTCCTCGATGACTTCCTCGTCATCTGTGCTGATTAACTTGCCTAGCTCGAAGTAGCCGCTAGCATCGTGTAAGGCGACCCCCAGTACGTCTCGTTCTTCAACTTGGGCTTGAGGGAAGGCTTTAACCCCCCGCACTCATACGTTGTATATGACTACATGTTATGAAAAAGAGCAGCACGTCTTTTTCTACGTGAAATGCACAGGTGTAGGTGAAAATATGCACAAAGAACGAGTAGGAATTGCAGAGAATGGTGGATTAGACTGATTATTTGATTGCTACCAGATTGCTAACAGGAACCGCTCTCCCCATCATGCGTATGAGACAGTGCTACCCCTACTATGCCTTGGGTACTCTGATCAGATCAGACAGGATATGATACATGATTGTACATAGTGGTTCGAAATACAAGATGAATCTCGTCCGATATATCAGGGTATGTAAAAGAAGAGGTAAGCTGGCAAGAACACCGTTGACACTTTATTTTGCTCTGTAAGGGTTATATTGCGCATGTAGGTACTAATATGCACCCCTCAGAGAGAATGCAGCCTGGGGAGGTGGCCCAATCCAATAAAACCGAGCAGGACGTGCGCTATAATAATGCTAAGACGCCATTAGCCCGCGGTTGGGAAGACGTGTCACTTGATTGCTAGCTAGGTACAGCAGGATTTTGTTTTCAAGGCATGCATAGCCTGGTATGTTGGGATGCAATCATAGGATACTTCCAGCATAAACCCGCCCTTGTGTTTTATTTTTGTTCACCATCAATAAAAAGGACACTGCAAGTTGGAGTATATACACCCTGTTGAAATTTAGCTACCCATCCGAGGGCGTCTTAGACAACATGTGCGTCTGTCTTTGTCAACTAGTTTCCCGCAGGTTATAGAAATGTGTCGTACTTACGGAAGGCAATAGTTAGATCAAATACGCATACTTTTAACATGTAGTATACAGCTTTAACACAGTGTATATTGATCAAAGCCAGGGACCGAAAAAACCCGCGAGTGCGGGGGGGTTAATCTTTTCAAAAACCAAATACCAAAATTAGAATATGTTCAAATTAGGTTCGGACCAAGATTCAAATTTGCGTACTTCGATTTCGCCGCTTGAGTGACTGTTTGCAGACGCCTCAGGCGTGACTGCACTTGCTCCAAGTCCACCTCGTACGGCTCCAGAAAATTGCGGGCCGCCAAATTAAGACGATGGCTCGAGCAGCCGATCAGCAGCACCCCCGTCAGTCGTACCAGCCTCTTCTTCATCGCACAGTTGTCACCAACTGGAAAAAAAAACGTTAGAGAGCTTCTTACTAAAACAAAAAGGCAAGAACGCAGTCAGGGCAGCCACATGACTCTCAGCGTTGAGACGGTCATCCGGACCGTTGATGATCGGACCGAGCGACATCAGGGGACAGTGGCAGACGCCGTTGAGCTCAAAGCAGGTGTACTCCGCCAAGTAGTACTCGGTGCCGTGCGTCCAGTCGTCCAGAATCGCGCCCAAGTTGTCCGGGAGCACGGCACCGACGTTCGTCTCGACAGCCTCTCCATGTCGCGGCCGAGCATTGCCTTGTACACAGGTGGTGGATTATGTACTTTCCAAAAAAACACTTAAAGTTAGGCAGAATTACCATAACAAATAAAAAACAACCTTTTACCGTCTCGTCGTCTCCATCTCGATGAAGGAAAACGGGAGGTTTCCCGACCCGATCCAGAGCAGCCATGCGTAGCAGTTAGTCGTCTTCTGGCGTACCCACGGCGGCAAAGTGCCCGTGGCAACGGCGCTAGCCGCCTCCATCTCGGCCTCGAAACCGAAGTGGTCAGACCGCTCTGCGCCACGAGGTTCGTGTATCCCGTTTTGGACATGTGCTTGCGTGTTTTGTAGCAGGCCTTGTAGGCCTGCAGACCGATAGGTTTGCCGTCCTTGGTCAGCAGCGGTTTGAAGTAGAACGCCGATACTTGCTTCGGCAACTTGCTGTTGGAGCGTTTGGGGGCAAAGAGGGCGTCAGACATGGCAAGGGTTGAGAGTATTGCTTGGGGGGGGCTCAGAAAAGTTGCAGTGAGATGAAGTAGTGAAGCTGACCAAGTTAGAGCGCTAAGAGCCAACAGCGAACTGCTGGTTGTCGGGCTTCTGGGATAAATGCTGTAAATGGAAACACCAAACTTATAAATACGTAACATGTTGCGACATGATCCCGTCAATAAAATATGTACGGACTGTACGGAAATATATTTTATGGAAGTATAACGTAAAATACCGATTGGTACGCCCTCATCGAATTTAACACCCTTCGAATACAACTCCCTTGCGTAGAGCGTTGTTTAACAGGCGCCGCCCCTAGCCATGTACCTAAAAGTGGCCTTTGGGGGGACGTCGCAAAATTGACCACTGATAGAAAGTAGTAGTACGAGAAAAAACAGTGTACTTCGAAAGCACTCGAAAATACAAGCACGATGGAGGTGTTTACTGCTTCGTAAATGCCCTGTATCACGAGATATGGCGATGCGAAAATTGGCTTCGAGGCGCCCTTTCGCGGTAAATTACCGGATTTGCTTTTTTGTGTCAGAAATTATTGGGAACACAAAAATAGTTCGTACCATCCATCGCGCCCTCAGGTATGTGTCGGGTTGATCAGCGCGTATTTCCGCTACAGCAGCGGAAGCAGGTATGATAGGAGCGCTTCTGACCTGTTGCTCATGCAGGCTTTCAGCGCAAAGTAGTACTCTCAATCAAATTATGCGAACGCGCTCCTGTAAATCATACCTGTGAGTCAGTCCCTTTGTGTCCACGCACTCGCTTGGTCTGCACAGCAGTTCTATCGCGCTCGTGGATTTGTGTCCTCCCATCGCAGCGCACCTTACGCTTACCACGTGGGCATAGCGGGCGTGGATCTGTATCCATAGCTCTGTACTTGACTATGCAGAAATCTTGTGCGTTCAAATCGATCGCGACCTTTCGAGTTAACTAAAATCCTGCAATAAAAGATGACTCTGTGCAAGTGTGGTATGATGATGCATGCATTCACGCTGAAACTTTGTAATTACCTTTTCCTAGTGCATTTGACTATCGTCCTCAAGCCTCGCTGGGATCCGTTAGCAGCTGGCGAATCGAATTTACCCCGCGTCCACCCGACCGTGTTCATGACTAGAGGCGGCGCCTGTTCAAAATAGAACCTTAGATGTTCTTTTGTTTAATATATATGTTTAAAATACGTTTACCTAAACAAAAGGCAATTTGATATAAGTTATTAATGGTAGTATGACATATTGATACTGAAAAATTAGGCAAGTGTTTAGATTTTTGTTATCATAATGTGACTTACTTTCTTTTTCCGTTGCTCCTCGTCTGACGCCTCCGATCCATATCTTTGCTATTACAACAGCCTACAAGAAGTACGTATCGGAAACGAAAGCATCTCGAATCACATTCATCAAGATCCGCGACAAATGCCATGCACTGATCGTGGTCATCCACTTCTTATTAAGCTTATTAAGGGATCCTCATAAAAATGATATATTATAATTACTTAGGGCGGTATAAGGTAAAGATTCTAACTAACGTTAGTAATTTAAAATCAGTAGACAACTATTTTTTGTTATTACTTATAGTATATCACACGTACGGATTAACAAAAATGCAATAAGAAATCTAATTTTTAAAGTATATATTATACAAATGTTGCTACCTAATGGATGCGATGTAATCTATTACGTTTTTGCATCGCTACACTACGTTGTCGCTTGAATCAGCTTGATTAATATATACCGTTCTTTTTTAAGTATTATATACATTAAAACTCATATTTGCAATGAGCAACTATTACTAAATTGTAAAAAATCGAATACAACGCCCTGCTTTCAAAATAGGGCGCTGTATAGCAATAAAACGTCGCGTACTAACAGATATTATACGTTCTTATCGGCTTCCCCGGTGCCTTCCGGTCGATTTGTGTTTCTTCGAATTGGTGGATCCGTTGTGCTTATAAATGCGGCGTTTACCGTATTAGATGGGTCCCATTCAAAATATGGTATTCCCCGCCGAGTGCCTTGACTTTTCCCTTTTATCAGGTGCCCTTATGGAAAAGCCCATATTTTATGTGGTACTTCGAAGAATACATTAATATTAGTGGTGCCATAATTTGTCCTAGTGACCCATCTGGGCGAAAATTGTGGTACGCTGTGCTGAAATCAAGTTCCTAGCATTATTTTATAGTGAACGGGGTATAATTCTGTAATTTCCGGAGTTACGTGCAATACTGCTTCATCGAAATGGGAAGTAGTCAATAGTCCTTTTGACAATGAATGAAAACACTTGAGCCGCTGCTAAAATGTATCAAAATCAACCACTTGCTTTTTAGACATTTTGACATGTTAACAGCAAGTGGGTGATTCCAAATACTGTACGTACTAGTAGTTGTAGTGTAGTTCATCGTGGGTTTCTGTGCTGGCAGCGCGCATTGCGCGCCGCGTAAACAGGTTCGCGGCCTTATTCTGGGCCGCCTCTCAACGGAACCCTGGACATCTCGCCGCAGACGTTGCAGGTCGACAAGCACGGCCATGGATTCGACCACGCGCTTGTATTAGGTAGCATACACGAAGCAATTCGGGAACAATTTCCGTGCCGAAACCGGCAATTTGCCGTCGGCAAAGTTGGCCTCCAAGCAGCAAATCTCGCTTTGAGCGAGTAGAGACACGCATGAAGCACAGATGTGCCTCAAAGCCCGCTCGGTCCGCACAATTGGCCAAAACTCCACCCACTTTCATCCAATGCGCCGGTGCTGTTGTTGGGTACGCGACAAAAGCGGGGGGCGGCACTTGGCGTTTGTATGTGGGCGCCGATCCTCTCTGAGTGGACCACTCGTGGCGCTGGGGGAGACACCCACCATTTCTGCTTGGAGTTTGGCGTCACAACTCAACAGGGGCCCCATTGTAGATAGGTGATCGACCATGCAGCGCTTCCAGGTGCGTGCGCCTCCCACCAAAGAGCGCGGCCCGCCATGAACGAATGAATGAGCTCTGTGACTAAGTGATTGCCTTCTCGTGTGTGTGTGTGTGCCCGGCAGACTGCCCTCCGCAACAAGAACGTGTGGCAGCGTGTGGCTGTCTTCGACGCGCACCACGCCAGCGCCGCGGCGCGCCGTGAGGCCTCAGCGGCCATGTCTGCGCGCGCCTTCAGCTCGCTGCCCGACCACGAGGTCGTGGGTCTGCCGGCCCTGTCCCCCACCATGGAGGTGGGCACCATCGCCAAGTGGAACAAGCAGGAGGGCGACCTCATCTCGGCCGGCGACGTCGTGTGCGAGGTGGAGACGGACAAGGCCGTCGTGGACTACGAGGCCACGGACGACTCGTACCTGGCCAAGATCCTGGTGCAGGCCGGCTCGGGCGAGGTCCCCGTGGGCCAGCCCATCTTCGTCACCGTGATGGAGGAGGAGGACGTCGCCGCCTTCAAGAACTTCTCGGCCGACGCCGCCCCCGCCGTGGAGGCCGCTCCGGCCACGCCCGCTGTTGAGGCCGCCCCGGCTGCTGCTGCTGCTGCCCCGGCCCCCGCTGCTCCGGCTGCTCCCGCTGCCTCGGCCCCCGCTTCGGGCCGCGTGTTCGCCAGCCCGCTGGCCAAGAAGGTCGCGCGCGAGTCTGGCGCTGTGCTGTCGGTGATCAACGGCTCTGGCCCGAATGGCCGTATCATCAAGGCCGACGTGGACGCCGCTCTGGCCGCCGGCACGGCTGCCCCGGCCCCGGCTGAGGAGACTGCCGCCCCTGCTGCTGCCGCTGCTCCCGCCGCCGCTGCCCCGACCGCCACCGCCGACTACACGGACTACCCGATCAGCCCGGAGGCGCAGGCCATCGCCCAGCAGTTCACGCAGCAGAAGCTGGAGGTGCCCCACTACCACCTGTCCACGAACCTGACGCTCGACAAGCTTCTCGACGCGCGCGCTCGCCTGAACGCCGGCCGCAGCGAGGACGAGCAGCTGTCCGTGAACGACTTCATCGTGCGCGCCGCCTCGCTTGCCATGCGCAAGGTGCCGGACGCCAACTCGAGCTGGAAGGGCTCGTTCATCCGTCAGTTCAACGACGTGAACGTGAACCTGATGGTGTCTTCGGCTGCTGGTGGCGTCGTGGCGCCCGTGCTGACCCAGGTGAACCGCAAGGGCCTCGACGACATTAGCAAGGAGATCCAGGCTGCCGTGGCCAAGGCCAACGACGGCGCCTTCGAGCCCGCCGACCTCGCCAACGGCACGTTCACGATCTCGAACGTGGGCCAGTTCGACGTGCAGTCGCTGGCTGGCATCGTGCGCCCGGAGCAGGCGTGCCTGCTGGGCCTGGGCACGATCGAGAAGAAGGTGGTGCCGAACGACGACCCCAACGCTGAGCAGATTTATAAGTACGCGCAGGTGATGACCGCCACGCTTGCTTGCGACCACCGCGTCATTGACGGCGCCGTCGGCGCGCAGTGGCTGGCGTCCTTCAAGGAGCTGGTCGAGGACCCGCTTAAGATGATCCTGTAAGCCAAATGCGTCCAAGAGAAACAGCATGTTTGGTACACTTTCGATACCAACGAATAGTATTGGATTGAAGGCCGTGTACACGCGAGCAGGAACTGAGACTTTTACGCAGCTCCACCCCTGGCCTGAGGGTGTTTAGCCATCCGTTACCTAGATCTTTCCCTAGTCTGAGGCGTAAGAAGCCAAGATGACCTGAGCAGCGTTTGCCTTCTTTCGTCGTGTGAAGTTTTAGCTGGCCAGCGTGTCATCGCCACTCGCCGGTGACGCACACCGGGACGGTCTCCACACCCGCAGCAGCAACTTGTCGGCGGCAACAGGTCGGGATATGGCCCGATGGGGAACAAGTCCACCGCTCGAGGCAGCGCCCGGATGCGCAGCATTGGAAGGCCACCTCGAAGTGGCGGCCAAGCGGGCAGCAGATGCTCATGCTGGCAACCCTGGCCGCGACCGCATTGTCGACCCGCAGGGGTAAGACGAATCTTAGTCCAAGATACGCTGTCAAACCAGGCGCCCGCTTGTCCGGCGTTGCAGGACGCTCGCTGCCTGCTGATGCTGCCAACGCTGCTTGGCGTCGAGACTCGACTCGACTCGACTCGACTCGACTCGCGTGCTGAGCCGCACGCGCCTTTCACGCCGTTGCCACCGTTGCTGCTGCTGTAGTGTCGGCGAAGGCGCCTCTCCTATATAGCGCCGGCCTTCGCCATGGCCCATTGATCGGCCCGCAGGCTGGCGGCGGTGCTCGCTCCTTGCTGCCATCCATGCCGCCGGCGCTCGCGGCGCGTCATGAGCCTCGTTCACGATTGGCATGTGCGGACAGTGGGACGGCGACAAGCGCCCGGATTGGTGGAATTGCGGGCCGCAGCGGCTTATTTTGGGCTCCAACGCGGTGACGCGCCTTCTTTTGGGCGCCCTGTCACGCCGCAGGTACTTCCTTCATCTCACTGCAGGAAAAGCGGAAGAAGGAAGGCCAAAAGCGCGGCTTCAATCACGCCGCCCAGTCTGCTTCTGGCCGCGCACAGCAGGGAGCGCCATCGCACTGCCGCCCTCGCCTCGCCCTCCCGACCCCGAGGCGAGCGCTGCCGCGAACTGATACGCAGCACGTACAGCCACAGTAGGGCCGTTGCCACCGCCGCCGCCAGTCTCATTCATGGCCCTGACGATGCAGACGGAGGTGAACCCGGCGAGCTGGGCGTCGCCGCCCGCGTCGCCCTCGCCGCTGTCGCTGCGGGCCACGCCGGCGTCTCCGCAGGTGCTGCGCGCCTCGGCGTCTAGTACAACGCGCCTGTCGCCCAGCAGCAGCAGCACCCCCAAACAGCAGCAACTACAGCAGCAGAGGAGGAGGCGGAGCAAGAACAAGGCCAGCGAGCCGGCCAACAGCGCGCTCGTGCTGGTGGGCATGATCTTCTTCGGCGTGCTGCTGGCGCTGCTGGTCATGGCCTTCTTCGCCTACGCGCCGCTGCTGTGCGCGTCGTGGCTCGGCATCCTCTACGTCATCGGGCTGTACCTGTCGACCGAGTCCAAGTGGCGCTGGCACGACGCGCAGGAGTTCGAGAACCGCTTCTGGACGGGCACGGCCTTCCTCTTCAGCGCGGCCGTGCTCTACATCAAGGACTCGCCGCTGGCCGTGGGCCAGTGGAACTCGACGCTCGGGCTCGTGCTCGTCTTCGGCTTCACCATGAGCGTGCACTTCTTCGACCGGTTCCTGCACCGGCAGGAGATCAGCCGGCGGCCGCGGCTCAAGGAGGCCACGCGCCAATTCTCGCATAATTTATTCAAGTACAAGGCCACGGCCGAGGAGAAGACGCTGCTCGTCATGGACTGCGTCAACTGCATCGACCGCCACTATTTACCGAGCACTATTAACAACATGATCAACCTGGCCGAGGTCAAGCGGCGAGAGCTCAAGATCTTCCGCATCCTGGCCGGTGCGGGCAAGGACGAGCTCAACTACATCCTGAACCACATCCGGCTCGCGCTGCTCTTCTACAAGGTCAAGGACCACTCGAAGCTGCGCGAGGACCAGAGCCGCACGCTGATCCTCGACTTGCTGTGCACGACGCGGCTGGCCGACCTGTCCGTCATGTCCCGCGCGCTGCTGCTGGACGCGCTCATGGTGATGAAGATCAGCGCGCACCCGATGGCGCAAAAGTGGGTGCGCAACATCATTTTGAAGACGCAGGGCGATGACTTGAGCAACTTGAAGACGTAC
This sequence comes from Phytophthora sojae, assembly GCF_000149755.1. Classification (NCBI taxonomy): domain Eukaryota; phylum Oomycota; class Peronosporomycetes; order Peronosporales; family Peronosporaceae; genus Phytophthora; species Phytophthora sojae. The sequence goes on along the minus strand of NW_009258121.1, from coordinate 559,429 downwards.
ACGGACGCCAAGGGGGACTTCCACAGCATGCACAAGCTCGTATTTAACGACGTCCGCGACCCGACCATCCGCGCGGACATTTTGACGCACATCCAGCGCGAAGCAAGTGTGCAGATCGCGCACATGCGCCTCGGCACGAAGCGCGGCCGGAACCGCAAACAGCAAGCGTGGCGCAAGGTGTTGAGCGACGTGGACGACACGCTGTACTCTTCAGGTGGACGGTATCCGGCAGGCTTGGACACGCGGTACCCTCGACACACGCTGTACCCTGGCGTGCTGCCATTCTATCGCGAGCTGGACATGGGCACCGTTGGCCCAGACGACTGGACAGACGACCGTGTGGGCAACCTCGTGTTCCTCTCGGCCAGGCCCCACGTGTACAAGGATGTTTCCGAGAAGAAATCGTACGCCAAGTTTGCTGCACTGCATGAGAAGATGGGCATGCACACTCTGCCCACGATGCTCGCAGGCAACCTCAAGTCGGGCCGTGCCTTTATGTGGCAAGGCGATCTGGAGCCTATGGCCCAGAAGAAGTTCGAGAACTTTAGCGAGTTCTACCAGCTCTACCCGGAGTTCAAGCATATTTTTGTCGGTGACAACGGCCAGGGCGATGTACGCGCCGCTGAGCTTATCGTGGAGAAGTTTGGCTCGGATGCATTGGAGGCTGCGTTTTTCCAGCGCGTGCAGCCAATGGAGAAGATGTTCAACTACCATTCGAAGGAGGACTTGGAGCGTTGGCGCAAGATGAACATCATCTTTTTCGATACGTACGTCGGCGCGGCAGTCGAGGCTTTCCGAATGAAGAAGATTCGGCTCAGTGGACTCAAGAAAGTATGCGACGATGCTGGACAGTCGTTTGAGGCGATTCACTCGTGGCTCACGCCACAAAGCCGGGAACGAGCACGACTGCTTCTTAACAGGGATCTCGCAGCGGCAAATGTGCTACTGGCTAAGAAGCTTGGGCCTTCACCTTTGGTGATGAAACCTCAGGGACTGCCACTAAACTCGATTGTGCGCACGCCGCTGGGGCGGGGTATCGTTCGTTCTTTCCGTGGCATTGATGGCATTTACCAGGTGGATCTGACCGACTGGCCGCCATCGACAGGTAATCATAAACGAGTGCGAGCGTTTTTCCCGGAAGACAGCCTCACGGTGTACGTCAGTACCGACATCTCGCCCCTCTCTGACAGCTCGCTGGAATACCTCAAGTTCTACCGCGCGCCACCAGCCCACATCTTCGCGCCACACGCGCTGGTGAAAACACTGTTTGGCATCGGTCGCGTTCAAAGTTACCGCGCCGAAGATGAGATCTATACGGTAACGATTCCTGGGGACCAGAGCATGCTGCACATGACCGCTTTCCTGAATGCCGATTCGCTGCAAGCTGTGGATGAGGAATTCCTCAAGGGTTACGCCACCAGCGGCTCGACGTCGCCGCGGATGTTCGCCGGAGTGCGCTCTGGTATCGGCTTCATCACGAAGAAGCTTATTACGTTTGTGCCTGGTGGCTCTGCGGCGAAGCCGTTGTTCGGCATTACGGTGGTTGTGGATTCTCCCTTTGGTCGCGGCGTGGTTGTTAACTTTCGGGAAGAAGACCGCGTTTACGAGCTGCGGTTGTTTGCTAGCGGAACTAAAACCCGGGGTCGTGAGCTGCCGTCACACGTCAGCGTGTTTGTCCAAGAGCGGTGCTTGCAGCTTTCGCCGGTGTCTCCACCACGAAGCTTCTTCTCGATGCTCGGGCTGGGCTACAGTGCAGCTGAGAATGCGATCGAGCAACCAGCAGGACCGGTCCCGGTTGGCTCTCGTGTCAGCACCGCCTACGGAAAGGGTATCGTCCGTAGCTACCGCTCAGTGGACCATGTGTATGAAGTGGTGTTAACTGACTGGACGTTACCTGGTGATCACGGCGTGGTCGCATATCTGACGAAATACTTTATCCACGTGGAGGATCCGGCGTTAGACGACGTTCCAGCACTTCCGCTCGCGGAAAAGGAGGTGTCATCGGAGGTCAAAACTTCTGCGCCGCCGGGCAGCGGCGGCATCTTCCAGTTACTTCGTTATGGGTTCTCGACGCCCGCTTCTGAAGCTTCTGAAGCAACCGCGCCGAGCAGGATGCCCGCAGCCACGGAGAATGCTATAGCAACAGCAGAGCCGGTCCCGGTTGGCTCTCGTGTCAGCACCGCCTACGGAAAGGGTATCGTCCGTAGCTACCGCTCAGTGGACCATGTGTATGAAGTGGTGTTAACTGACTGGACGTTACCTGGTGATCACGGCGTGGTCGCATATCTGACGAAATACTTTATCCACGTGGAGGATCCGGCGTTAGACGACGTTCCAGCACTTCCGCTCGCGGAAAAGGAGGTGTCATCGGAGGTCAAAACTTCTGCGCCGCCGGGCAGCGGCGGCATCTTCCAGTTACTTCGTTATGGGTTCTCGACGCCTGCTTCTGAAGCTTCTGAAGCAGTTGTGCCGAGTAAGCCGTCCGCAGCGACGGAGTTGGACCAACCAGAGATGCCAGAGTAGCTCGTCACCTCAGTGTTGCGCTACGCTGTGATGCCGGGAAACTCCAACACAGTTTTCGTTTCAATAGCAGCCGCGAGAACGTACTTTTCCTGCGTCACAACCTAACTTAACAGCGAGAAATTTGGGAATGATCAAATTCAAGTTCGTCCGGTGAGCTTTTATGCATGACCGGCCCAGAACCTTTTCAACCCCTTTTAAACCAGCTTTTCTAACATGACAAGCCACACTTCAAGAAAACCACTTCAAGTATGCCGAATGTGCATCAACCGTGTAGAGCTGCAAAAACATTTCATATTTCTTCAGTAGTAGTAGTAGGCTTGGGTTGGGTTAGTCTGCCCGCCTGCGTACATGTACACTGTAGATATCGTTAGAAACGCTTAGCCTCGGAAAGCACTTTGCACACGGAACTCGCTCAAGAATACCAGTAGCCATACTTTCTTACTTATCCATTATTGTGAGTTCTTGCTGCCAGCGACCACTACTTCATGGCATGAAGTGGCATGAAGTTCATGTACGGGGAGTATTAACTAGTCGCTGCTAGCATACTTCGAGGTAGCTCGTACTGAAGTCAAGAGAAGCAGACCCTGCACAGCTCGAACTCGTCCTAGACAATTCATTCACATTTTTCTGCGAAGATGCCAGGTACCGACAGGAAAGAGCTAACCGCTCCCTGGTCGCAGGATCATCATGCATTAACAAACTTTCTATTGAGAATCAATTACAATTTCGATCAAAAACAACTCATTTATCCCATTCATCTGAGTTTCCCGTCATCACGGGGAGTAATTATTATCTGTTGCTAATTTACTGGTTCATCTGTTGCGGGCAAATCAGCGGAAAATCTGTTGCCCGTGTCGGTTTATCTGTTGCGTGGTGTAGGGGACGAAAGCAACAGGTTTTCGGTACGGAAATCCTGCAACAGATTACATGTCGAGTTGACTCGGTATATCTGTTGCCTATGTGATTACTTGTTGTGCTTATGCATCGAGTAAGAGCACCCCTGCTATTTATCCGAAGGCGGTCGATGCTTGATAGGATTCTTTTAAAGGGCTCGCATGAATTTCGCGAAGGCTATGTGAAAGTAGGATGGCCATAGCAGTAGATTTATTACTTGAAGGTCATAACACCGTCCTCCAGCTCCAAAAGATGCTACGCTGCACATTTTCCGCGTCTGGCGTCGGCTCCTGTACAGTCCCGCATCACCTCAACGTCTTCAGGCATCGGATCTATTGCGCCTCGCTCTACATGCACTGCTTCTTACTCGAATTACTGTTGCTCTGGTGCAGGCAACCCCTCTTCGGGCGCGGACTTGTGATCCGCCTCGGACTAGGCCAAGTTTGGATTGCGCTGGATCTTGATTTAGATGGTTGGGCCACGTTCACCTGTACACATGAACGCGAGATGAGCTTGCTTACCTGTGCATGTGACTAAGATAAATAATAGTTGCGTGGTCTCCAATAGCTCTTCTTCGCTCGTTGTTATGTAGCCGCCAAGGCATTTGCCCCTGTGCGAGCTTGTACACGTCGCGAATACATAGTACTGAAGGACTCACTGTCTAGTGCCCACGCTCTTCGCACGAGGGGGTAGCTTTGCACTCTACTACCTCAGGAAGCACCCGGAGGAAGAAGTCCAGTCCATGAGTACGAGTCGCCACAGTCTGTTGTGCCCACGCTCCAAACACGCCGAAGTACTCGGTAGTACAAGTCGTACTTCGCTTCCTCATCGAACCTAGTGATCATGGAGCCGGTCTCCTGGATGCTGCCTGCAGTCCAGTAGCAAGCATACTCAACCGTTTGGCGCTGTAATATGAGTTTTAGCTCAAACAAATATCTATGCGGATAAAGAGAGTATGGAGATCGAGAGCGACAGTGGATGACGAGAGCAGATCCTAAAGTCCCGCAGACTGGAGTGAACTACATAGTGCAACCCCGTAACTTAGACGAAGGGCAGCGGTGACATCTACGGTACTGTAGCCACTCGCAGCTCCGAAGCTGTTGTCGGCGTGGCCGACGGATGCTCGTGTTAATGCATTGTTCCGTTAATGTCACTCTCAGTGGCCACGTGCACTACATCGTACTACCCAGCGGACGTGAGTCGACACCTCCGTCCGATGACTTCACGCATACTTAAGTACGCGCGCGATCGGGGCTACCACGGACACAACGGCTCTCATTACTACAATTGGGGCTATGGCTATGACAAATTCGACCCTCAGGGCTACCGCTCTTACGACCAAGGCCGTTCTTCCTGTGATGATGGCTATGGGGGTCGTTATGACCGCTTGAGGGTCAGTCCGTGAGGATGACTAGTTTTCCGATAGGCGGTAAGAACCTAAGGCTGATGTTGCTATTAGTGGGGAGCCGGCGAATGCCGCAGTCTAGATCTCACTTTGAATTCTTCCTTGAGGTGCTGAACCCGCCTCGCCACGCCCTCGAATTCAAGTCGAGGCAAAATATATTCATTTGCCCCCCTTACGCCTGTGAGATGGACGCATGAGGAAACTGATCGTTATGACTCACACAATGACTAGGAGGACAACGTGACGCTCACCGCAGTGATCCTTCACCTCGTGGATCGACCCGTAAGCGCGTGGTCTGCTGTTAAATCCTTGGAAACACTGAAGAAGCTGTAACTCATCCCTGGCACCAATTAGTCCAGTAGCTTGCATGCGCTTTAAAATAGGTCACACACTCTTTGTGATAGGCTTGGACGTCAAGAGCGCACCCGTGGCGACGTTGACTTGCCATACCTGTGCTGCTGATGTCGTAGCACGCCTGCGCCAGAAGTCACAGTCCTCGTTGGCCTCTAAGGGGAACGGCAAGCTATCATCTGCATGCAGCAATAACTCAAGCTGCTTGCAAAGTTAAGGAATGACTATCGCAGAATAAATCCGTAGCAGACCGCTGAGCTCGCCATAGTCCCCGAAATGGAATACCACAAGTTCATGCATCACCTTCCTGAGCAATAGCGGGGGTGCTCTTACGCGATGCATGAGCACAACAAGTAATCACATAGGCAACAGATATACCGAGTCAACTCGACATGTAATCTGTTGCAGGATTTCCGTACCGAAAACCTGTTGCTTTCGTCCCTACACCACGCAACAGATAAACCGACACGGGCAACAGATTTTCCGCTGATTTGCCCGCGACAGATGAACCAGTAAATTAGCAAACAGATAAAAATATTCTCCCCGTCATCACGGCGTAGCGCAACACTTAGGTGACGAGCTACTCTGGCATCTCTGGTTGGTCCAACTCCGTCGCTGCGGACGGCGTACTCGGCACAACTGCTTCAGAAGCTTCAGAAGCAGGCGTCGAGAACCCATAACGAAGTAACTGGAAGATGCCGCCGCTGCCCGGCGGCGCAGAAGTTTTGACCTCCGATGACACCTCCTTTTCCGCGAGCGGAAGTGCTGGAACGTCGTCTAACGCCGGATCCTCCACGTGGATAAAGTATTTCGTCAGATATGCGACCACGCCGTGATCACCAGGTAACGTCCAGTCAGTTAACACCACTTCATACACATGGTCCACTGAGCGGTAGCTACGGACGATACCCTTTCCGTAGGCGGTGCTGACACGAGAGCCAACCGGGACCGGCTCTGCTGTTGCTATAGCATTCTCCGTGGCTGCGGGCATCCTGCTCGGCGCGGTTGCTTCAGAAGCTTCAGAAGCGGGCGTCGAGAACCCATAACGAAGTAACTGGAAGATGCCGCCGCTGCCCGGCGGCGCAGAAGTTTTGACCTCCGATGACACCTCCTTTTCCGCGAGCGGAAGTGCTGGAACGTCGTCTAACGCCGGATCCTCCACGTGGATAAAGTATTTCGTCAGATATGCGACCACGCCGTGATCACCAGGTAACGTCCAGTCAGTTAACACCACTTCATACACATGGTCCACTGAGCGGTAGCTACGGACGATACCCTTTCCGTAGGCGGTGCTGACACGAGAGCCAACCGGGACCGGTCCTGCTGGTTGCTCGATCGCATTCTCAGCTGCACTGTAGCCCAGCCCGAGCATCGAGAAGAAGCTTCGTGGTGGAGACACCGGCGAAAGCTGCAAGCACCGCTCTTGGACAAACACGCTGACGTGTGACGGCAGCTCACGACCCCGGGTTTTAGTTCCGCTAGCAAACAACCGCAGCTCGTAAACGCGGTCTTCTTCCCGAAAGTTAACAACCACGCCGCGACCAAAGGGAGAATCCACAACCACCGTAATGCCGAACAACGGCTTCGCCGCAGAGCCACCAGGCACAAACGTAATAAGCTTCTTCGTGATGAAGCCGATACCAGAGCGCACTCCGGCGAACATCCGCGGCGACGTCGAGCCGCTGGTGGCGTAACCCTTGAGGAATTCCTCATCCACAGCTTGCAGCGAATCGGCATTCAGGAAAGCGGTCATGTGCAGCATGCTCTGGTCCCCAGGAATCGTTACCGTATAGATCTCATCTTCGGCGCGGTAACTTTGAACGCGACCGATGCCAAACAGTGTTTTCACCAGCGCGTGTGGCGCGAAGATGTGGGCTGGTGGCGCGCGGTAGAACTTGAGGTATTCCAGCGAGCTGTCAGAGAGGGGCGAGATGTCGGTACTGACGTACACCGTGAGGCTGTCTTCCGGGAAAAACGCTCGCACTCGTTTATGATTACCTGTCGATGGCGGCCAGTCGGTCAGATCCACCTGGTAAATGCCATCAATGCCACGGAAAGAACGAACGATACCCCGCCCCAGCGGCGTGCGCACAATCGAGTTTAGTGGCAGTCCCTGAGGTTTCATCACCAAAGGTGAAGGCCCAAGCTTCTTAGCCAGTAGCACATTTGCCGCTGCGAGATCCCTGTTAAGAAGCAGTCGTGCTCGTTCCCGGCTTTGTGGCGTGAGCCACGAGTGAATCGCCTCAAACGACTGTCCAGCATCGTCGCATACTTTCTTGAGTCCACTGAGCCGAATCTTCTTCATTCGGAAAGCCTCGACTGCCGCGCCGACGTACGTATCGAAAAAGATGATGTTCATCTTGCGCCAACGCTCCAAGTCCTCCTTCGAATGGTAGTTGAACATCTTCTCCATTGGCTGCACGCGCTGGAAAAACGCAGCCTCCAATGCATCCGAGCCAAACTTCTCCACGATAAGCTCAGCGGCGCGTACATCGCCCTGGCCGTTGTCACCGACAAAAATATGCTTGAACTCCGGGTAGAGCTGGTAGAACTCGCTAAAGTTCTCGAACTTCTTCTGGGCCATAGGCTCCAGATCGCCTTGCCACATAAAGGCACGGCCCGACTTGAGGTTGCCTGCGAGCATCGTGGGCAGAGTGTGCATGCCCATCTTCTCATGCAGTGCAGCAAACTTGGCGTACGATTTCTTCTCGGAAACATCCTTGTACACGTGGGGCCTGGCCGAGAGGAACACGAGGTTGCCCACACGGTCGTCTGTCCAGTCGTCTGGGCCAACGGTGCCCATGTCCAGCTCGCGATAGAATGGCAGCACGCCAGGGTACAGCGTGTGTCGAGGGTACCGCGTGTCCAAGCCTGCCGGATACCGTCCACCTGAAGAGTACAGCGTGTCGTCCACGTCGCTCAACACCTTGCGCCACGCTTGCTGTTTGCGGTTCCGGCCGCGCTTCGTGCCGAGGCGCATGTGCGCGATCTGCACACTTGCTTCGCGCTGGATGTGCGTCAAAATGTCCGCGCGGATGGTCGGGTCGCGGACGTCGTTAAATACGAGCTTGTGCATGCTGTGGAAGTCCCCCTTGGCGTCCGTGTACGTCTTCAAGTTGCTCAAGTCATCGCCCTGCGTCTTCAAAATGATGTTGCGCACCCACTTTTGCGCCATCGGGTGCGCGCTGATCTTCATCACCATGAGCGCGTCCAGCAGCAGCGCGCGGGACATGACGGACAGGTCGGCCAGCCGCGTCGTGCACAGCAAGTCGAGGATCAGCGTGCGGCTCTGGTCCTCGCGCAGCTTCGAGTGGTCCTTGACCTTGTAGAAGAGCAGCGCGAGCCGGATGTGGTTCAGGATGTAGTTGAGCTCGTCCTTGCCCGCACCGGCCAGGATGCGGAAGATCTTGAGCTCTCGCCGCTTGACCTCGGCCAGGTTGATCATGTTGTTAATAGTGCTCGGTAAATAGTGGCGGTCGATGCAGTTGACGCAGTCCATGACGAGCAGCGTCTTCTCCTCGGCCGTGGCCTTGTACTTGAATAAATTATGCGAGAATTGGCGCGTGGCCTCCTTGAGCCGCGGCCGCCGGCTGATCTCCTGCCGGTGCAGGAACCGGTCGAAGAAGTGCACGCTCATGGTGAAGCCGAAGACGAGCACGAGCCCGAGCGTCGAGTTCCACTGGCCCACGGCCAGCGGCGAGTCCTTGATGTAGAGCACGGCCGCGCTGAAGAGGAAGGCCGTGCCCGTCCAGAAGCGGTTCTCGAACTCCTGCGCGTCGTGCCAGCGCCACTTGGACTCGGTCGACAGGTACAGCCCGATGACGTAGAGGATGCCGAGCCACGACGCGCACAGCAGCGGCGCGTAGGCGAAGAAGGCCATGACCAGCAGCGCCAGCAGCACGCCGAAGAAGATCATGCCCACCAGCACGAGCGCGCTGTTGGCCGGCTCGCTGGCCTTGTTCTTGCTCCGCCTCCTCCTCTGCTGCTGTAGTTGCTGCTGTTTGGGGGTGCTGCTGCTGCTGGGCGACAGGCGCGTTGTACTAGACGCCGAGGCGCGCAGCACCTGCGGAGACGCCGGCGTGGCCCGCAGCGACAGCGGCGAGGGCGACGCGGGCGGCGACGCCCAGCTCGCCGGGTTCACCTCCGTCTGCATCGTCAGGGCCATGAATGAGACTGGCGGCGGCGGTGGCAACGGCCCTACTGTGGCTGTACGTGCTGCGTATCAGTTCGCGGCAGCGCTCGCCTCGGGGTCGGGAGGGCGAGGCGAGGGCGGCAGTGCGATGGCGCTCCCTGCTGTGCGCGGCCAGAAGCAGACTGGGCGGCGTGATTGAAGCCGCGCTTTTGGCCTTCCTTCTTCCGCTTTTCCTGCAGTGAGATGAAGGAAGTACCTGCGGCGTGACAGGGCGCCCAAAAGAAGGCGCGTCACCGCGTTGGAGCCCAAAATAAGCCGCTGCGGCCCGCAATTCCACCAATCCGGGCGCTTGTCGCCGTCCCACTGTCCGCACATGCCAATCGTGAACGAGGCTCATGACGCGCCGCGAGCGCCAGCGGCATGAATGGCAGCAAGGAGCGAGCACCGCCGCCAGCCTGCGGGCCGATCAATGGGCCATGGCGAAGGCCGGCGCTATATAGGAGAGGCGCCTTCGCCGACACTACAGCAGCAGCAACGGTGGCAACGGCGTGAAAGGCGCGTGCGGCTCAGCACGCGAGTCGAGTCTCGACGCCAAGCAGCGTTGGCAGCATCAGCAGGCAGCGAGCGTCCTGCAACGCCGGACAAGCGGGCGCCTGGTTTGACAGCGTATCTTGGACTAAGATTCGTCTTACCCCTGCGGGTCGACAATGCGGTCGCGGCCAGGGTTGCCAGCATGTGCATCTGCTGCCCGCTTGGCCGCCACTTCGAGGTGGCCTTCCAATGCTGCGCATCCGGGCGCTGCCTCGAGCGGTGGACTTGTTCCCCATCGGGCCATATCCCGCCTTGCCATGGGGACCTGTTGCCGCCGACAAGTTGCTGCTGCGGGTGTGGAGACCGTCCCGGTGTGCGTCACCGGCGAGTGGCGATGACACGCGGCCCTGTGGTCGCGCATGCACATGCCGGATCGCAGTGCAACAGCTGGCAAGTTTTTCGCTGCACGGACGCCAGGAAGCTGCTGGTTGCTGTTGCCGAAGCACAGGACAACAACCAACAACGGCGACAGAAGATGAAGAGCTGCTCAATGAGCTAGTGTTATCAGAGCAGTAAAACGAGGATAAACCATGAAAGAACCGTGGCAGTCCGGTGCAATGCTCGCGTTACGGTGGATCATTCAATCCACTGTGACAGCAGCGACTGGTAGCTAATTATGGTGTTGAGTCATGAATGCAAGCTTTTTAATTGAGCCCAACATTCCAATTCGGGTGTGTTGAATATCCTTATCCCAAGAGGACCTTGCTTCCCACTCAAAGTCCGCGCCGTAACCCGAATTCAATACTGCACAGCGAACAACAGACAACACAACCTGTGATGACAAGAAAGACGGGCATCAGCCGAGGAACGAGCCCACTTCCAAAGGACGAGGGCGGCGCAAAGAAACCAAGAACGCAGCAAACAGTATTCCATGACTACGAAGTTTCATACAGAACATGCGTCGCTATCTTCGTGTTTGCCCTCGTCGGGATAAGCATGACCCCGCTCAAGGAATACTACGTTGGCAGCTACGTCACCAAGTCGCTCGACGAAGTCCGCGATGAGGTCGTCGCGCGCAAGCTCAAGAGCGTGGGTGTTGTCACCAGTGGTGTGCATTACTTTGACACGTTTGACCGCAAGAACCTCCCGCTGATCGATCTCAAGACCAAGAAGAAGCTCACCCGCACAGACGCAGCCACACTCTCACTAAGCGACTTCCTAGTTCGATCGAACTTGCGTCGATCCGATTTAATCGACAGCCTTCCCGCGGAGATACTGACAGTACCCGTTAACATTATGGTAGACGTGTACGCGCCTTTGTGTGGACCCGTGACAGCCTCTTTATCGTCCTGGGAGACCCAGCCACAGTTGCTCTTTGGAAACTGGTTCCCTTCGATTCAACACGAATTCTGTCGAGATTTCCACGACAAGTTTCCGCGCGATCGCTTCTTCAACCACCGCGACAAAGCGCCAATCGACGAGCACTTGAAAGAGGTCGGCAATGTCACGCTTGGCCTTATCGCCGTCGTCAACATGTCCGAACTGTATTTACGCCACTTTGACGACGTGCACGTCGTCCGCAAAATCATGAAAAATGCGCAGGAAGGGTTTATCGCTTTGGAGCTACCCGAGTACACGGACAGCGTTGCAGACGCAATTGTGGAGCTGTATAGCGAAGGGATATCAGTAGCTGATGTCGTAAGGCTGCTACCCAGGTCATTTGATGGTGATCACGTCGCACTCGTTGACGTACTAGGCGTCGACGCTCTTCTAGCGTATTATCTGGACTCGCAACAACTCTCCGTTGGGGTCAACGTGAATGGAGAAGCCGCAATTTTTGCCGAGGTTACGCATGCCACAGCGTCATTCTTTACGCCAGACTTTCTGATCAACACGGTCGGGATGCACTTGGTGTCTACGATGCACTTGGCTCCGTTCTGGAACTGTGCGATCCAGCACACGACAATGAGTAAATCGATCACTGTGGCTGACGTTGATGGAGCGAAGATCAAGCAGTGTGGGGGCGACATGGCCTCGATCATCCCGACTCTCGCTGTGAACTTGATGTTTCTGTTCCAGAAGGACGAGCGCGATTATTCCGAGCTAGACAACACTACCACCTACACACTGGGGCGACGACGCGAATCTGCGACGGATTATACAGCTTTGGACATTCCAGAGGTACTTACGGACTCTGCATTGCTGTCAATGGACGGCACAAAGTGGGCAAAATCTCGCGTCAATGTTACAGACTCCGAAACACCAACTACCCCGTATGGCTACCTCTATACTCCAGATTGCCAAACGATCGTCGATTCGGTCATGCAGCAGAGCGGCCGGAATGTACAAAAGTACCAAGCTTACATAGGTGACGGATTCGGTAGCTGCCAATTCCGAGATTCCCAGGAGACGGACTTACACACTTTGTGCAGACTGTTCATGACTTCGGAGGAGGTACTATTCCGCACGCTCAACGGAAGTTTGATTGAGCTTCCTTCCTGCTCGTCCTTCATCACTGCCGACGCCAGCATAGAAGACCAGGTGGTCGAGCAAGATAACTTGCGCCAGATCGAGTGGTTTATGATTGATACCACAATGTTGACTCGACGAATTCGAATCCAAGACAATACGAGTCGGCAGATCCGCACGTTCCTGCTGATTCTCAACTTGATCGGTGCTTCGCACTATGCGATCGAGTACATCTTCATCCTCAAGAGTGTGTGGATCTTCATACGGAACAGCGTGTATCGACCTGCAGGGGAGGCGCTGTCTCTTACCCGTATTGGAAGCACAGACTTTATCAAACGTGAAGCGCCACTGCTACGTATCGGAATCTTCGAGTTGCTCCAGTGTGACCCAGCTGACGGAGCTCTTGGACACCCGGGTACGATGGTTTTGCTGTATCTCGGCGCGATAGGCACTCTCAGCAACATTTTCTCGCTCAGTTGTACAGCCCAGCTCTCTACAGAAGAAGGGACGATCGTCATCTACTGCGTGCCATCCATTCCAATGCGCAGCCTCTCGCTTGTCCTCACCACTCTGAGCAGCAGCTATTGGGTCATTCGGGTCACGCTGCAGACGCGATCACTGGCAATGCGCCTCGATCATGCTGCGCAGAATGATTTCGTGCGCTTCTGGTCGCTGAATGCGGCTGCGGTGCTGGTGATCCACTTTTCGTGCAAGGCGGGAGCTGACCTTGTCTTTCGGGACGCGGAGCTGCACTCGGACCCTCATCTCTACGCGATAAGTGGCGGCTCGCTCGTGGCTGTCATCATTTCCCTGGGGTTTCTACTCGTGCACGTTGTATTGAATCACACCTCGAGACTGCGCAGTGTGCTAAAGCAACGGTCGACGAAGGTGTTATGGCAAGAACCTTCCGTGCGAGACGCCAGCGGACGAGCTTTCGTAGCCAAGTGGAGCACTAGAGGTCTCGACTCGGTACTGTACCATTGTGCGAGTCCACAGATCGCTCGACAGCTAGAGGCCTTTGGCAATCGTCAACAGTTCGGCTCGTTCTTCACTAAGAAGCTCCAAACAGTTGTCACTTCCGGCGGCAACCAACCCAGCGGTATACGGATGCACCATTTCGTTGCCGTTCACTGTGCAGCGGGAGCCCACGCCCACTTGCAAACCGTGAAATGGTTCCTAGAACCAAGTCGGAACGGAGGTGTTACGAGCGTGAACCCGACACCGAAGACGTCTCGGATCACACCCGTGGAGATGAACAGATTCGCTGAGGAGGGGCTCTCATGGGCAGGGGCGCATGCCCTGAAAGAGGAGACGTCGATGGGGTAGCCATAAGTTATACTTAATGTTTTAGATATCACTTGTTTCGCCTGTTTCAGGTTTAACGCATTGACCTCTTCCCCTCTTCGCCTGTCAACCGGTTCGATACCAACGAATAATATTGGACTGAAGGCCTCGTGCACGAGTAGAATAGATACTTTTGTGAAAATTTGCCCTTCACACCCGCCGAGCCAACAGCAAAAGCAGCAACTTCCTGGTGCAATCAGATGGATTGCCTCTCAGCCGCCGAGGAGCTTCACCGGCGGTGGCGGTGGCCTGCAACCAGGTTAACGTTTTAAAAAGTAGCGTGCACTACATGTATTACTTATATTTGAGGAGCCGATGGTCGAGTTCCTTCATGTTCAGCACTACTTAGTATTGAGCGACCTACCGTTTATTCAAGTGTGGCGGGTGAATCGGTCGTAGTCGCTGTGGTGGCGTGTGGTCGGTGCCGCAGTGACCTTGGAATCAGTGGACGACAGCGAGTGGCTGAATGTGCTTGATTGAGCTTAAAGTTTCCGGTCAGAAGGATGGAGAGCCGTGTACATACGGTAGGTAATCGACCGACCGCTGAAAAGTAGCAAAAGCGAAGCTCACAACAAGATTTCCTTTACCGATCGAGCGCGATCTCCGATACCGATGGACAAGAGACACCGCAAAGCACTGAGTATCGCCTTCAGTACAAACCACTTCCTGGGATCGACGCTGTGTTCATCTCGATAGTCACCATCGATTCTCCACGGTATGTCGAGCTTCAAAGCTGAAATTGGCTAGCCAGTGGTTAGTAAGCACACACGATCAGCGTCGAGCACGGATCATTGCTCCAAAGTACGGGCTCGCGATGGTAGCCCAACACAAGTACTCCGACCAAATGGCTCCAGAACCCGTCCTTCTTGCGCGTCGTCGATCCAAAGTTCACGCTTCCACACGCGCTTCCAACGCGCTCCGCCCAAGCCGATGACGATTCTTGGTATCGTGAGCATCGTCCTCGCGCGCACCATCGTTACAGATGAATGCCATGTGCGTGGAGTTCGTTATCAGCGCCACGATCTGAAATGCCGGCTCCTGTACTGTATGATCCGTCTCGCCGAAAAGTGTTGAGCAGCACACCGCATTGCCAGTAAGCTCGCCCTGTTGTTCGCCGCAGGAGCTAAGTGCTTCCAGTTCAGCTGCAACGTCGAGGTGTTCTTGCAGATATCCTTGAGTCTCACCGAAGCCATGATGATACAGCCGGACTGTACGGCTCGTTTACTCTCGGTGCAGAGCTGCTCCAAGCTCGCCCTCGAAAATTTCCTTCTCCACAATGGCAGCGATGCCTGCGCCGTGTGACCCTCGACCCACCACTTCGTCCCCAAAGAGTAGCGGTGGTCTTCCAGCAGGCTCCGCAACTTTGAGACTGCAACACTTGGAGGCTGCCCACCATTGTTGTCCTGCTCGACGATCGCAATCTGCGGGCATGATGACGCCTTTGTCGCGCTCCGTTCGTTGTCCTTTTTCTTCCCATGGCTGCACTACGTCACATAGCTCAAGCAGGATCTGGTTGCCCGAGGCCAATGGCCACCACGGCCGGAATGGAGCGCTCTATCCGTACGGCCCGCGAGGAGAGGGAGCCCGCATGTTCAGGAACTGTCGTAGTAGTATTAGTGTTGCCATTATGGTGGAAGGGAGACCCTACGTTGGCAATAAGAAGATACACTTGGGCCAGCCAGTGGCGGGCAGCGTCTCCGCTGCCATGACACCTGGTGCCACGCCCGCTCTGCGCGCCCAGCCGCTCGCTTGCTTGCTCCTTCCACCGACGGGATCGACTCAGCAACTCATTTACAGCGTCTTCTTCTCCTTGTCGGCCTCGACGGCCTTGGGGGTCTTGCGCGAGCTCAGGCAGTAGTTGACGACGAAGAAGTTCATGAAGAGCCAGAAGAGCGACTGCACGTAGATGAGGTACATGACCGAGATCTTGTACGGCATGCCGGGGCACGAGCGCGAGACCATGAGGTAGCCCTGCGCGTTCATGAGCAGGAACTGGATCATCTGGACCGTGGTCAGGTACGGCTTCCACCAAATCTGGCGCGTGTGCGAGCTCACGAAGTAGTACATGTACATGATGGCGTGCACGCCGCCGTTGAGCACGATGGTCACGTAGAGGTCGCCGTCGTAGGACGTGCGGAAGTTGGCCCAGTAGCACTAACAACAACAAAAACATGCATCCTTGTCAGTACGGGTGGTTTGGAAGGCCTCGGAGAGCAGAGCAAAGAAAGACTTACGAAGAACACGGTGACGTGGTGGTACACGTGGAGCACCGAGAGCTGCTTCCACTTCTTGCCCATGACGATGAAGAAGGTGTCGCAGAAGTCGAGCACCTTGGACAGGTAGAAGATGTACATGAGGTTGCCCATGACGGGGTTCTCGTGGTTGAAGGCATTGCACGGGGTGGCCGAGTAGTCCTGCAAGGGTGAATGAAAACAGACGGCCCCAGGTCAGCTGGCGGGACGGGGCAAGGGGAAGATCCCTCGAAAAGGGTCACGTACGTTGCGGCGGGCCTGCAGGATGGCCTCGACGGTCATGTACGAGCACAGCACGACTTGGATGGGGTTGTAGATGAACTGAAGCGGGGCCGTGTTGAGCGCAGGCATGCCCGACTTCATGACGAGCTGTGGGAGGCGTGGAATGCAGCAAAAGCGGAGGGCCGTCGTCAGTATTCGTGCATTAGGGCGCTCGCTATACGGAAATAGAGTAGGAGGAGTAGGATCGTACCGTGCCCACCACCACGAAGGTGAGGTAGCCGACGCAGAGCGCGAAGACCGTGGCGAAGTCGGCCAGGAAGTAGTCCTGCATGGGCGACTGGCGGTAGCGCAGGGTGGGGTCCACCCAGTCCATGAGCATGACGTCCATGCCGTCGGCCCACTGCTTGTAGCTCTCGAGGAGTGCGCTGGCCATCGTGCTGCTTCTGCTGCTGCTGCTGCTGCTAGGGTCTTGCGGGGAGGCGGAGTGCGAGCTGCCGGGCACCAAAAGGGAAAGTGAGCGCCACGGGTGGGGTCCGGCGCACGAATGGCGCGCGTCCGGCGTGTCAAGAGGATCAGTTCTCGCAGGTAGCGCCTGATTTCGTCCGCCCTTTTACTTGAGATTTCGTATACTTCGCAGTAGCACCGCATCCAATCGGATACGGTAGGGTATTTATAGTCAAAGGGTTTTGGACGTAGCCGATCCATTTGGAGATCATAGCCGGGGGGAGACCGAGGCCGCTTTTGCTCAACATCAAGTCTGACACGGCGGCGAGAGCAGCGTGGTGCTCGGGCTCGGCGTGATCAGTGCACTGGGGTGGTCGCGGGGAATGGGACCACGGCGTCATACTGTACCGTACGGACGTTACCGAGCACGTAGGCTGCAGTCCAAGCAGCAGCAGCAGAAGTCTTGTACATGTAGCGGAGACCGCTGTGGCGGAGCGCAACCTTCAGGAGGCGTATTGATGGTGTAAGCTTGGGTATCACTGCAACCCTGCGAGCGGACGAGCTGCGGCGCGGCAGCAGCAGCGTGTCGCACTGGAGGAATGAATCCACAGGGTTCAGCGCCGGCGCCGCGCCGCTCGGATTCACTCACTGAGTGACACTCAGCGCAGAGGGATCGCTCGTGTGCGCCGCGCATCAAGTGTCGGGGTGTTCGGGCCGCGCTATGCAAGTTTAAACCGGAACAGCCGGCAGGATGGATACAAACTAACTGGCGATCTCTGTACTCGCGGTCGGGGTCCTCGCCGCGCGAGCAGCGAAGCGTGCGCTCCAGCGGCTGCGTTTGTCCGGCTAAAAGGAAGGCCGAGGCCGAAGCGAAAGCCCTGCAGCCTGGCATGCGGGTGCTTACATAATTGCAATGAATTGCTGCATCCGCCGCCGCGATCAGCTCGGCCGTGGGTCTGGCAAAGCAAGCCTGCACTCCTCTTGTCGAGGTCGTGCAGTGCAAACGAACGAACTGCCTGCCGTGCCGCCGCCGCCGGCGCGATTCTCTGCAAAGTTCAAATTTGGTGCGCGCTCGTGCTCGATTGCTCTGGAAAGGCCCCGCCGCCGAGGCGTGCAAGCGAAGCCGGCGGTGGCCTCCTCGTCAGGACAGGTTGCCTTGCGCGGTGCTCTGTTCCACTAGGGTGGTGGCAGCGTCTGATTGGCTGTGAGGTGTCCGCTTGGAATGCACATGGACCATCCAGCGGCCGTTACGGGATCCGTTACGGACACTCGGTGTATCCATGTTGTATCCAAGCACGCTGCTTCGAGTGCTCCGAGCCTGGAGCCCGAGCCTGGAGACTGCGAGGCGGCGCTCGCCACGTACTTGGGTCCCCAGCGAGGCAGACATAAACGCCACGGGGGGCGACTACAGCAAGCGCCTATATCAGCTTCGAGAGGGAATTGAGACCGCTTCGCGCTGTGCACCCGCCACAGCGCGCTCGCTGACTCAAGCGCAGCGACCTCGTCACACTTTCATCACTGTACCGACGGTGGGGCTAGCCACAGCAGGCGCCCGTGCTCGGGTGCTGACAATGCGCCATTTCCACGTCCGAGGCGCGCTCTGCAGTCGAAAACTTCTGCCACAATCTATCGCACAAGAAAACTAACGGCATTAATCAGAGCTCGATGCAAAGCCGAGGCCGCGAACGCAAGGCCGCTCGCCAAGGGCGCAGTGTGAAAGCACGCTGCCAGGCATTCACATAACTCCGTTGCTGTAACGGAGTTACAACTTTCAGGTCAGTAAGGAATCCTAAGGATGCAAGGACCACCACACATGAAACGACACATGAAACGACACGTTCTAAAGGTTTGGATAAAAGCCGCAGGAGCAGCTTCCCACTCCCACGGGTGTTGTATTGGTCCCAAAACGCTCGCACGCGACAAAACAGCAGCCTGACTAACTGTAGCAGCCTCCGCTGACCGAAGGCACGCGGACGCAAAACCTGGTGGCTGTCACCACCAACGAGCAGAGGATCGGTGGCCTTCCCTCTCTATTGCGTCTTCTTCTTGTTGGACGACTTGCGCGGCTTGGCGCAGTACGACTTGACGAAGAAGTTCATGAACAACCAGAAGAGCGACTGGATGTAGACGAGGTAGATGACCGGCACCTTGTGCGGGAAGTTCTCGCACGAGCGCGACACCATGAGGTAGCCCTGCACGTTCATGGTGACGAACTGGATCAACTGCATGGCCGTGAGGTACTTCTTCCACCAGATGTCACGCGTGTGGGCGCTCACGAAGTAGTACATGTACATGATGGTGTGGATGAAGCCGTTCAGGATGATCGTGGCGTAGATGTCACCGTCGTAGGCCACGCGGAAGTTCATGAAGTAGATCTGCGGGGCAAGGAGCGCATTAGACATAGGTCGGCTGGGTGCCGGCACAGAGACGAAGGAGGTCTTACCGCGAAGATGGTCAGGTGGTGGTAGACGTGCAGGAACGAGAGCTGCTTCCACTTCTTGCCGAGGATGATGAAGATCGTGTCAAAGAAGTCCAGGATCTTGGACAGGTAGAACATGTACATTACGTTGCCCATGACGGGCTTCTCAGCGTTGAACGCGTTGCACGGGGTGGCCGAGTAGCCCTGAATATTACCACCACAGCAAAGGATGAAAGGTGAGTTCCGTGCTGTTGCTGCT
This sequence comes from Phytophthora sojae, assembly GCF_000149755.1. Classification (NCBI taxonomy): domain Eukaryota; phylum Oomycota; class Peronosporomycetes; order Peronosporales; family Peronosporaceae; genus Phytophthora; species Phytophthora sojae. Next base: position 540,184 of record NW_009258121.1, on the reverse strand, counting down.
GGGGTTTTTTGAACGGACAGGTAAGCGGACGTACGTTGCGGTAAGCGAGAATGCCGGCCTCCATGCACATGTAGGAGCACAGCACGACCTGCAGCGGGTTGTACAGGAACTGCACCGAGCTGGTCTTGATGGCCGGGACGCCCGCCTTCATGATAAGCTGGAGGAGGCAGAAGAGAGGATATCGTTAGTCCAGTGCTGCACCACCCAGATTTTACTCAATCAGGGCGACTAAACAACGCACCGTGCCGATCACGACGAAGGCCACGTAGGCGACGCAGATGGCGAAGGCCGTGGCGAAGTCGGCGCCGGGCAGATCCTGCATGGGCGAGAGCTTGTACTGGCCCGACGGGTCCGCCCAGTCGAGGAAGAGCGTCTCCTGGGCGTCGGCCCATTCCTTGTAACTAGCCCAGAGTGCGGCGGCCATGGTGGATCGGTTGCGGCGAGAAGAAGCGACTGCGAAGCACGGCTCGAATTGCGTTCTGGTGGGATGCTGAGTAAACCGATCGGATTGGGAAGATCACCACCACACAATCTGCCTTCGTCAGATTGGGCCTGACACGGTGAAACCATCGAGCAAGACCGGTGCAGTACCGGTATCTGTACCCATAGCTCGCGCTCCCGCGCTATTTGTAACGTTAGTTGACCGGTCCGTTGAGATCTAGTATTTTCCCCAGTCGCCGTACTTGACTGAAATGTCGGGGACTGCTCTCCAAAATTCGGAATTGCGTGTAGAAATACGAAGCTTGGGCTCTCGTTTCTAAATTTGCATATATTGACAAGTGTGTGTGGACCCTTGGTCCGCGTTCACCAATGTGTTGAGGTCCCATTTGTGCTTGAGTCATGGCTGGTTTACATTACATGTTGAGTTGGGACCCTGGTGTCAATGTCAGTGTTTCAGTACTGGAAACGAAACCAATTGGCTATAGTATCGTCAAATGCATAGGCAGATCCGTGATATTTATTCACCATACAGTCCTAATGCATGTAACTTTCCATGCGCACACGAACATTTATGCGCGTCGTTCTTGACGCGTGGTCACTCCGAGAACACGGCGACAACTTTCATCGTGGTGAGCCGTTCACCCACAATACCGGAATGTAACCGCAGGCGGTGAAATATCAGGCTTGAACCGGTATGCCCCAACAGTTGCATCGGCTGTTGCGAGCTTCTTGCAGTGCAAGGGAAAGGAGTGACGACGCGAATGCGGCGCGGTGCAAGAAGGACCCTCACGGCGCTGGCGCTCGCTGCTGGCGGCGCCGCCTCCGAGCTCGCAGTGTGTTCGCTGCCATCCAGCGCGCTTTACATCGAGCAAGGCTCTGCGCTCGTGCCGTGCGCTGCAAGTGGCTCCTCCAGTCTCTCGGCCGAGTGCCAGACCGCGTGCAGCTGCCGGCGACTGGAGAACGACAAGAACGTATACGGCGTCTGCATCAACAGCAGCGCCACTTTCGACTGCAACGCCGTAGCGGACGCGACGAACTGTTCTCAAGGTTCTGTGCTGGCATGCTACTAGTGACTTGTTGGACTGCTAGGACATCGTACTCACGCGGCTTCTGTGTGCTGTTCAGCTTCAAGTTCGACGTATTTAGGAGCTGGCTCAATGTCGGCGGGCTCAATGGACTTTGCTGGTGAGCTAGCAAGCGACGGTGGCAGCGGCGGCGGTGGACTGAAGGCGTGGGAATGGGCTCTCATTGGCCTCGCCATTGCGTTCGTGGTGGGGCTGCTGGTCTTCTTCTACAATTGGTTCAAGCACCGGCCGCAGCTGGGCGACAACCGCCGGGAGGTGGTGCAGTCGCTGGAGCTCAGTCGCTCGCAGCCCAAGGGCGGCGTGGATAACATGCTGCCCGTCGCGATGCGCGAGAGTCAGGCGGGGACAGCTACGAGCAACCGCGAGAGCGCGGCGAGGAGCACGACGCGCTCGCATGACACGAACCCGTCCCAGATATCGGGCTTCTCTGGTGGGAGCTACCACACGTACGCGGGCAACCCCATGAGCAGCACGCTCACGGATACTGAGATCGTGACGCAGCACCAGGAGCGCGTGTTCTCGCCCATCAGCGACGCGTCTCGATCCGTCGGATCGTCCGAGTATTCACAGGGTGTGGACACCACCATGACGCCCAACACGGCCTTGCTGGCAGCCTCCCGCCAGCAAGAGGATAGCGCGGACTCGGACGACCAAGCCTACCCTTCTCTTAGCAGCTATTCACTGTCGAGTGGCATGGGGGATTCCTTCTCCAGCGAGCTATCCGTCGAGGGCGGTGACTCAGACATGGAAACCGGCGAGAGGGCTCCGTTCCCGCGCAAGAAATCGATCGAGTTTTAAGTATTGGGCAATGGAGCGCACGCTATTTAGGTGAGGACACCAGGAAGTTGGCCATGTTTGCATCTCGTCCTGGTGTATTTATTTTCCCTTGCTTCTTGAAGTGGAGCCTAACTACTCGTGTCTGGTTGGTTCAAGCGGCTAAATCTGCGCAAGGAGCTCACCTGTCTTATCCGACAATAGCGGAGGGCGGTGTTGGATGTGCCGCGAGCTTTTTCTTAGCTCGAGCTAAAGATGGAGGCTTGCTGTTCAATTGGCGTTGAGTCGGCTTGGCATCCACTGGCGCGCGTTGCAGTTGAGTTGCTCGTTGAGCGGTAGAGCCGCTGCACCAATTCAATCTTCTATTTGCTTTCAAGCGCTCGGTTCGACTGTCAGCCTAACGACCTCCTCCAGCCTCGCTTCCAGTCCAGCGTTCCAGCTACTACCATGGAGTCGCGTTTGTCAGGCACGAGCAGCATGAAGAACATGAAGATCTCGATGGAAAGCGAGCGCATGTTCGCCGATATTGAAGATGAGATGCAGGCCCAGTCGCCGTCGCGGGATATGCGCCGACCGTCGTCGCGGATCATGTCGCCTAGCAACTCCAACACGTCCGTGTCCGGCAGCCGCATCAGCGTCAAGGACCAGCTCTACTCGCTTGAGTGCAAGGTGCAGTCGCATGAGGACACGATCCAGAAGCTCATGTCCATCCACCAGGCGGATAAGGCGCTGCTATTGACCAAGATCGAGGAGATTACGGACCGCACAAGCGAGGAGCTGCACAAGCTTCGCATCGACTACCAGAAGAAGCTCAACACGGCGAGCGAGGAGATCGAGCGACTCAACAAGTGCCTGAACGTCCAACGCGGCCACATCACCACGCTGCAGGAGCAGTGCCAGTCCCTGCACAAGCACGTCGTGCAGGTGGACGATGACGTCACGAAACTTGCTACCGAGGTGCTTGGAGAATAAACTTGTCCGCGAGGATTCAGCTAGGACTCACCTCATGGTTGAATCCGCACGGTAGCTCTACAAACTCTGCAGCAAATAACAATATATTGAGTTTCAAGCTTATCTAAGAAGCTCAATCCGAGTCCATGAGTTGGAGCAGAACCCGCATCATCTCGGCCGATATATCCGACTCCTTCGCCACGTTCACACGTGATACCCGCGGGTCGGAGAGCAAGTCACGAAGTCGGCGGCGCGTGGATTGCGTAGCGAAGAAGGCTTCTTCGACGATCGCGATGAAGATGTTGAGCACCACGTACATGAACAGCGAGATAAACGAGTACAGGTACACCTTCCCGGACACGTTGAAGTGATGGAGATCCAGGGCGTCAAACGTGTCCATGATGATATCTCCATTCATGAGCGAGAAAAGCGTGATCATGGAGGCGCTCAGGGTGCCAAACTCTTCAATCTTGTTGCCGAAGTAGATCGTCCCGAAGAGAGCGTATCCAAACAAAATCGGCGACACACCCAACAAGAACTGCAGTACTCGCGGCGTCCCCCACTTGAGCGTCAGAACAATCGAGTAAATGTGCTGGTTGTGCTCCAGATATCCTACGAGGCAACTCCAGAGCAGCAGCAACGCCGTCGCGTGAAGTAATCGATGCCAGAAGCGAATCGGCATGTGAGCTTCCAGGAAAAGCAAGCTCCACATCGTGCTCGCAAGCAACAGCACGAGCGAGATAAATACCAAAAGCTGCCTGCAGCACGGATACAGGAAGCACATCAGACCAGCCCTAAAAGACAAAATGGTTGAAACAAACGTACAAGCCATTGAGAAGTTTGAGCTTGAGCGAGAAGGGGATTTTTGTCCATGAACCGAACGCTTCGCGTGGGCGCTCGAAACTCGGTGGGTGACTATCGTCACCAGCCTCATGCGCTGCAACGTCATGTAGCCCTTTGTCTAACTTGCCTTTTTCCTTAGCGTGATCTCGCAGCAAACCTCTTGCTCGCGCCATACTGTAAGTACAACGCACAACAAACACACAGATTAGATAGGTAAAAGGGCGAAGGATATGCGATTGTCGCTTGGGTAGCGTACACGTGAAAGGATCGCCGGATCGCCTTGAGGCTGAGCATCATGTAGACAATGGAGACCACGGCGACGACAGCATGCATCCATACGAAGCTTTGTCTCGCCGTTGCCCAGAATGGTCGCGGGTGTGTACTCGCGCATCGAGACACTTCGCAGTCCTCCAGTTGAACATGGATATGGGCGCTTTCAATCACCTGGAACCCCACGTTCACCTTCCACTCGAAGCACTCCTCATAGAAGTTACCAAACTGATGGTCACGCAGCGGGAAGGAAAACTTCACCGCCAATAGCGATCGAAACAAATGCTTCTTCTGCCACAGCGTCATCTTTGGGTCGAAAGGCCCCACCGTCTCGTCGTCGTGAGTGACGAGGTATTCGCGCGTCTCCAAGTCACCGTGAGGCAGCACGCGCTCCACAGTCAGCTTGAGCGGTTGGATCTCGCCTGATGCCGTGCGCAGATACTCGTAGTTAGCGACCGACTCGTTCCCAATCGAAAAGTACGAGTCTCGCAGGTAGTGCACGGCCTCCATGGTGCGGTTGATCGTGTAAAACTCGCGCTGGAACCGCGGCCTGCTCCCCACAGAATACCCAGCATCACGAACACAGCAAATAAGCACATAGATCCATAACAACAGTGCACGGCTGCAGCTCAGCTACGAACGTACACGACACCGATGTCGGCGGCAGGCGGCAGAAAGAAGAAGGCCCTGCGCCAAAGCATTCACCACCAACATGTCAGTCGATGCGCGCGAGAGACTGCGAACGACAGCGCGCACCAGTTGCGGTGTGAAGCGCGCATGTAGGCGGCGTTCTGCGCGTCGTAGAGCTGCATCTGCGCGAAGGTGAGCAGCACCAGCGCCACGTGCAGCGTCAGCTTGAAGGGGAAGCGGCCGTGCACCGCCCACTTCTCCCATGGCGACAGCACCAGCCTCTCCACTGCGCCCATAGAGGGAGCGCCCTTCCTTCGGGTAGGCGCAGCGTCCTCATCCTCCTCGTCGTCACGCGGCAGGAGCCCGCGCCGCAGCTCCTCGTCCAGCTCCGCATCCGACGGGTCCATCAACTTCACCTTCAAATTCAAAAATGAAGTTTGACGATTTCTTGAAACAAAATCTGATTTTCATGACCCACCGAAAGCCATTCATCATGACGTAAGGTAGGATTTTTTCACTAAGCGCCCTGATTGAGAGAAACGCCTTCAGCCCAAGGTGAAGAGTGACTTGGACCGATGGTCTCCGGTAGACACGCGCTGGTCTCGGCCGCTGCAGCCGCCGCGACGCTGCAGATGGCGTGGACGCTCGTGCAGGCGGCGGACGAACTGCCGCTGGGCAGCGGAGAAGGCGAAGCCGGGCGAAACGTGGGTGACGAACCAGTCGGAGCCGCTGAGGAAGTTGCAGGCGGAGGCGACGCCGTGGTGCCGGCTGCAGACACGCAGGACCCGGACGCCGAGGCGCTGGTGGTGGTGGTGACTACGAGTCCCCCCGCTGAGACCAGCGCCCCGCAGCTGCCTGCAGATGGAGACGAACAGGTCGAGCCCAGCGTGGAAGAGCCGACAATTGACTTGGATAACGCGAGTGCGAATGCCGAGCCAGACACGCAGGCGCCTACAATGCCAGCGGAGACGGCGGCACCCGTGACCACGGAGCCTCCAGCGACAGAGCCCCCAGCTGAGCCAGAGACGACACAGCCCGTAGCGATAGTGGAGGTCACGACGAAGCCATCGCTACGCACGCAGGAACCGGCCGTGATCTCCGAAGCTGTGACGAACGACGCTGCGGACACCCGCGCTCCGGGCTATCTGGATCAGGGCACGAACCCAGTGGTGTTGATGGCGCTGGCGGGTATTTGCTGCATTTTCCTGCTGCTCTGGGGACGGAAACGACGCTCGACGGGGGCGACTACGAGTGGAAGTGTAGCTGGAGGCGCTGGATCCAAGGGACCCAAGGTGGCGTACACGCAGGTGCCCGACGAGCAACCGTTCAGCCACAGCCAAGATGACGACGACGAGTACTGTGACGACTACGAGGAGGACACCTTTGCGAACAACCGAGACAACTGGGACGACTGGGAGGGCAACTCCACGCAAGCGCAGGTTCCGCAACTGAACCCGTTTGTTGCAGCTGTGCCCAGCCCTCTGCGCCCGACAACGCCGCGTCAAAGCAAGAGCAGTCCAAGCCCTTTCCAGCTTAGCCAGGCGCTGCCACCTCCACCCCAACACGCACAGCTCCAGGAAATTGCTATTGCTGGTAAAGGCGACCTGCTACCATCGAGTGTCGAGTCCAACAGCTCAAGTGACTCCTTCGAAGTCGTGACCGATGAGGCGCACATGCCGCCAACAAGCAACCGCAGTGCGTCTGCGTCAGCAGAGAAGGAGAGCGAGAGTGTAGACGACTTGTTCAGCGTACGTATTGATAGCAATTGTGGGGGGATGCGGTGGTTTGGGTCTGACTTTTTTGATTTTTTTCTGTGTCTGCAGCAATTTGGCATGGTGCCGACATTCAAGAAGAGCGCGGTTGTTCCGCCTCCGCCTGCAGCTACTACTGGCGCGGCTCCTGCAATGGCGGCTACTACATCAGCTTTGCCTACTGCTGCTGAGGCCTCGGCGTTGTTTGCAGCCGAGATGGACGACGAGCTTACTGCAGTAGACGCGGCTGACGAATGGGGCGAAGATGACGAGTGGGTGAAAGGCATTTGATCGCTCTGTGTTTCGAAGTCGATGTTGAACAGCATAAACAGCAAAACGCACATACCTATATTTCAATCTGTTCGATGACCTACATGGGGGATAAAGTGGCTACAGCGGGGATGAAAGTTATACTTGCCGCAAGGCTTGACCAGGCTGGCTATCGCGACCCATAGGAGTTTCTTCGCTCATAGCATACGACCCACCGGATACCGGAGTGCCCGCGCCGCCCTGATGTTGTTGCAGAAGGATCATCTCGCTCGTCGCAGCCTTACTCGGCTCGATGCTCAATCCTCGAAGTCGCGTCACATCCTCAAGGTCAAGTCCTCCACCACCGCTTGTGGTGCTCTCGCGACGAACATACCCTGGGATGAGCTCTGGTGGGCCCTCCCAGAGCTTATTCAAAATGCCACGCCGCCATGCCACGATCGCTAACAGGCCGAGCGTGCAAGGCACCAGGTACATCAGAGCTGGTTGGCCGCTGCCACTGACGATAACACCGACATTCGCGAGCAGCAGGCCAATGGTGTAACCCCACATGAGTAGGCAGAACAACCCGCGGCGACACGGGTGGTGCTCAGCTCCCAGCATGTCCAGATCTCGGTTGGCTCCAGTGGCCACCGCTGAAGCATGATTCATCACGTCGCCTATCGGACGACGACCGAACAACTTGCCATGTGGAGGGGTCAGGCGTCCGAAAAGCTGACCCCGAGTGGCGTAGTCGTAGCGCGCGCAGAACACCAGCAACAATCCGGGTAATACGATGTCGCCAAGTCCCAGGAGCGAGGTACCCGCGCGCCAGTCCAGCATCTTGGGGACTCGAAGTAGGATGGGCATTGACTCGGAGCGACAGTCGTGCTTTGTGTCCGTCGGGTAGCGCAGACAGAAGCCGCTGGATACACCACCCGTGGCAGTGCTTTGTGCGCCACCAGTAGCTACCTTGATCATGACGCTCTCCTTGAAAATGTAGGGAGAAATGAAGACCATGAAGATATCGTACATGAAGACGAGCACCAGCAACACCGTGGCCACCTTCAAGTTCGGAAGGCGCGCAGTTCGCAGGAACACGAGACAGAAGCAAACACCGAAAATGTCCTGGAAGACCCACGAGTACGACTGGAAGCGCGTGAAGAACCAAAAGAGCGCGATTGCTATGGACAGCGCCAGCGCCACCACGTCCCCTATACTCCACGCGGCGGGCACCACGATATCTTCCCATTGCCACATCACATCACGCCAGGGCAGTTTGTGGAAAAACTTCACAGGAAGGTGCCGCATGAGAGGCTCCCAAATAACCTGAAAAGTGGCGGTCACGGAGCCGATGCCGAAGAGAACGACCACCACGATAACCACGTTGACGAAGAAGAGCAGCACCAGGAACCCTGAACCGACTACCAAGAATGCCAGCGCATGCCACGAATTGAGGTCGAGCTGCTCCTGATCCGGGGCCTGTTCGTCGTGTTCCTCGTACGCCACTCGAGCTTGGGCGATGGCGTCTGAAGAGGTGGCATCAGCAGCCATCAATGCTGCCTTGAGCTGTGCCTTTGTGCGCTCGTACGTCGCACCCTTGTAAGACCCGACCAGCACGGTCGCGCAGGCAACAAGCCAGAGGATCACCTGAGCTGGGTCCATCGTGGGCGGGTCACGGTCGTACACGGATATCATGAGCTGACCGTCTTCGTCCTCGCTTCCAGTCGTCAGCATCTCCTTCAGCGAGTCCCCGTCGTTGATGGAGATCCGCACCACGACGATATCGCTCACGAGGCTCTTGTCTGTCACAACATCCGTCGTTCCGAAGCCCATGAGGTCAGGGATATCCCACGCGCAGCACACCTGCTTGTTTGGGCCTCCCGACGGCACGCACATGTGCGACGAGCACCGGTTGCTGCCTGTGCAGGAACGAACATTCACGGCGTCTTCCCACGACGAAGACGTGACGTCGGTGATGTCCGCGTCCCACGCCGCCTTGCCGGAGCCGCGCGAGCAGCTTAACTCCATCTTCTTCTCCTCCTCCGTGGCATCTGCGGCGCTCGAGCGGTTGTAGAGCTGCTGGAGCGTGTCGGTCACGATGAGCACGGCGGCGCCCAGCTCCTGCGCGTAGAACGCCTTCTCTGCGAACGTGCAGCCGCCGCGGTCCACCAGCAGCACGAAGGGCTCGTCCGGCAGCCCAAGCAGCGCCGCACTGGCGGAGCCCGACAAGCTCGCGGTCGAGGCGTTACTGGCGCTGGCATTGAGCAGCTGCTCCTTGGGCGTGCAGCCGTACGTGTCGTCCAGCGCCGAGGCGTTGTACACGAGCGGGTAGAAGGCGTGCTTCTCGCCGTCCTTGAGCTTCTGGGCCTCCAGTGACGCGCCCCAGCCTTCCTCGGCGCCGCTGGACGCGTAGAAGATGGCTTGCGACTTGCGGACGTTCACGACGGCCGAGAGGAGGGACTCGGCCGGGTTCGAGCTCGCGGAGACCGTCGACGTCGACGTCGTGGCAGCGGCCAGCGCCAGCAGCAGCGCGCGCACGAGCACCGGCGCCATGGCAGACCGAGTGACTGACTGACCGACTCTATGCAGGGCTTTCCCTAATAAGACTCCGGCCACGGCACCCGCCTTCCTTGGCCTGCGTAACTCGGGGCTCCGTCCGATGCAATGCAGTCCGCTCCTAATGCTCCTAATGCGGTACGGCTGACGGCCGGACGACAGTTTCTGGACAGAAACAAGTTCAGCTTTTGCTGGTGACCTCGCTGTCGAAAGGAGGGGTGTCGCTCCATCTAAAACCTATATGATATGGGTATTGTGCTGCTTGGACGCACACGACCTCCGTCCTCATAGTGGTACACTGTACCACATCCCCGAGAGTGGGATCGTGCTAGGTTTTGGCCAATCGCCAAAGAAACGCTCAAATTTTAGTTTAAAAACTTATCCATACTTTTCCCCATACAAAACCAATGCTCGGGTATTTCTGCCAATCCTCTAATTCCGTATTTCAGCCAATGAGACGAGGTGGTTTTCAGCCAATCCGCCGCATAACGGCGGGAGCGATGCAACGGCCGACGACGCGCCATTTGAACGGAGCCCGAGCGCGCGGAAAGTGACTGAGTGACTGAGCGAGTGACCCGCATCCCAGCAGCCAGCCAGCCAGCCAGCCAGCGATGGACCCGCACGCCGTGAACGCGATGGGCATGCAGGGCGGCATGTCGATGCCCATGTCGATGGCGATGGCCGGCGCGAACGGCGCCAACCCGCAGGCCATGGCCATGGGCATGAACGGCATGGCCATGAACGCGTACGGCGTCCCGCAGCAGCAGCAGATGATGATGAACATGAACCAGATGAACCAGATGAACATGGGATCCATGGCCATGAAGATGAACCCGAACGCCATGAACCCGGCCGCGGCGGCCGCGGCCGCCCCGGGGATGCAGGTGCCGGGCGCTGCTCAGGCTGCTAGCGTCGGCGGCGCGGACTGGCGGATCCAGCTCACGCGCGAGCACCGCGCGAATCTCATCGCCAAAATGTACGTCTTTTGGCGGCGTTTGCCTTGTTGGCTCTAATTTCCATGGGTAAATCTGACCCTGTTTGGTATTGTGTGTCGTCTAGCTACAATGAGATGGTGCGCGTGTCGGCAGACCCCGTGCCGGGCATCAAGCTCTGGATGAACGTGTCGTGGTACGAGCTGACGCTGTACAAGGAGTCGCGCACGCAGGAAGAATACATCAACAAGATCTTCACCCGCCTCAAGTCGCTGCGCGCTCAGCAGACGGACATGAATGCGGTCATGGCGGCGCAGACGCTGCCCAACCAGGGCATGCTCTCGAGGCTGGACTTCTCCTACTACAACACGCTCAACCTGAACCAGCGCGCAGCCGCCCCCGGAGCTAATGGCGCGCAGGTTGGAGGATACCCGGGACACCCGCAGTTTGGCGGACCTGCCGGCCACCCCGGTGCTCAGCAGCCTCAGCAGCAGCAGCCGCAGCCGCAAGCTAAGCCTGTGGCTATGGGTGCTGGAGGCATGCCTGCGAACCCGGCGGCTCCCAACGGAGCGAATACCACACCGCGGTCAGCGAAACCTGATGGAACCGTTCTTGGTGATATGACGGCCGAGTACTGGCGGCAACACGCAGCGCTGAAGGCCAAGTATCACGACGACGTGGAGAAGGTGCACAGCGCGTTCAAGAAGTACGTGGATCACATGAAGGGCCACGACGAGACCGAGCAGAAGAAAAAGTTGCGGTATCTTCTCAGCTACGTGCAACTGTGCGCGAGTATTCTCAACGAGGACAAGACGACCCATGCTCCGCGCAAAATCGAGGAGCTGGACAAGGTGTACAAGTACATCGTAAAGATTGTGAACCCGTATTTAAAGAAGCTGCGTACGGAGACGGACAAACGCAGCTTCACCCCCAATGTTGGCAGCGGGAACGGCCCCAACCCGGCCGGTGTGAACCCCTCCACAGCAGCAAACCCCGCTGGAAACGCTGGCCCTTCCGCTGGTGCCGTCCCGCCCAATTCTTCGGCAATGCACTTGCAGCAACAGCAGCCTGGCCCCAACCAGCAGCAACAGGCCCAGCAGCAGCAGAACCCGGCCAACGTAAACGCGCCCGGACAAAACCTGTCGTTACAGCAGAAGCAGCAGCAGTATCTCATGCAGCAGCGCGCTCAGCAAATGCAGCAGCAGCAACAGCGGATGCAGGCCCAAGCTCGTCAGCAGCAAATAATGCAGCAACAACAAATGATGCAGCAGCAGCAGCAGCAGAAGGGAGCGCACCCGGGACAGACGCAGCAAGGGCATCTCTCTGCTCAGCAGGGGAACCAACCGAACCAGCAGAATGGACAGCAGGCGCCCGCTGGCCAGCAGAACCCGCAGCAGCGACAATTAGCGCAGCAGCAGGCCCAGCGTGGTCCGCAAGCTCCGACTAGCCAGCCCCAGGCCGCACAGCCTCAGCAGCAAACCGCTTCACAGCAGCCCCAGCAAGGTGCCCCTCAGCAGCAGCACCAGCAGCAGCAGCAGTCGCGCCCTCCGCAGCAGCAGCAGCAGCAGCAGCCTCAAGGTCAGCCGTCCCAGCAGTCTCAGCAGCAACCCCAGGGCCAGCAGCAGCAGCAAAAGCCGCAGCAGTCAGGACCGCCAACCTCTCGAGGTGATACGTCTTCGTTAAGCCTGGACGAGTCGCTGTACGGTGGAATGGACAGCAGCGGCTTGCTGCAGATGCCGTCAAATCTTGGGTCTACCGGGACGTCGTCCGGCTTCATGAGCTTCTCGAACGACCTCTCGCCCACAAATTTCTCTAGCATGGACTTGCTAGATATGGACGGCTTCATGGGACAGGACGGGGGCAACAACTCGGGCGGCTCTGGGCAGAACAACAGCGGCGGGAACAACACAAACTCCGGCGACGGAGGCGACTCGGACCTCATGTTCATGGAAGCACTTTGAATCAAATAGCCCTGAGTGAGTATGCGTATTAGTGGTTGCCAAATGCAGTTGCTCTTTGATGCAAAACGTTCGTCACCCGCACCGATGCACATGTACATGAATGCATGTGTACCCCCGCTCCTGCCTTGGCCTGTCATCGCTGACTCGCGTCGTCCTCAAGCAAGGGGCAAAGCCGGTCCCCGACTTGAGCCGCCTGATGCCAGTTGCCCTTCGCCCGCTCGACAACCACATGGCGCTCGGCACCGCAACAGCGACGACCGGTGAACTCCACGCGCGGAGTCCACGCACATTACGGACCTGTTATCGCGCTGCTCTGACAGTGACGCTAACTCTAAGAGACCGCATACCTGTATATGAGCCTCCGTGTCACGGACCCAAGGTGTCGCTACGGTCGCATTTGGGTCGGATCAATATTCTACACGATAGGATATATTCATTAAGTAATACACCATCCTACCCCCACACCCTGTATTGCTTTGAGCAGGGTATGCTACTGCGTAGTATTTTGATTAAGCCAACGAAAATACGGTGTCGTGCGTGCCAGCACAAACCGTCGTTCCTCTCCCCTCGTGCCGTCGCCCTGCGTTTGACGGACGGACCCCAGGGCTCTCATTATCTCTCTTCCAGACCTGCACGGCGGCGTGGGGTCAACGGGCCGAGGGCGATCACACGCAGCCAGCAGCAGCAGCTTGAGCCATGGCGAACCGCAGCACCGTGCGGCTGCTGAAGCCCACGAGCAGCACGCAGAGCATGTCGAGCGCGCTGTCGCTGCAGCCGGCGCCGCTCACGAGCGCCACGCTCTCCCGCGCCGTGGAGGAGGACCTCGAGTCGCAGGCGCGCACGTCGCTGAGCCTCTTCGGCTTCGGCGCCGTGGACTCGGTCAACTGGAGCCCCGTGAGCGCCAGCGCGGCGGCCGCAGCCGTGTCCACCACGGACAACCCGGGTACGGGCGGCGCCATCAAGGTGCGCGTCATGGAGCGCGTGTGCCCCATCGGCACCAACACGTTCCTCTGGAACACGATGAACTCGCTCGTCAGCGGCAGCGAGGGCGGCGACGACCCCTCCAGCTCCAGCGCGGACCCAGCGGCGGCCAACGGGAACGGAGGCGGCGGCGCCAGCGCATGGGAGAACGACAGCTCCGAGTGGGACGCCGCGTCGTCAGCGGCCGGGCTGGGCAACGTGTTCGCCTCCAAGGTGCTCCAGCAGTATCTCGTCAAGTGCGTAGCGCTGCTGCCGTCCTCCATCGAAGAGGTCGTGGATCTGCTCGTGCGCTCGGACAGAGAGGACATGGAACTCCCCATGCAGCACCTCGTGGGGGTGCGCACCACCTCGTCAGCGTTCGTCTACCGCCGCAAGAAGAAGCGTCTGCGCCGCAGCAACAACAATACCAACATCAATAACAATGGTGAGGCGATTCCGCAGCGAATGGCGTCCCAGGCGTCGACACTTGACTGCGACAGCGAGTCGTCGTACTCGGACTCGGACCTGGAGAGCGAAGAGGATGTACAGCCCTTCACAGGGATCAGTCGGGAGTCCTCGACCGGACGCGCGCGAGGCACCCGCGGCGACTCACTTGAAGTCGATCGACTAACAGGCAACGCGACTCCGACGGCACGGGCAACGAATACGGGGCCGTACTTGTCCCCCACGTACATGGAGGACTACCGCGCAGCAATGGCAGCTTCGGGCCACCAGGGCAATCTCAGCATCAAGTGGGTTGTTGGCGAGAAGTCGAGCCGCATGTTTGCTTCGCGGACTACCTACTGTCTGCTGGATTACGAGTGCATTTTGGTGAACGACTGGGACGAGAACGCGGACTCGTCGCCGATGTACGTGCGCACGCTGCAGTCTTGCTACAGCCCGCACTGTCAGTCGTGGCTGGACGAGGTCGGCTCCAAGCCCACGGACCTTCAGCCAACAGGATTCATGGTTCGTCAACCACGCGGGCGCGACGGCTACGTCGAGGTGCAGTTCGTGGCGTCGATTCTGGAGAAAGCGCAGCTGCCCATGGCATCTCGACGAGCGAAGCTACGAGCGCTGTGCGCCAAGATCGCACGTCTGGAAGAGGTTCTCACCAGTCGACGTCTATCGCAGTCACTGCTCGTGAATGCGCCGCACTGGGTGCACAATCGCGAGCGTCTGGGGTGCCGTATATGCGATGCGAAGTTCGGGTTATCGCGTCGCCGTCACCACTGTCGTTTGTGTGGAGAAATTTGCTGTTCCGAGTGCTGTCCCAAAATGGATGTCGCTCTACCGGACGTGGGTTCTACCAGCGTGCGCGTGTGCATCGGGTGCGTGCAAAAGCGCCGCAAGAGCTGCGAATCGGTGACGTCGTCGTCAAGCGCGCCCATGCCGACGTTGTCGCCTTCAAAGGGCGCTTCTCTGGCCACCCCGCCACCACCGGGGCACCCCGCGCTACGCTCCGCCTCGTCGTCACCGTCTGATTATTACCTATCGTCGTCAAGCTATGGTTCAGCCGCGAGCAGCTACAATAACGGTGGCAGCTTGGGCGAGCGCAAACACTCCCTAGCCTCCTCGGTTTTCCAGAAGATGAAGAGCGGCTCAATGAGCTAATGGTACCGCGGCAGTAGAACGACGGTAAACCGTAAACCATGAACTGTGGTGTAGTTAAAAGCTATGATGGATCGATCAATCCGTCATGTGAAGTGCAGTTAGTTCCCGCCAAACGTCTTGAAGCACCAAAGAAAATGAAAAGTGTCAACTTGCTGTGAAGGGCAAATCTTCACAAAACGAACGAAACATTCATTAGGCAATTGGCTTCTTTTACGCCGCACTACATGTAACACTCACGTTGGAGTTGGGTAGGAAGCTCGTGCACAAGGCCTTAAAGCCCAATACTATTCGTTGGTATCGAAGCCAAAACTTCAGGCTTGTGGTCTGGTGCATAGTGCAACGGACCTTCGACTCGAAGGTGCGTGAAGCAATGGGTGCGGTTCGTCGTCTACTTCGCAACAAGCACAAACTCAGCTAGGGAGTCTGACCCCCCCCCCGCTCCAAGAGAATCGATAACGGAGCAGGATGCTGTGTTGGCCCTAGGTATCGGGGCGGCGGGTGAAGCTTCTTGTAAAGTGTGTGGATTGCGGGTAGACCCAAGACATCGCTTCCAAAACAAAAAAATGGTTTTCAGCCGACTCAATCGCGTTGTGCATCAAGGAACTCGACCATCGGCTTCCTCGAGTACAAGTTACAATGCTCGGCGCAGTTTAAAAAAACTGGTTTCAGGCCATCGCTGGTGAAGCTCCTCGGCGGCTGAGAGGCGATAATAATCCCGCTGGCGCCGTCGGACTGCTCTTCCACCGCTCCGATTGGAAGAGCTCGTTCCGGCGCTGCGATTGGCTGAGCCCGCGTACCCATCTTGAACATCGGTCTTAACACAATGGTGGCTGGCTGAGGTGACACACCTCAACTGGCCGCCTCGAGCTCACTTGTCTGTACATACCATGCCGCTGCCGCTCCCCACGCCCGCGCTCGAGCGCCTGGACGCGCTTGCCGAGACCTACGGCACGCCGCTGCAGATCTACGACGAGCAGCTGATCCGCGAGAACGCGCGCCGCCTGCTGGCCGCCTTCCGCGCGCACTTCCCCGACTTCCAGCAGTTCTACGCCGTCAAGGCGCTGCCCAACCCGGCCATCCTCAAGGTGCTCAAGCAGGAGGGCTGCGGCATGGATTGCAGCTCGTCGGCCGAGCTGCACATCGTCAAGGAGCTGGGCGTGCCCGGCGACCAGGTCATCTTCACGTCCAACTTCACGGCGCAGAAGGACCTGGCCACGGCCTTTGACCAGGGCGTCATCATGAACCTGGACGACGTGTCGCTCGTGGACAGCCTCGTGGCCGCGCGCGGCAAGTGCCCCGAGCTCATGAGCTTCCGCCTCAACCCGGGCCTCGGCCGCACCGACTCGGAGACCGCGTCCAACGTGCTGGGCGGCCCGGACGCCAAGTTCGGCGTGCCCCCGTTCCAGATCGTCGAGGCCTACCGCAAGGCGCAGCAGGCGGGCGCCACGCGCTTCGGCATCCACATGATGACGGGCTCGTGCGTCATGAACCAGGAGTACTGGCGCGAGACGGTCACGGTGCTGTTCAACACCATCGTGCAGCTCAAGAAGGAGCTCGGCATCGAGTTCGAGTTCATGAACATCGGCGGCGGACTGGGCATCCCGTACCGCAAGGACCAGGAGACGGTCAACGTCGAGGCCATCGCCACGATGCTGCGCGAGGTCTTCGACGAGGCCATGAAGGAGCACGGACTCGAGACGCTGCCGCGCCTCTGCATGGAGAACGGCCGCTTCATGACGGGCCCCTTCGGCTGGCTGGTCACGCGCTGCGAGGCCATTAAGGAGACGTACGGCCGCTACTACGGCGTGGACGCCTGCATGGCGCACCTCATGCGCCCCGGCATGTACGGCGCGTACCACGAGATCTCCATCCCCAAGCGCGAGGGCGGCGAAGTCTCCCCCTCGCACGTCGTCGGCACACTCTGCGAGAACAACGACTGGTTCGCCAAAGACCGCCCGCTGCCCAAGGCGCAGGTGGGCGACCTCTTCGTGATCCACGACACGGGCGCGCACTCGCACTCGATGGGCTTCCAGTACAACGGCAAGCTGCGCGCGCCCGAGGTGCTCATCCGCTCGGACGGCAGCGACTCCCTCATGTACGTGAATTTCTGTGTGATGATGATGAAGCTGTCAGCTTGGAACTGTTTAGACTAACGATTTGTGGGTGTATTGTGTGAATGCAGTCGCGAGCGCGAGACGTACGAGGCCCTGTACGGCAACTGTGTCATGCCTGCGGACCTGTAAATACAGACCCAGCCATGACGGTGATAGACAACAAGGACGGCGCTGAAGCGTTTGGGCGCCGAAAAAGATAAGCGGTCACTTTTGAACACGCGCATCAATGCATCTCTAATGACTTACTATGTAGACGCTCTCCGCGCGTGGTTATTGTGCTGTGTATGATATGAATGTTATATTATGATGTTTGTGTGCTGGAAAGTGTAGCGCGTGATCTAGCCGCCAATGCCGCGCGCGACGCCCTTCTCCTCGCTCTGCTGACCTGCGAAGTTGTTGAAGATCTGCTCAAGCGTAGTTTGCGAAACTGCGTACTCGCGGATGCCGAGCTGCTGCTTGCTGGCCTCCACGCGTCTAAAGACACTCGCCAGTCGCGGCACCTGGCCCGTGAGCTTGTATCGACACATGTCGTTCTGCCGCTCCAGCATCTTCACTCCAGTGTTGGCATCTACCGCGAAGCTCTCACGCAGGAACGCGTCTAGCCCTAAGAAGCGCTCTTCAGCTGCCCACCACGCGCACAGCATGCCAAGACGCATGGTCCCGTCGCGTTCGAGTGCAGTCGCCAAGGCGTAACCAGTGGCGTGACTCATGACGATCTTGTCGGCCCAAGACGCGTCGCCCAGCGCCTCGCACTTAGCGCGCAGCTCGGCACGGGGGAACGTCGTCGTCGAGGCGCTGCCACCGAAGACGGAAGCCACGCGCGCGTCGATGTCATGCGTGGGCGTACCCATTAGCTTCAGCTCGAGCATCAAGCCGTCTCCGAAGCGGTGCTTCAGGTGCTGCACGCTGCCAAGACATCGCAGACGACCACCGACCATGATGCCCACTCGCGTGCAGAGCGCCTCACACTCCTCCATCGAGTGCGTGGTGAGGATGATGGTCGATTCCTTGCGCTGCGTGGAAATCGCAGCGATGACATTCCACATGAAGCGGCGAGACACGGGGTCCATGCCAGTCGAGGGCTCGTCCAGGAACACAATCGGCGGCGACCCGATCAGAGCGATGGCCACCGAGAGCTTGCGCTTGTTGCCGCCACTGAGCGTCCCGGCCAGTTTGTTCTCGAAGTCGTCCAAGTTCATCTGGTGCATGAGAATCTTGACGACGTCGTTCAAGTTCGCGCTCGATACGCCCTTGATACGCGCGAAGAGCTCCAGGTGCTCGCGCACCGACATCAGCTCGAACAGCGCGTCAAACTGCGGGCAGTAGCCGATCAAGCGACGGACTTCCAGTTGCTCTCCGAGGATGTCGAAGCCGCCAAGTGTGCCGCTGCCCGTGGTCGGGAGGATGTCGCCTGTCATCATCTTCATGGTCGTGGTCTTGCCAGCTCCGTTGATACCCAAGTAGCCGAAGCATTCGCCCTTGGGCAGACCGAACGACAAGTTGCGCACGGCCACCTTGTTGCCATTGTACACCTTGCGAATGCCAAGCAGCTTCACAGCGTCGCCGTCAGCTCCGCCACTGCGTACGCGTTCAGCCTCGCGGGCCACGTCCTCGTCCTCTTCATACGGAGCGTCCTCCAGGTGCGGGTCCTTGAAGATCGCGGCTTTAATCTTCGGGAAGCTCAGTAGGAAGTCGATGCCAACCGCGACCGTGAAGAAGATGATGGCATCCAGCGCCAGGTAGAGCAGCTCCCAGCCCATGACATCCATGTCGAACGGGCTGACCGTCCCGGATGTGCGACCGAAGGCTGCCGTGATCTCGCTGAGGCACTGGTTGAGCAGCGCACTGCCCAGGTTGAAGAGCGGACTGAGGCGCCAGAAGAACTTGAGGACTTTGTTGGCATCGGCGCTGCTCGTACTTACGACGTCCAGGATGAAGGACACGACCATGAGCACAACGCCTAGCAAGAAGTTGGCCATGATCGTGTACGTCTGCGCGGAAGCGTGCTCCTTGAAGAAGTACGAGAGGCAGTAGGTGAACGGACAAATGGCCAGCCCGAAGAGGATGAAGAGCAGCACGATCGCTGGGAACGTCTGGCTGGTGCAGCTCACGCAGTCGTTGCCGGTGAAGGCCGCGATGTCGAAGATCTGGATGAGCACGATGGCCGCGATGAACGGGATGACGTACGTGAGCAGATCCCAGAGGTAGTTGGCCAGCCAGAAGGCCGGTAAACTCACGCCCGACACGAGCTGCTGGTGCTTGGAGTTGTGCTCGGCTTGCTTCTCTTTCACGAGGAAGCCGACGATGGAGGCCGGGAAGAACGCGAAGGCGATAACGATGAAGATGCACGCCGTGAAGGCCAGGAACGACCCAAAGAGGGCTTGAGTGGCTGCGGTCATGGGGAGCGGGTACGTGTTCGCCTTCAAAGTCACGTCGGTCGCTCCAGATCCGCTGCCGGCCATGAAGCGATACAGAGCTTGGTCCATCAACGCCTTGAAGATGACTGCGCCGTGCGCTGCGGTAGTGTTCACGAAGAGGTGGTAGCCGAACATTTGCTCACTCTCGGACCCGTGCACGAGGTAGCCACCGTACTGGCCCTTGACGGGGGGTTGAATGACCTTGCCGTCGTCGTCCTTGCCGAAGCCACGCTGGTAGATCTGATCTCCCATGCGCAGGCAGTACTCGTTGCTGTGTGGGTTGCTGTAGCTCGCAAGGTCTGCCTCAGTGTAGTTAACGCCGAAGACGGTGGTCGGCCATGTCGTGTACGGCGGTGAAGGAATATCCGCGGACGTGAAGGGGGAGGGTTTGCCGCCTGTGAAGAGGTCCAGCGTACTGGAGCACCACTTGGAGTCATCCGCCTCGCAGAAGTACGGGACATTGGGCACTGAAGCTTCGAAGTCGTCGGTGGCGAGTGCGAGTTTCTCGTCCGACCGCGTGAGTGAGCTGGTCTTGAGAATAATAAACCCGGCAGCCAGCAGCGTCACAGGGAGGAGCGCACTGAAGATGATGACTCGGCGATCGCGCTTGGCGATGCGGAAGCGCTTGAGCAGGAGCGCTGAAAGGTGCACGAAGAACATGGTCATACCCGTAAGGCTCGCGATGGTTGGGCCACCGGGTGGAAGACCAGCGTCGGCAGCACCAGGACTTGCGGCGTTCTTGTTCAGGGTGTGCTGGTTGTCCTCGTCGTTGGCCTCGGCCACTTTGATGAAGACTTCCTCGAGCGTCGTGACTGAAATGCCATACGAGAGCACGCCCAAGTCGCCCATCTTGCTGTCCAGCTCCTCAAACAGCGCGGGGAAGGACGCGGTGGAGTCTAGCGGCAGCTGGAAGGCGATCTCCGCGCCGACGTTGCTCAACACCTTGGCGGAAGGAACACGTTCCGTGACAAGGGAATGGAGCTGGGTCTCCTTGCAGGGCTTAGCGGGGTCACTGCTCTTGACCAGCGTGAAGTTGTATCCAGCACCGTACCGGTTCTTCAGGAAGAGGGACGACCCGCAGCAGCGCAGTTGTCCTTCGGCCATGATAGCGATGCGGTCCCCCAGAATGTCGGCTTCGTCCATGAAGTGGGTCGTGAGGACCATGACTCGGTTGGCGCGGTTGTTGAGCAGGATCTCCCACGTGCTGCGTCGACTGTACGGGTCCATTCCGCTCGTGGGCTCGTCCAAGAACACGAGCGAGCTGTCGCCGAGCAGGCAGATAGCCACCGACAGCTTACGCTTCATGCCGCCGGAGAGCGAGCCCGCGAAGACGTGTCGCTTCTCGGTGAGACCCACTTCAGTGATCTTCGTGATCACCTCCTCTTTGAGCGCTGCACCGCGATAGCCCTTCACGCGTCCATAGAACAGCAAGTGCTCCTCGACTGTGAGTTCGCTGTAAAGCACATCGTGCTGGAAGCAGAGTCCCAAAGACTGTCGGATTTCGGCCATGTCGTGCACCAGTGACAGCCCGCGGAACGAGGCATCACCAGCGGAAGGCGCGATCATACCCGTGAGCATCGAGATGAGCGTGGTTTTGCCTGCGCCGTTGTGGCCCAACAAGCACGTGATCTGGTCCTTGTACATGGCGAGACTCACGCCACGAACGGCGCGCTTGATTCCTCCGGGCACGACGAACTCCTTCTTGATATCGCTGATCACCAGCGCCTCGCCCGTTCGTTCCTGGTGGCGCAGCTCCTCACTGGCGACCTCCATGTTCGGGTTCTCAATGTCGAGCACCGCGTGACTCCCGTTGACGACGTTGTTGGCCACATCGTTAACCTTACTCAAGCATCTTTTGGCGCGGAAGCTTCTGACCCAGTAGCTCGGCTGCAGGGGGAAGTACCATTTCTCGACGGTGCCGTACTCGCGGGGGATGACTCGCTCGAGATAGAGTCCTAGCAGCGTGTACAGGATGATGTCGAAGAAGAGCATGCCGATGGAAGACCCGAACTTAAAGTTGTCGACCACAGTGCTTGACGACTCGAAGCTCATGCCCACACCGGTTGACTCGGCCGTGGCCAGCGACTGAACTCCGAACGAAAGCGCCACGGGTGGCAAGATGCACGCGCCCGTCTTGGAACCAATCGAGGATGTGGACGAGAAGCCGCTGGACACGAAGTACATGAAGAAGAAGAGCACCATGCCAGCGAACGACCCAGTGCGCGAGCGGGAGAAGAGCGTGCTCATGAAGAAGCCGAACGCGAGCACGCTGAGCGAAAAGAGCAGGAAGAAGAGGAAGATGAGACCGGGGTCGCTGTTCGGGAACAGACCGGCGGTGCTTGCGATGGCCTGGAGGATGGCGCTGATGAGGAAGATGACAAAGTACGTGATGTACCACGACAGGATGATGGCGCTCTCCGACATGCCCAGGATCTTGAGGTACTCACGCGAGCGCGTCTCCTTCTCCTGGATCAGGACCACTAGCACTCGCGAGATGGCGTACAGGTAGGCCAGGATGAAGACGAGCGGGAACACGCTGCTCACTTGGTCGTAGAACGGGGCGGAAAGGAAGCTGTCGATCGGGAACGGGGCCACAGTCGTTGCGAAGTAAGGTTGCGGAGCTTGACGCAGAGGCACCAGAAGCTGCTCACGTCCACTGGCCGTCAGCAACGTCTGCCAACCCGTACCAGAGCTGGCAAATGGCACAGAGAGCGCAGCGCCCAGGAGCACGTCGCCGTCCACAGCGTGGAAAAGCCTGTCGTCGTTAGCGGTGTTGGACACGGCCGTCGAGAGCTTCTGCTTGCACACGCCCGTGGTCGATTTCGTGGATTCATCCCAGTCGGGCATGCAGTTGACGAAGCGAGCGACCAGAGTCTGCAGCGTCATGAACCCGCGCGACGCGTACGACGAGTAGTAAGCCTGCTCGATGGTGCGCTGGAACGGCGACTCGAACGCCGGGTCTCCCAGTGTGCGTGGCACAACCCCCGGGGATCCTCCTCCGCCTTGCGTCGAGTTCATGCGGACCGAGTACTCGATCGACTGGAACGTGCCGATCTTGTCGCCTTCTGGGTACTGGTCAAACACCAACGCCGCATACACGATGGGCGTCGCGAACCCTTTGCCATAGCCCACTTCTCCGATGTAGCTCTCCATGGCGTCCTCCGTGTCGAAGAAGATGACGCTGTCCTCGAGGCTCGGCATCGTCACCCCCATGCTTGTGTTCAACATCACGCGGGGGTACCATTGCTTGACCGTCTCGAAGAAGTATTTGCGAGTGAAGTCGTTGTCCGGGGCGATGGCCAGCTTGTACGGGGTGAAGTAGCTCCGGCAGGACGGCAGGACCGCGTACTGCGATGAGGTGTCGGTGCTCACGAAGCCTCCGTAGCCGACACTGAAGGCGCAGACCTCCTGTTCTGTACCTGACACTCCAGTCGTGTTGTGGATCTCGGACGCCGTCCTAACCGCCAAGTACGTCATGAGTCCGTTCATCGTCGGCTCCTGGACGAGGTACCCGTTCTGCATGAGCGAGAAGGACTTGCCGTCCGACGCGGTGCTGCTCCATCCAGCAGGGACTTGGACGTCGGTTGAGAGCCTCTTGAGAGCTGTGATGAGGAGGATGAAGAGCACCGGCAGGAAAATCTCCAGCAGCATGGCCACCCAGTGACGCTTCTTAAGCAACCAGCTCTTGGCCAGCAGAGTCTGCTGCGTCCTCAGAAAGCCGGGGCCTCCCGGTCGGGGGCGAGTCGACCCACCGACCTTTTCAGAGTCCCCCATCAATAATCTCTCTGGCTGGGGTTTTGCTGCTGCTGGATGGAGGATACCAACGGCCAAGTGTGCTCTGTCGGAAGGCGTAAAACTGCAAATGAGCTACTGAAGGCGATCAGACAGGAAGTTGCATCGTTTTCAGATCGATTGTCACTGCTTATGGTTGGGTCGGTCTCGGTCTCCTTTGACCGATGGCCTATTTCGAGTTTCGGCTAATAATGCTCAACCACCAGCACCATCGCACGCTTGGAATAGGCATCAGTAGGACGCCCATGTTAGTGAGTAAGGCTCGGGATGAGAGCAGCGACATGGTTTCAGCGGGATTGGCGCCATCAAGTTGTAAACATTGTGCACAGGAGGATTGCAACCCGCTCTTCTTCTCCTCAGCAACACGCTGTACGACAGAACTTGGTAAACAGATTGCACGAGAAGATTGCCGTTGTCTTCAGCAACACAATCCCACATCGCCCGTGGTATAGGTACCGTTATGATAGTGTCAACAACTTTATATCCTGCGGGTGCCTTTGCCAGTCTACCAAGTCATATCTATGCTTTAATGGATGTGGACATCTAAAGACACGACGGTCCAAATCTAGAGCTCGGGCTTCACCACCTTGGTGGTGTACGCCTCGAGAATGTCGCCGGGCTGGAACTCGTCCGTGCCCGCGAGCTGGAGTCCGCACTCTTGGCCCTTGTTGACTTCCGACACCTTCTGCTGGAAGTGACGCATGGACGCCATATCGACGTTCTCGATTATTGTCTCGCCGTCGCGCACGAGTCGGTACTTGGCCTGCATGTTGAGCGAGCCCGAAGTCACCTTGCAACCAGCGATGTTGGTGGTGCGACTTCCGGACGTCGAGATCGGGATGGACTGGATCACCTCAGCCGAGCCGATCACATCGTGCACCACCACACCCTGGAGGTTGTCCTGCAGCAGCTCCTTGATGTCGTCCAGGAGACTGTAGACCACGCGGTGCTGGCGCAGAGTCACCTGCTTCTGTAGTGCCTCTTGGTCGATGGACGCTGGGTGCTTGATGTTGAACGAGTAGATGGTGGCGCCTGTGGCCTCAGCCATGACAATATCCGATGATGTTACTGGGCCGACGGCAGACATAATACACTTGATCGCGGCCTCGTCGGATGGCAGGGAGGCAATGAGCTCGTCGATAGCCGAGATGACTCCCACAGAGTCCGTCTTAACAATGATGGGGACCACATTGGCGATATAGCCTTCGTCTCCTGGCTTCAGCGCAGCCACACGCTTAGCCTCTTCAGCGGCCTCACGTCGTCGCACTTCCACCTGTTGCCACTTACGGCGGGCGCCAGCAAAACGGCGGCGACGGCGATGAGAACCGTCATCTCCCTGAATCTCAGCTTCCTCCTCTTCAGCCTTGGCCATTTGGTCCCAGTCGAGCATAGCCTCGCGTGCTGCAACTACCTCCTTGGCACGTTCCTCGGTGGCAACAGACAGCAAAGCGACACCACCCTCAGGCAGCCCCTTTAGTCCGATCACTCGCACAGGGTTACCAGGTGTCATTTGCTTCACGCGCTTGCCAGCCTGGTCGACCAGTGCCCGCACCTTACCGTACTCCAGTCCACACACCACAAAGGAGCCCTGCTTCACTGTGCCCCACTTGACAATCGTGTCCACCTGAGTACCAACGCCCCGTGCCACATTCGCCTCAAGCACGACGGCTTCACCCGCTACAGACGTATCCGCACGCAGATCCAGCATCTCAGCGTGCAGCGCAATCGTTTCCTTCAGTTGGTCGAGGCCCTCGCCAGTCTTGCCCGACACGCACACCATCGGCGTGTCTCCGCCCATACTCTCAACAACGACACCTTGGTTCAGCAGCTCGCTACCCAGACGATTGGTCACCTCGTCCTTGTCGTGGCCGTGCATGTCCATCTTGGTGACAGCCACTACAAGCGGAACGTTGTTCTTGATGGCAAGACGTGCCACTTCCACAGTCTGTGGGCGCACACCATCGTCAGCGGCGACCACCAGCACGAGCAGGTCCGTCAACTCCGAGCCACGAGATCGCATGTTGCTGAACGCGGCGTGACCCGGTGTATCGATGAAGGTAACATTCGACTGTGCCCCAAACTTCTTGCCCAGCTCCACAGAGAAGGCACCAATGCGTTGAGTAATGCCACCCGCCTCCGTAGCTGCAACCTTC
Organism: Phytophthora sojae; assembly: GCF_000149755.1. NCBI lineage: Eukaryota > Oomycota > Peronosporomycetes > Peronosporales > Peronosporaceae > Phytophthora > Phytophthora sojae. The sequence goes on along the minus strand of NW_009258121.1, from coordinate 514,691 downwards.
GATTTGCGAAGCGCATCCAGCAGCGTCGTCTTGCCGTGATCAACGTGGCCCATCACAGACACAACTGGCGGTCTCACTGGGAAGCTCGAGCAATCCTCTGGCAGCGGGGTCAGCTCAAGATCAACGAAGTCCGGCGGGAGCAGCACGGGCACCATGTTCTGCGAGTCCACCACCAGCTCCGCGATGTCGTTGGTCAGCACCGACTCCTCGTTGAGCCCGTTCTCGCCCAGATCCTTGAGCGCGCGGAACACAACGCGCGTCTTCACGCTCATGCGCTCAGCCAGGTCCTTCACCGTGAGCGACGTGGGGATTTCCACCTCCTGCGCGGGCAGCTGCTCCTTGGGCTTGCGCTTAGCCTCCTTGCGCTGCTGCCTCTGGGAGCGGCGGCGCTCGCGGTCCTCCACATCGCTGCGCTCCTCCCAATCAATGTCGCCGAACAAGTCCGCGGTCGAGTCGAAGATGCTGTTCTCGAACTGGAAGTTCTTGAGCAGGTTGCGCGTGCCCTTCTTGCGCTTCGTGTTCATCTTCATGGACTTGCGGCTCATGGGCGGGCCGTCGTTGCGGTCGCTCTCTCCGTCCGACGGGATGCCGAGCGCTGCCAACACCGTGGACGGGTCCTTGTCGCCTGTGAAGAGCTTGGTCTTCTTGGGCTTCTGTCGCGGGTGCTTGGGCTGCCTCTTGGCGAACGAGTCATCATCGTCATCGAAGCCGAGGCCCAGCTGGGCTAGCGTCAGCTCGGGGCTGTCGTCCACCTTGGTGGCAGCTCCAATACCGTCCAGCAGGTCGAGCGACGACGCCTCGGGCGCCTTCTTCGGCTGCTTGGTGGGCGCCGGCGTCGGCTCGCTGCTCACGTCCTCGAACGCGAAGCTCAGCAGGTTCTGGAACTTGTTGGTGAACACGGGCGCCTCCTGGTCCACGACCTTCTTTGCGCGGCGCTTCTTGTGTCGCTGCTGCTGCTGCGGCTGCTGTTGCTGCTTGGGCTTGCCGGCCTCGGCCTTGGGCGGCTGCGGCGTCGCCTCCGCCGACTTCTGCGGCTGGCGCTTGTTGCCCTTGAAGTTGCGCGCGCGCTGGGCCTTGGGCACCGACGCCGCGCCGAAGCGACGCACGCCCAGCGTCAGACCTGCAGAGGCGCTCGTCACGCCCGCGCCGCGCTCCAGGAGCAGCGCGGAGCGGCGCAGCAGCGTCCACTGGCCGGTCATTCCTACCTGCCTCAGCTTTTTTGGTATCCGCTCGATGTGACTGGTGTGCTGCACACCGCTCTTTTTAACATCTGGGCAAAGATTGCCCCCAAATTCTCCATTTGACCCAATTGTTATGCTGTAATCATTCCGTGTCGTAACAAGCTCCATTTGACTACTGCGAAGTCAAGGAACGTTTTCTCCCCGACTATCCGGAAGTCCCGTCGAGCTTCGCCTATCTGTCCATACTCAAGTCAAGTGACCGGAGACCGCAGCAAGGCTTGTCACGCGTGGCGGAAGAGCTCCATCTGTTGCGTGCGCGGGCGGCTCGAGGGGGCAGGCGCGCAAGATGCTGAGCGTGCAGCTGATGATGCTGCGCGCCGGAGACGCGTCCGTGGCCGCGGAGATCCGCGCGCCGGCGCCTGGTGTCAACCCGCCTGAAGTGACGTCGGGCGAGTGGCTTGCTCAGCTTCTAACGGGCGTTGGCGCGCATCTAGCGGCGCTGGGGGGCTTCCAGACGCTGCAGATAGAAGATGAAGAGTCGATGGCTGGTCAAGAGGCCGTGGTGGAGAGCAGCGGAGGAGAGAGCGGCCGACAGGAGCGACCGGCCAGCAGTCCGTGTCCGTCCTCGTCCAGCAGCAGCATTAGTGACAGCAGTAGCAGCAGCAGTGACAGCAGTGCAAGCTCCAGCTCCAGTGACAGCTCCAGTGACAATGAAGACGAGGCGCCGCCGCCACCTGCTAACGGTGACAACGGAGGCAACGGTGACGGAGGCGACGACCAGAAGAAGAAAAAGGATGATGAGGATGAAGAGAAGAAGAAGAAGGATGACGACGGCAATAGCAGTGACTCTAGTAGCAGCAGTGACAGCTCGGCTGAGAGTGACGATGAAGAAGAGGAGGAAGAGGACGACGGCGTCCTGATCGACACGGACGACGAGAAGGACAAGCTGCACAACGGAGTGGACCCGGCAGACGAGGACGCGAGCGGCGAGAGCGATGGAAGCTCGGACCTGGAGAACTCGTACCCGCAATTGCCTGCGGCACCCGTGGACACGCTCATTGCGTTCCGCCAGCAGGCGGCGCAGAAGGAGTTGCAGTTGACGGAGAAGCTCAAGGAGGTGGTGGCGGACGCCAGGCAGAGGCAGCAGGAGCGACGCGAGGCTCAGCGCTCGAAAAAGAAGAAGAAGGCACCGCCGCCCAAACGACGACACTCGAAGCAAAGCGACTCGTTGTCCAACGGATCTACGCACCTCGAGCGGAACCATACGAACGGCAGCGCTGGCACTGCCGAAGTGAAGATGGCTCCACAGGATCAAGATGAAGCTGAGGACGAGTGGATGGTGGACTGCTCCTGTGGGCTGAAGAAGAAGAACTACGACGACGGAACCTCCATGATCCAGTGCGATAGCTGTTCGCACTGGGTGCACGCCAAGTGCTCTGACAAACAGCCAGAGGCTGTTGCGCAGGAGAAGTTCTTGTGTTTCCGGTGTGGCTGGATGTTCGACTGTGTGTGTTCTATTCGTCGGATGCCCAACCACGATGACGGCCAGCGCATGGTGGAGTGTGAAAGCTGCAAAACGTGGCAGCATACGATGTGCGTTGGCATCCCGATGACGGAGGAGCCTCCGGACGATTATCGGTGTCCGCGCTGCGTGAAGAACGCACGCCGCCGCAAGTCATCGTCCAAGAAGGGAAGCAGCAGTCGTGAACGACAGCGGAAGCGAAGCCATTCCGATTCATCACGCCGCCACCGGAAAAGCAGCGATGCGTCCCCGGTCGTTGCCGTGGATGTGCGGACTGCAGCTCGGTCTATCGATATGTTGACAACGCCGACTCGCGCGCACAGAAGTAGACGCTCTGAGGTTAATGCGTCGCCGAAGGTCGAGAGGAAAACTCCACATGCCCAAGTGCCTCCACCCCCTCCAGTCCCAGCCGTCTCGCCGCCGTATTCACCGCCGCCGCCTCCATCGACACCTCCACCCCCTTCAGTGGTATCCAGGGCTTCAAGGCATGAGCGACATCTGAAGCGACGAAGTGAGAGGGAGCGAGAGCGCTCCTCTGCGTCCGGAAGCTCTTCACACCGGGATCGTGGACGATCTTTACAGGGAAGCAGTCCTTCAAGTAGAAGTCATTCGCGTGCTGAGTCGAGGGAAGGGGAGCGCCATGCTCCACCTCCTACTGCTGTGACACCGTCGCCAAGAGGTAAAGGGCTCATGCTTCGGGGATATTCTCCTGCGTCTTCGAGAACGGATCCTCCTTCCTCGCACTCTGTGGACGTAAGACCGCCGCTGCCGCTTACCCCGCAATCCGCTGGAGCTAGCAGTGGACACAGCTATAGCAGCCACAACAGCCACAACAGCCACGATCGCAGCGGCCGGAAGCGCAAAGCGGGCTCAGCACGTGATCGCTTGGCGAAAAAGCTCAAGATCAAGAAGTCTTCGCTGCGGTGAAGAGTATACTTTTGAACACCGTGATCGGCGAAGGGAGGTACGACGTTCATGGTGCAGACGCCGATGGATGTTATTATAATACGTGTTTTGGTTATTCCTTTTGGATTCAAAGTTATGTCCATGGGTAGAAGGAAGGAAAGAGCACGCTGCCCAGCACTGTGAAGAGCAGAAAGTAGCCCACAACAAGTCGGCCGTAGGTTGTCAAAATTGGCGACTCCTTCCTCTTCCCGGTAGATCCACAGAGCAGAGCCGCTGGGTGCCAGAACAACGGAGGGCACGCGCACAGGAGCCTCGTGGTCACCTGGATGTGCACCACGAGCAGCGCGTTCACCACCAGGAAGAGCCAGTGCACGTAGTACGGAGTGAGCGCAGTGCCTCGCCAACTGCGCACTTGTTGCTCCTGAGATGCGAAGCTCGGTCGTCCTGGCACGACTAGTCCTCGAAAGTATCCTTGAAGTGCGTGCAAGCTTAGCCCAATTATCGGCGCTGCGAGGAGGAAGTTCGGCACCTGCTTCAGCTCGTAGTAGCGGAACAGCCCCACATTCCAATACTCGCTCTGGATAAACGTGTACATGGCTGTAAAGTTGGGCACAGCCTTGGCGCACCAGCTCCGGTCCTGCATCTCAGCACCCGTAGCCAACGCCTCGCCGCCGAACCGCTGCACAATTGAAGGGCAATACGGCACCATCGCCACTACAAAGTACGCCACTTGCGGCCCAACTGCTAGCGCACCGAGGACTGCAGTGCGTATCCAAAAGCCCAATAGCTCCCTGGGCGATGGCGACACTGTCACTCGATGCCACGCAATAAACACTGGTAGACAACCACAACGCTTAGTAATGGGCCACCACCTCTGCACAATAAATTGCAATTGAACGTACACGAGAGTAGAATGCCGTTGGAGCGCGTCGCGGAGGCCGCGCCAAACAGCAGCGCGCAGTACACGAGGTCACGGAACGCTCGACGAGGCTTGGGCGCTTGCGCGTGTCTGGCCAGGAAGTACATGCCGCTGAAGCTCAGCAGACACATGAGACTCTCCGAGTACACTGCCGACATGAAGATGCTGGAGGGCGCCACGCAGAAGAGGTAGGCCGCTCGTCGCGCAACCACCTCGTCCCGCAGCACGACGCAACCCAGGCGATAGAGGCAGAGCGCGGCCAGCACGAAGCTCGCGTTGCTGATCACCCATCCGCTGGCCACCACCGCCGACGCTTCGTCTAGAGGAAGCAGATGCGCGAGCCATCGGGCCAGCAGCGGGTAGAGCGGGAAGAAGGCGTGGAAGTGCTCGAAGTCGTAGCCGCTCCGCGCGATGTGCGAGAAGTAGACGCCGTCCCAGTTGCTCAGCGCCGCGAGCGAGGAGCCGCCCGCCTGCAGGTGCGAAGAGGTGTCATAGGGCGTCACGATGGCGGCCGTGGCCAGCGCCAACAGCGTCACGCACGCGCGCGTCGCCGCTGCGAAGGTGACGACACAGCGCTCCATTTTGACTGTAAACACCCTCTATTACGTCTAGTTTTGGGATCATATAAATCACTTGTGTCGAGCATTCGTAAGACAGTTTGACGACAAATCAAATTTAGCCATGTGATTGGCTAATATTATGCGTGGTGTTGTCCCTGTATGCCCTTGGCCGGGCCGTCTGCGTCGCCGTCGTGGCATGCACCAGCAACGGATAGCCGTGCTGACGAGCAGAATCGGCAGCATGAACGTGTATTTGTTTCGTTTTCGATTTCGTAGTAATGTGAAGTGCATCACAGTTATTTGGCCTAACTAGCGACCTACTAAATGCCAGGTCCTTCAAATGAAAGTGCGTATTATACATATTTTATGAGGTCCGAGGAGCTCTTCCATGAAGCCGCGTAGTCGGCGTAAGTAGGGAGATGCCCTTCGGAGGATACGACGCGGTTGGTACACGGAGAACTGAATTGTGCTTGAGCGTACATTGAATAGCAAACGACTAGAATGTACACTCGAGCACTCTCTAGAAACTTGTCAACAAAGCCGAAACGGAAACACTACGTAGATTCAAGCTTAACAGACAGCAATAGACTGGCGCGGTTATAAGCGCTCTAGAATCGCTGCCTCTTATGCTACGTAACTAACCACGTTATTGAAGGAAGGCTTGCCCGCATCATGATACGTACATTGCAACCTGACAGTACGAAAACTCCTACAATATTTCCCTCGTGACACTATTCGTTACCATCCAGGCACTGAAAAGCTCTGGACGTGGCATTTTAAGAGCAACAGATCAGAACAGCCTTAGCGCTAAGGCTTCACGCAAGGCCTGGCGCGGCCGCCGTGGCTGCAGCCAGAATATCATCCTGCTGTCGACGGACCTACGCGCCATGCAACTGCGTCGTCTTGGCGAACAAAGGTGCCACCAACACAGCCTGCATCCGCACCGCTGTCGTGGTTGAGTGGGCCCGAGCATGCACATGCAGCTCTGCACGTCAAGTAGAGCTTTTGACCAATAATATGGCGCAAACTGGTGTCCGACAAACTGTCTTACGTTTTGAGTGACAAAATACAATGTAGCCACTGATATACTAAAATCAAGATGTAATCAAAATACGTTGATTGCAAAACGTAAGACGCTTTGTCTTACGGTATGCTCTCTAGGGACCAGTATCGTCTTACGAAAGAGCATGAATCTAGGTTGGGTCTATAGGAATTTATCTGCAAAAATCTTGAAGTGGGGCCTCAACTGCGAACTGTAGCCATGTCTGCGCTGCAGTCTCAGTTGAGACCCTCGAGCCAGGCGAGCGTGTCCTCGGCGCCGCCTTCCTCCGCGTGCTCCAGCGCCTGCTCCACGGAGCACGCACTGCGGACGTCACTGTAGAGGAACTGCGCAACCTCCAGGTGGTCCATGTAGGCGGCGGCGTTGAAAGCCTCGAAGTTGCTGCAGACCTCGCGGTGGTGCTCGGTGAGCCACTGGACCACTGGCAGATGGCCGTTGGTGGCCGCCAGCTCCAGCGCCATGGGCGTCCAACGCGCGTCGATCGGCTCCGCGTCCTCCTCGTCGCTGGACGCGTCGTCATCGTCGGTCGGCTGCTCCTCCTGCTCCGCGACGTAGTGGCAGCGGTCGAAGTGCAGCCAGCGCAGGACATCCACGAAGCCCTGACGAGCAGCCTCGTCGACGGCCTTGGAACTCGATTGCCACGCGCTCGTGGTCGGATCGTCACGCAGGAACTGGAGGATATCCACGTGACCGACGGCCGCAGCTGCATCCATTGCGGTGGTCGACGCAGGCGAGCTTTGCTCGTACAGATCGCGGAAGTGCGCCACGAGCCACTCGACGCAGTTGCGGTGACCCCCTTCGACGGCGGCAACGAGCGCGCTCATGGCGTCCGACTCGACCGTAAGGTTCACCAGGTCGTTCTCGTACAGGTAGACCAGAACGTCGCTGTGGCCGTTGCGCGCCGCCTTCTCGATGGCTTCCACTGTGCAGGCGGGGAGGTGGCCGTCTACGCTCATCGGCAGCGCCGTGGCGTGGTCGTGGAACCACTTGAGGATTCCAACCTGGCCGTACTCAGACGCGACATTCATCCACGAACCGGCAGCCTCCTCGCACTTGAGCGACTTGACCGGCAGCACGGCGATGAGCCACGTGAGAATCGCCGCTTGTCCATTGGCAATCGCAGCGTGCACCATCTTGGGACCGACGCTCTCGAACAGTTGGGGAAAGTGCTCGCCGAGGTACTCGAGGATGTACAGGTGTCCTCCGCGCGCAGCGTTGACCATGGCGGTGGACGAGCACTCCTCCTTGCGCACTTCACACAGCCAGCGCACGATGTTCAAGTGGCCCTCCGTCGCCGCATAGTTCACCGCGCTCAGCGTGCAACCCTCGGTCCGGTGGCCGTGCAGCCACTGCAGCACGTGCAGCTGTCCATTCTGCGCGGCGAGATCCATGGCACGCGTCGTGCAGCCTTCCGAGCGGTGCTGGTGCAGCCATTCAACGACGGCGAGATGGCCACTGCTGGCGGCGTAGTCCATGGCCTTGGTGGTGCATCCCTCGCTGCGGTTCTCGTGCAGCCACTGGACGATCGGGAGGTGCCCGTTCTTGGCGGCGTCGTCCATGGCGCGCGTGGAGCAGCCGCTGAGCTGCTCCGTGTTGTGCAGCCACGTGAGGATGTCGAGGTGTCCGTTGCAGGCCGCGAAGTCCATGACGAGCGAGTTGCTGTCCTCCTGCGGCTGCTTGGGGGCTGTGAGCGCCAGGTGCTGCACCAGGAACTTCATCCCTTGGGCCGCCGCGCTCTCGAGGGTCCACGCACTGGAGTAGTCCAGGTACTGGTCCATGGCGCCCCACACGTGTGAGAGCTCACTGACGCCGTCGCGGTTGACGCACACAAGCCTCGCCGCCGTCAACACCATCGTAAAAGTTCAGTCTGTCGTCGTGGTCGTGGTCGGAGGAGGTGGAGGGCCGTGGGGACTCGACTGAGGACTCGGTGGCGATGCGGCGGCTGCGAGGCGAAAGCTGAAGTGCTGGCCCAAATTACATGCGGTCCGAGGCACAGCAGCCCAGCGCCGCACCCCCTGTCGCAGCCCAGCCAATCACAATGCCACGAAAAAATGTCAAACCGATGCGCTGACGTACTCTCCTGCAGGAACTGGTGGCCAGCAAGAAGACAGGCGGAGACTACGATATTTTTTTAACAGCGACGCGCGCAAGCAGGCAGGAGGAGCGATCCTGGGCATCGCGGTGAGTCGGCGGGGGCGTCCACATGGCACGAGCCTGCCTGCCTGCGCGCGCTCGTACTCAGATTCGTCACCAGCTTGTTCGGGCACAGGCGGGGCGCCCCGAATGAAAACGGTGCAGTCATTTCGCGCCGATTGTGTGGCGGTACAACAAAATGGTGCAGTCATTTCATTGTGCTGAAATGACTGCGCTACGCAACTTTCGGCTGCTGGACGCGCAACGTAGCGGGAAATCTTTAAAAGATCGGCGTCGACTTTTTGTCCAATCACCTACGACGCCAGCAACCAATGCATCACCTGCATTTCTTCCAGTCGCGATCTTTGCGGCGATCCGAGACCTTCATTCCCCGTTCTTCTCGCGTGGGTTGAGTTGAGCGTCCAAGAGGAAGGAAGGAGGAGAAGAGAGAGAGGAGAAGAAGAGAGCTACGACACTAGCAGCGATGACCGCGTGGCGCTCCGCGGCCTTCCTGGGCCTCTTCGGCGACCCGTACCTGCGCGCCACGCCGTACGAGGCCGGCGGAGACCCGCAGGCGCTCGTGGGCGCGCTCTCGGGTCTCACGCAGCTGCTGCAGCCGCAATCGCAACCTTCAAACGCCGCTGACGAGGACCCCGTGACGTTCTCGCTCTCGGTGGAGCAGGAGCGCGTGCTGCAGACGACACTGCTGCCCCAGCTGGCGTCCTGCGCGCAGTGGGCCGAGAAAGGAGCCAAGGTGGAGGACGCCGTGCAGTTCCAGGCCTTTCTGGCCGAGTGGAAGGCCGAGCTGGCCAAGCTGCAGCCGGGCGAGCCCGTGCTCGTGCCCGGCGGCTACGTGGGTAATACTACAAGCCACTCCATCATCTACGTGCTGGAGAAGACCGGCGACGCCGAGTACTCGTTCACAGTGTGCAACAAAGGCCCCGGCGCTGAGATGTACCACCCCTGCAAGGTCGAGGGCAGCGCCGCCGACAAGATCCGCGTGCAGCCCTGCATCCAACTAGGCGGCATCCCTGCTGTTCGGTTCCTGGACATGGCCTTCTGGACGCTGCTGTTCTCGCTCTGGGTGCGCAAGCCCCCGTCCGAGTACCACCGCGCGGAGACGATCTACGACGTGTTGCTGCCGTGGCTCGCAGGCGACAGGCTGCTGCCGCTGGCGAGTGAAGCCACGGAGCAGCGCGCTCCTACAGATTGGACAAGCGCAGCTCTTGGGGGCGTACACACGGCGCAACGCAGCCAGCTCGGCTTCTGCAAGAGCGTGATCGAGGCAATACGGTATCTGTGTCTCCGGAGCAAGGCCTTCACGAACGACGAGGTGGAGTACGCGATTTTGTACAAGCTGCGCTACCGTCTCTTCCAGCAGGTCGTCAAGGGACTGGAAATCGCTGAAAACCCGGCCAAGGGCGTCCCTGAAGGCACGCTGGACAATGCGCTGCGCACGCTGTCGACCATCTCGCTGCAAGATTCTTTGCAAGGCACCCGCACAGTGGCAGATATCGATCCGGAAGCTGTCGTCGGTATTTATTTTGCACAATCGACGTCTGTAGCCTGCCGGAAACTGACCAAGCTACTGACGATCTTGAGTGAGCGACTCCATGCAGCCGGTGAGAAGTTCGCTATCATAGTGGTGTCGGTCGACCAAGAGCAGGCAGACTACACAGCGCTCGTGGAGAGCTTGCCTGGACACACGTGGCTGATGGTGCCGTTTTCCGAAATGGAGGCGCGGAAGCAACTCATTCAGACGTTCGGAGTAAGGAAGGTGCCGCAGCTCATCTTGCGTGGACCTGATGGAGCTATCTTGACGCCGTTGGGCAAGGAGCTTGTGCTGTCAGATCCGACCGGCGAGTTTTATCCGTGGACAGGCGAGGACTTCAACCTACCCAAGTCGACGCTAACCGTCTCGGAGATCAAATGCATCGCCATGGGTGTCAAGCAAATTGGTTTGAAAACGCTAAAGCACCACGAGCGCAAGAATATTCAAGCTCTTGGTCTCAGTCACGTCAACAAACTGATGAGCCAAACGGAACGCTTGATAGATTCTGTAGGGGTTACTCCTAGCTCCGAAGGCAAGAGTAAGCGCGAGACTGCTACACTGGAAGAGACGTTTCCGTTTGCACCTCACGCGAATGCAGAGTTATTGCAGCTTCAAGGAAAGGAGAGTGAATATGCGGGAAACGCCTCTGAGCTCGAAATTCCTACCCTCAGTAATTTCCTGGACGTACCAGAACGCGTCACATCCATCCCATTGGCGGTAGCTGCGTTTGTTCGATGTGAGGCACTGTGCGAGTCTCTTCTCAAGCGAGCCGCTGAGGGCTCGTCCTCTTCTCGAGTCTCGCTGCACCACGAAGTCATCCAGCTTATAACGAGTGTCCTGGTTGAGGTTTTACCAGTGCCGGAACCTATTAGTGCCGATGGAGTCGCATCGTCTACTTGCATGTGGCGGCAACCGGTTGCGAAGGACATGCAGCTCCGGTGTCTGAACCATCTTCATTCACTGCTGATGATTTTGGGGTCGGTGTGGCAGTCAATGGAACAACCAAGCCGTCAGTTTGACTCGGAACGCGCGCTTGCAGCTCTATGTGTGCTGTGCATCTTCGATGCTTTAATTCGTACGCCGGCAGCTGACGAACCACTTGAGATTTCGTTGATGATGGAGGAAGAAGGCGGATACGTACTTGCACACACGTTCTGCAAAGCCAACTTTTCAATCCAGAAGATGACGTCGGCAATGGAGTTCGCTCGGCCAAACTTTTGTGTTATCCGGGGCCAAGTGCTCGCGTATTTCCACAGCCAGGACGCAAGGGGCAAGCGACAACTTTTTGACTATCACATGCCTGAGGACAAGATTGAGGTGAAGAAGTACTCCACAACGCTTCTGTTTTTCCGCCAGCTGATGGAGCGGTATCACTACCAGCTAATTGACCCAAACAATCAGACTCCGCCAACTGAAATGGAGGCACTTATGGAGTGGTTTTGCAGCGATACCACGCCCATGGCAGATGACCACCCGGAAGTGGGGTTGACTCGTGATCTAGTCATGGTGGTGAAATTCCTGGCTACTATGGAGACAAAGGAAGTCGAACTCATGCGCCGCCGTACCGCGCACCAACATTGGCAAATGTGGCAGCTTTCGTTTGATGATTCATCTGCGACTCACCGACGGAACTTTTTCGGAATGCGCGGGCTCAATCGAATTTTGCACGCGACGTTGAAGTGGGAGGTGGTGAACTTTCGAGGGAGTGACCAAGATATCGCTGATGTGGAGGTCGAAGGGTTCATGGAGAGAAAGGTATATTTTGGTGAGGGGCCAATTATCACGAGTCCATCGAACCTTGGAGCTTTACTTGTCAAAAGCTCGAGCAGTGCATCAGCAGGAAGCCTGCCTACAGTGATTACTGAAGATGATATCATGCACCTTACAGACCTGCCCACGTACAATGGAACACTTTCTGCGGAGGAGTCGGAATACCTCATGAGCTACTTGACGGTCCCATACACGCGGATTCCACTTGTGGCGTCATTCTTCTCCTCGCGGGACCGCGTAACGTATTTGTTCAATCCGATGCTACAGCAGTTGTTCCGCGCTGTTTTGTTTGAGGGTGGAGACTGGGTCTCGGATGAAAAGGCCGAAGAGATCTCTCATATACCGCTGCGGAAGTCCAACCTTGTGATGCACGAGGAAGCTATTCAGCGAACTTTTGATGCCCGCGTTCATCACCAGAAGTGTGAAGACCACCTTGGTACCATGAATGGGTTGCTTCTGAATGAGTTGATCCATGCACCAGAAGCAATTGTAATTCCGTTGTTGAAGATGCTGGATGCTGTGAAGGAGCTTGGCGAAGCATCGGTGCATTCGGCAGACGCTCGGTTCATCCTGTTCATGATAAAGCTGGGCGTGGACGTCCTTCGTTACATGACGTTTGCTCTCGATCGGTGTATTGCAGGAGACGACCGAGCTCGTGTCGAGAAGCTTGAAGGATACCGGTCCCAGCTGATGGCCTATGTGTTTGGCTTCGCGCACACCACTCTGAATAAGTGGAGACAAGAAGCGGAGGAGGCGAACAACCTTCAGACAGCGTGTGTAATCCATTCGTACCTTGCACAGCTTCATGTGAGCCTGCGCCCTTCGGAATACGACACTCAGAAAATATCTGAGCTGATGGGATCCATAGCCTATGTGCATAATTGGCATTGCTTTGGTATGAAGCTATCTACGGACGGTGAAGACGAGAAGGGCGGGTTATCCGCAGAAGAGCGGCTGCTTCGCTGGCTCCAGGCGCAAGGCATTGATACGGCGAACGTCGGCAAGAAATCTCTCGAGAAGTACTTGAAGGGGCGACCTCTGTACTTGAAGGTTGGAATGCAGACGATTCAAGCCCCCAGTATCGTTGCTCTACGTAACAACGAGGGAAAAGAGCTGCAACTTCCACCAGGTGACGTTCTCGAGGCGGAGATCTTTGAGACAATTCAGTTGCACCGCCGTTCAATCGTGCAGTGGCTAGTAACTCTGCCAAAGACAAGTCGAAACGAGGTCCTGGGTGATATCGTGCGAATTGCTCTGCGCTCAACCAAACAAACTGACTCGTGGGAATGGATCGAGGAGTCCGACGTCGGAGGTGCTGGAAAATTCAGTTGCCGCCAGCAAGAGTTGAAGCTGGATGCCCAAACAGGGGAGATATTGTGGAGAAATGACGAACTCAAACCCGTTCAGGACTCGATGACCCAGTATGCAGATTTTATGGCAATCTTTGGAAACAAATCTCTCCATTGCGGTCTGGTTGCGCGACAGGAACATCGCCTATGGGTGAATATTGTTGGCACTGATTATCAACTTGTCGAATGGGATGACCCTACGCATGAAATAGATCAAGGTGTGGGCGCCCCGGTGGTATATGAACCTGGAACGGGTGGTGGTTCGGATAACCCGGACGAAAATCCTCAAGAGCTTAAAATGTACTGGGAGTGTCCGGCCTGCACGTGTGCCAATTTCAATGGTGATAACCCCAACGCCACTTGCGACGTATGCGGTACACCTCGTATTGCTCGTGCTCCACCTCAACAACAACAAGCAAGAGGGGCGGAAGAAAAGCCGAAGCTGCCTGGTGATGATGGATTTCGTTATCTTGGCAAGACGTTTTCGAGACCATTTGATATTTATTCGGAGCAGGAGCACCCTCATGCTGAGGAACAATGGTTTGTGGATTTGGTTGGCAACGCGCTTCGCCTCATGTACCCTCCCGTCCCCGACGACAAAAAGTTGCCGTACATGTTGTTCCTACCATGCGACCCGTTGCCAGCTAATGCTACCCATGTGCGCATCATCGGACTGGACCGAGGTTCCGACGATAAAGACAAGGAGAAGATTGCGACCTTCAAGGAAATTGTGGCGTACCGAACGATGCAAGTGATGCATATGTATGCACTTGTCTCTCACGGACGTAGACTCTATCGCAAGCTTATCTTCACGTCGAACTCGCGTCTAAGCCTTCACAGCTTCCCTCTGAATATCTCTCCGGACCAAGGCCCTGTGGATCCGGCTTTGCTTCGTGCTAGTGGCGAACCTACTGAGCGTCAAGCGCTTGGTGGGTCTCTAGTCATTTTGCGCAAAAACCATTTGCTCAATGGCACTGAGCAGTTTGTCCCCCCACGCCTCCTGCAAGGTGTTGTTCCAAGCTGCTTATTGGAGAATTTCCGCTTCTGGATCGGTGAAGATGGACGTCTTCGAGGCGAACCCGTGGACTCAAAGTCGCAGTGGTTCCGTTATCGCGTTGAGATCGAAATGAAGGAGAACGGACAGGCCTTTATCAGTCGAAAGTCTATCATGACTTCATTTTCTCGGATCCATCAGAAAGAAAGTTCTGCAACGAATAGCCAAATGCAGCCGCCACCGGCACCTGTTCGAGTTCCCGGGCGATCTGCAACAGAATCCGCACGCACTCCTGCGTACCCGTCGCCCGATTCGATTGAAATCAGCGACGACGATGTGGTTCAACTTATGGCTATGGGATTTTCGTACGCTGGATGTGGTCTCGCGCTGCGCGAAAACCGGAACAACGTGGGTTTAGCAGCACAATGGCTTCTTGACGAAAATAATCAGATGAAGATCCTTGGGGCGGAAGAAGCAGCCGCATCAGGTGAAGTTGCTCTTAGCCCTGAAGAGCAGCACGAACAAAATATCGGGCTGCTGATGAGCTTGGAGGATTCCCCGTCGCGGATTGCTGTTGAGTATGCACTCGGACTTTTCGGTAAGGATTTGGAGCTGGCAAAAGCATGGCTGGAGGATCCTGCTAATCGCGCAGAAATCAAACGGGTTGAAGGTGCGAGAAGTGATGACACGGAGCCAAGCGTGTCTACGGATGAAGCTCCTACACCCATGGACGTTGATCAGGAAACCAAGGACGAAATGGATGATGACGAAGCGCTTGAACTTGTTGAGGAAACTGTTGGAGAGACGCTTTACCTGTTGAGCCTGCTCGAAGCCAGTTCTGCGGCAAGTGACGAGGTTGTTGCGCTATCCGAATTGCTCAGTCGGGTAGAAGACCTATCGCATATTCTGGTTTGGTGCACCAGCAAGGACGAGGAAGGCGCGCCTAGGGGGCTGTCCTCAGTTGCTTTCCTTGAGCTTCCGCGATTGAAATTAAAGCTTCAGCCGGCAAAGGACCCATTGTCAGGACGTGTCCGCCTGAACGTGATGGATCAGAATGACTGGTTTGTGAGTGATTTAACGGTTGCAATGCCTGAAGATACCTCCAGATACCTCCGAGGCCTCGTCGAGATTGCACCAGACTGCTTTGTGTTGGAGTCGGATACTACGGACCTGAAGCTTATCTGTCCCAATCACGACGTGTACCGCCCTGCAATACGTGGAGAACCGTTTTCCTCGATTCTTGTTAGCGACCGTGGGTCCGTGGGATGGCAGCAGGCAATGGAGACGCGATTCTATACGTATCCTGTGCATTCAAGCAACACCTTCCTGCTCCCATCATCTCTCAGCTCTACGCTGTACCTGATTCTTACAAGTCTGCTTACTCGGAATTACGCAGCAGCGATGGAGCTTATCCTGGGGTGCAATGTGGACGTGAAATTTACCGACGAAGAGAAGCGCGTCTTCGATCAACTGGCCAAAACGCTGGACGACCGCCACCCAAATGCATGCGCATGTCGTATTCGACTCTCACTTGGCATTGCCTATAGCGACAATAAGGCACCGTGGAAGCTGAGCGGTGAACTGCATGACTACCTGACCACGAGTGGCCACGTTGATGCTTCTTGCAAATTGACTCTCGAAGAAGAGAAGGAAGCCCTTGCGCATTGTCATCAACGATCCCCTCTTCTGTTGCTGCGCAAGGAGTTCTGCGATAATATGAAGGCAGACAGGGACGGCACTATTGATTTTAAGCTTTCTCGATCACGTGTTGGTGGCCAACCGTGGATGAAGCTCTGCTTGTACAGCAAAGGCTACCTTGCGGCGCACGGCAAAAAGCTCTCGACAGTGCGGTACAACCGGCCGAAGCATGGAGTCGGTATCGATAACAAGTTTTTGATTGACGACGAGGAGGCTGGAAAGCTGGTGTGGAATTGCGCGGTTGTCGGTGACGAGATTAGCGGAACAAACCGTGGCCTGGGCTTTCTGTTCTTGTATGAGTGTCTCAACCAGCAGCTTATCGTTCGAATGGGCGGCGAAGACTGCACACGGTCTTTTGGAGACTTGTTCGCTCGCTTCTTGCACCTGAAGTTGTCGAGGTGGGGTCGTGAAACCGTGGATGATGGCGAAGAAGAATGCGCACCCTCGTACGCAATGGCACAATTGGCGATGGTGATTGCCCATCCAAGTGGAGGGTGGCCCTCATCTCCGTGCGATCAAGAAAGTGTACACATGCTTTCTCGTGGTGCAAATTTGTATTCGAAGATGACTGTGGGGACAATGCTAAAACACTTTTTCGACTTCGGTGAGATGGAATTTCAATCTAAGCTGGAGTCGGAGGACCACCAGACCCGCGTAATCGCCCCAATCAAGACGCAGTTTGGCCAGTTGCACCAGACTGCCGAGCATGTGTTTAAGATATCGATCGCCCCCACGGACGAGTCGAAAAACTTCGATGCTTCAAACGCATCCTGTGGTGACCGGCTTTTTGTGGGCGCCAAGAGCAGCCCCATTAATCCTGAATTCCCGCTGGAAGCGATTGACGTTAAACGTTTCATTACCTTCTGTGATCCAGAAGCGGAAGTGGGGGTAGCTCTACCCTTCGACCTCTCCAAGCACCCGGTAGCACAAACTGCAGCAGCAAAAGATTTGCTCAAGAGACTTGGAGACGACATTGCGATCAACGCGCAAGCTGTAAACGGAAGCAAGGATGCTTATATCACGGGCGTGACGCCGATGAATTTATCCTCGCCCATCGAAGATAATTCACCCAGCTCGGCTGTCGAAAGTCTCAAGATGTTGATTCTCCTGTGTGAAAAGATGAGAACAAGTGATCGTAAGATGGTTGAAAAAGGGATTGCGATGCTTGAGATGCTGCTAAACGAGATCCGCGGTGACATTCATGGAGATGCAGAAAAGGCTGTCGCAGCCGACCGCTTTGTGATGCAGCGGCACGTTGGTTTATACCCTCGAGTGTCCTTTGACTTCCTCACATCTCTTCTGGCATCAGATCGCTTTGAGGCGGATCTAAAGACCAGAAACCCGTTTGTGGTGAACGTGACAGCGGATCTTGTGGAGAAAATTCTGCTTGTGCTCTTCCTCTGCAGTCGGATAGTTCATATTAATCGAACTGTTCAGGCAGCGCGTGCTCTTGTCAAGCATTTGAATGGGCTTGCTAGTTCTCAAAGCGCAGATGACAAGAGTAGCAGAGTGAAGATGACGCGTCAGGCATCTCGAGACTTGGCCGACATGCTACTATCGAAGCGATACTACCTTCGTGGCCCAACTGAGGGTGGTTCAACGGGGTGGAAGTTTGACCCTCGGTTCTTGGTGTTTGAGTATGTGTTCGACATCTTGTTGCGTGGCCGACAAGTTCAGATGATCGACAGCTTTTTGACGAGTCTGGAGAAGGGAAATTCCCGAGTTCAGCAAATGATCATGGGAGCTGGTAAAACGACGGTGGTGGGGCCTTTGCTAACGTACATTCTCGCCGACAAGGAGCATCTCGTGACTCATGTTATGCCAACAGCACTTCTGGAGCAGTCTCGGCAGGTGCTTCGAAGCCGCTTCAGTAATCGCGTGTTGCGCAAGCGTATCTTCACGTTCGAGTTTGACCGTGCAATAAGTGACGATCCGGCGGCTGCATTGCAGATGTATACAAAGCTGGACCGCGCTCGGCGTCACGGCGATGTGGTATGCGCGTCTCCTGAGTCGATTAAATCGATGATGTTGAAACTCGTCGAGCTGTTGCATTCTCTGGACGAGTCTTCTGATATCATCGAGCTCCCGCTGACTTCAGCTTCACAAAATATCAGGCGTTTGAGGCGCGTGCTTGAGGACCGCTCGGAAATGGCAGACGAACTACACAAGACGCTCAGACTCTGGCAGAGTGGCATCTTGATCATGGATGAGGTGGACGTTTTGTTGCACCCGCTGCGTTCAGAGCTCAACTTCCCGATCGGCAACAAGTTCCCTATTGACCTTGCTGCGAACCGCTGGGAATTGCCCATTTATTTGATTGACGCTGTTCTTGCATCACCAGACACGTCTACCGACCCTTATGGGCTGATTCCACGGCTGCACGCTGTTTTGGACGAGGGATATGCTGCTCACACGCTACAGCGCTTCCCGCACCTGGTGCTGCTGGACATGGAATTTTACGAGACACGCATGCTACCGCTGCTTTCGGAAATCGCAATTGAATGGTTGATGAAGTTGTTCCGTATGGGGAAGATAGAGGTATCCGTTGATCGGATAAAGTACTATTTGGAATGCCCTCGCACCGAGCTTCATACGGATGCTGCACTACGTGCTAATATTGAGAACGGGCTGTCTGAATCATCTATCAAGCTGCTCAACCTTGCGCGCGATTGGTTGCGGACAATCCTTCCTCACGTGCTTTCTAAGATCAATCGTGTGTCCTATGGACTCCTAAGAGGAGAACACCAAGCGGCTGCTGCGTCAGGGAATAGTGGTGGCAACGCCCATTCTCGGCTGATGCTGGCCGTGCCATTCATCGGAAAAGATGTGCCAAGTCGATCTTCAGAATTTGCACACCCTGACGTGTTGATCGGACTGACCATTTTGGCCTATCGCTACGAGGGTATTCGTGTTTCCGACCTCGTGCGTATCGTATCGCAACTAAAGCAAGACTTCAGTCGTCAGCTGGGACCACGTGACCAGCGTCCAGCTTGTGCCATGTTCAGGGAGTGGGTCCGTACTGGTCTAGCTGCGCTGTCGTCGGACAAGCAGGAGGCGTCTGGTGGTGTTCTTCCTCTGCCTCTGTTCCAGCTTCGTGACTCGGCCCAGGTAGCGCGGCTGCACTTCCTCGTAGCCAAGCTTGCTGGTGTGGTTTACTACTATGTCCGGCAACACGTCTTCCCGTCATGCATGAATTTCCAGAAGCTTAAGATTTCGGCGTGTGGTCACGAACTCGGCAGTAACTCTCTGTTCGCTAAGCGCATTGGTTTTTCGGGAACGCCGTCGAACTTGTTACCGATGGACCTGGGAGAATGCTATTACGAACCGCGCAGCGACGGCAGCATTTTTGAAGCATTGACCAACAAACGCATTGTGTCGATCGAGCGCAAGGTCGAGTGGACTGCAAGGAGCTTACTCTTGGATATTGCGCATGCCCAGCCCCCAGTGCACGCGCTCATTGACACGGGTGCACTGATCACCGGCTTTGACAACCAAGAGGTAGCTGCTTTTCTGCTGGCGGAGCTACCACCTGAAATGGAAGGAGTGGTGTATTTGGATGAGGACGATCGACAAATGATCCTGCTGCGTGACCACAACGCCCCCATGCCGTTGGTACAGTGTGGCCTGAGCCCAAGCAAGAGGTTTACATTCTATGATCAAGTTCACACGACTGGCATGGACATCAAACAATGCGTTAACGCGCGAGCTGTTGTCACGCTTGGCAAGGATATGACATTCCGCGATTACGCTCAGGGGGCCTACCGCATGCGCGGAATCGCTACAGGCCAGTCAATTTGCCTCTTCCTCATTCCAGAAGTTGAGAACCGCATCCGCCACGAGATGAAGCTTGCGCACGTCGAGTTGAGCACACAGGCTTCAGCGCAGCAACGTTTGGATGAGTTTCTGCTGCTGGTGCCAGCGTGGCTTCTCATTAACTCGATGCGAATGGAGTCAATGCAGCTTGTCCAGCTATCGTTGCAAGAACTGCACAATACCTGGCGCAGGCGTGCACTTCACTCGTTACTAAACGAAATTGCTGCAGCTACAGCGAAGGAAGCCTCGTTGTCATCAAGGCTGCGCCGATTTATTGGCCGTGAGGATGACAGCGCCAAGGCTTGGCTACGCAAATGCATCTCAATATTCCGTGTGGAGATCTCCTACAACGTGGACGCAGTCGTACCAACAAAGAAGCAACTGTCCGATGTTATCGGGAAGTTAGTTGAAAGCCACGAAGACTTCCTGAAGACGAACGAAGAAACTACGCGCGTGACTGCTGTAAAGCAACGATTGGCGCACTCATCGGGAAGTCAGCAACAAATGCTAGCGGAGGACGGTTCAGAGCAAGGCGATCTGCGCCTCACGGCTGAGGTTGTTCACGAGAACGAGGCTGAAGCTGAGGAAGAAGCTGAAGAGGAGGCGGAGCAAGAGGAGCAGAAGATGAGTGCTTTCACGCGTGATGACGAGCATCCGATTCCGTGGAGTGCGACCGTTCTAGCCCAGCCACCTGCTGGAGCTGCTACATCCGATGGCGACGAAGAGATGAAGACTGCTGTGGAACTGCAGCAGGAAGAAGAGGCAAACGTGTTCTACCCGTTCTCACAGTTCCAAGCTCATGCAGAGTGTCCGAAGATTGCGTTCCCATCGGAGTTGCTTATGTCTGGAAACTTTTTCAGACGCCGTTGGGTGGGTCTTGGCGAGCGGCGCGTTAAGAACGTTGGGCTAATTCTCGAGTGGTCTCCACTACTCCACCAAGAAGCCATGAAGACGGTTGTCCAGCAGCTCTTCATGGCCATCATGACTGCTGAAGGTGGTGGCAGTGCAAACGAAATCGCGGTGAAGGCCCTTCAGGCAGCAGCTGAGATGACTACGACGAGTCCCGATGCGGTCTCTACTGCAGTGAAAGATGCCGTGGCAGTCACGACGAGCAAGATTCCCGTGTATCTGGCAACGCTGTCGCTTGCTGAAGGCGAGACGATCCGTCGCATGATCCACAAGAAGCACCCTGTGTTCCAGGTCAGCCAAGTGCAGTTGCGTACCAGCGAGGGTGAACTCGTCGAGAGCTCATCTTTCTTCTCGGCATGGGCGCCAAAATCTACCGTGACTACGCTGAGTGAGATGGCGCCGCGTGAGCGGACGATCGCCGTTAGCGTGCAGTGTCTGCGCTTTTTCAACAACGAAATGTACTACTTCCCGCAGGAGCTTGAGCTGCTGCTGGAGGGTCTGGCCACTGTCCCCATCTCACTGCGCCACGAGTTCTTCGAGTGTCTGCTTCGCCTGCGACGCCGTGAGCGTCATCTGTGGGGCGACACGCCGCTGGCCAAGGTGTTCACCGCGCAGAGCGAGTGGCACCTGCTCACCGCGCGAGCGCGTCTCCAGCAATTCCAGCAGAGTCTGTTGCGGAAGCAGCGACAGTACCAGAAGAAGAAGGAGAAGGGCAAGGACCCCAAGCCGACGATGGCTGCGCTCCACCTGGCGGTGGCGCTGCGGCGCTTTGACGAAGACGAAGACAGTCGACTGAGCGCCGAAGAGGTCCACAAGTGCTTCGAGAGCTTCCAGCTCGGCTTCTCGTCCAAGGAGCTGAACGAGATCATCGGCCTCATCGCGGACGCGCGCTTCACGGACGGCGAGAAGGGCCACGAGCAGGGCATTCCGATGGAGACGATCTGCGCGGCCTTCGGCATCTCCCGCGACGAGATGAAGAGCGCGCTTCTGCGTGACGACCAAGAGAGTGCGCGGGCAGCTGCGGGGCTAGGAGCTGAGGCGTCTTGGGCTTGCGCCGTGTGCACGTACGTGAACGACGGCACTGCAGACGCGTGCGGAGCCTGCAACGAGCCGAACCCGAAGCAACAGGACGAGACACTGCAAAGTCAGCAGCAGCAACAGGGATGGCGCTGCGGCAACTGCACCTTCATCAACCAGCCCGACGACGTGTGCTGCGCCATCTGCGAGCTCGACATGGACGGCCAGCGCGGCGTGCCCCGCGGCAAGTGGGTCTGCGCCGGCGAGCAGGGCGGCTGCACGTTCTTCAACTCGATGGCCAACTTCTACTGCGAGGTGTGCAACCGCGCGCGGCCCGACCTGGCGTCCACGCGCTTCTGAGAGGGAGGAGGTGGATGGCTTACGTTTTACATGTTGCATGTTGCAGTTTTGCTGCTGAAATAGCCTAACTTTGCCTGTTAATTCAGGGCGTATCTTTTGACTCACAGCCACTTCAACTGTTAGCCATCTGTCGATTGGACGAAAATATCTTGTCTTTTCCTCCAATCGCAGCGCGCGAACAAACATCGCCGAACGTTCTCTTCAAGTGTCCAGTGCTGCAAGTCAGACCATAGTGAAACCAAGTGCAGCGCGGCGCTCACTTCCCTCCGACTCACATTCGCGAAAGAGCGACTCGGCACGCAGGTCCTCTCTCAGCTCAGCTCAGCTCAGCGGCGCGTGGCAGGCAGGGGAGCCGAAGCGATGGACCCGCACGCGATGGGCATGCAGCAGGGCGGCGGCATGTCGATGCCCATGAACTCCATGGCCATGCAGCAGAACCCGCAGGCCGCCATGGCCATGGGCATGAACGGCATGTACCCGCAGCAGCAGATGATGATGAACATGCAGCCCATGGCCCAGCCTCAGCCGACGCAGCAGCAGATGCCCATGAACTCGATGGCCATGAACCAGATGGCGCAGTCTCAGCCGACGCAGCAGCAGGGCGCCGACTGGCGCATCCAGCTCACGCGCGAGCACCGCGCCAACCTCATCGCCAAGATCTACAACGAGATGGTGCGCGTGTCGGCGGACCCCGTGCCCGGCATCAAGCTCTGGATGAACGTGTCGTGGTACGAGCTGTCGCTCTACAAGGAGTCGCCCACGCAGGAGGTCTACATCAACAAGATCTTCACGCGCCTCAAGTCGCTGCGCGCGCAGCAGTCGGACATGAACGCGGCCATGGCGGCGCAGGCGCTGCCCAACCAGGGCATGCTCTCGAGGCTGGACTTCTCCTACTACAACACGCTCAACCTGGGCCAGCGCGGCGCCAGCGGACAGGTGAGCAGCTACCCCGGCCACGGCCAGTTCAGCGGACCCGGGCCGCACCCAGGAGCTCAGCAACAACAGCAGCAACAGCAGCAACAGCAGCAGCAGCAACAGAGTAGACCCACGTCGGCCGTGTCGACGCCAGTGAAGACTGAGGCGAGTGCATCTACCAACTCGGCGGCCGAGTACTGGCAGCAGCACGCGGCGCTGCGGGCCAAGCACCAGGGCGACGTGGAGAAGGTGCACAGCGCCTTCAAGAAGTACGTGGATCACATGGAGGGCCACGACGAGACGGAGCAGAAGAAGAAGCTGCGGTACCTGCTCAGTTACGTGGAGCTCTGCGCCAACATCTTGAGCGAGGACAAGGCCACGCACCCGGCGCGCAAGATCGAGGAGCTCGACAAGGTCTTCAAGTACATTGTAAAGATCGTGAACCCGTACCTGAAGAAGCTGCGCACGGAGACTGACAAGCGGAGTTACCCGGCTCCTGATGGGAGCAGTGGCGGTGTCGGTCCTCCGTCGACTTCTGCTGGCCCGACGTCTTCGGGGCCGCCGTCGAGCGTGGGATCCTCCACAATGCCGACCGGAACGTCGAGTGGCTTTAGCGCTGCTATGACGCAGCCGCAAGTGGCCGGCCAGAACCAGCAGCAAGGCGCAGTAAATACGTCGGCGTCGATGCAGCAGACCCCGCAACAGAAACAGCAGCAGTATATGATGCAGCAGCGGGCTCAGCAAATGCAGCAGCAGCAACAACAACAGCAGCAAATGCAGCGGCAGCAGCAAATGATGCAGCAGCAACAAATGATGCGCCAACAGCAGATGCAGCAGAAGCCCCAGCAACAGCAGCAACAGTTTTCGGCGCAGCAGGCAAGTCAAATGAATCAGCAGCAACAGAATAGTCAGAACGCGGCGAACCAGCAGAGCGGCCAGCAGACGCAGCAGCAAATGGGGCAGCAGATACCCTCGCGACCGCAGCAAGGCCAGCAGAATCCCGCACAGCAGCAGCGGCCACCGCCACAGCCTCAGAAGCCCCAGCAGCCTCAGCCACAGCCTCAGCCACAACAGTCTCAACAGCCTCCGACGTCACGAGGAGAGAGCCCGTCAATCGGCTCCGGTCTGGGCTTGACTCTGGACGACTCGCTCTACGGCAGCATGGGCACCGACTTGCTGCAGATGCCGACGCCCTCCGGGACCTCGTCGGGGCTCATGGACTTCTCCAGCG
Organism: Phytophthora sojae; assembly: GCF_000149755.1. Lineage (NCBI taxonomy): Eukaryota > Oomycota > Peronosporomycetes > Peronosporales > Peronosporaceae > Phytophthora > Phytophthora sojae. The sequence continues at coordinate 490,802 of NW_009258121.1, read as the reverse complement.
CGCTGTCGCCCACCAGCTTCGGAGGCATGGATCTGCTCGATTGGGACGACGGCACCGGCGCCCAGGGCACATCAGGCTCCGGTGGCGCTTCGGGCGGCGACAGCGCGGACCTCATGACCTTCGTCGAGACCTTGTAGATGGTAGAGATCAAGCGGCGTCGCGCGCGTCTCGGAGCGGAAGGCATGGCTAGGTGCACTCACTCTCCAGCATTTCGGGTCAACCATCCCCTCCGTCCGCCGGCGTCTTTGGTAGTGTAGGCTTTGTGCTTGCTCGTAGCAGTAGGTAATTGTAATTCAACTCCTGGGTGAACCAAACCAACCAACATCAGATACCTGCAGACAGATATGGCCAAGTTGAAGTGAAGTGGCGTCACGCCGACACAAACATGACGAAATGGCTCAGCTTTTTTAGTCGGACCAAACAACTGTTCAGTAAACAGCTCAAATCCTCATTGCGATCGTCCATCGGAGGCTCGGGTGAACATGGCGCCGTCCTTCCCGTCCACGCTGCCGCCGCGCGTGCCGTCCACGGCCTCCAACATGCACGTGACGGCGTCGGACATCAGCCTCTTCAGCCGCTCGGACGACGAGGGCGAAGAGGACGCAGTGGCCGTTGAGGACGAGCAGCTGGCTGTGCGGACGCTCGTGAGCGAGCAACAGGCCGGCGACGAGGGCGAGACGCTGGCCCAGGAGCTGCTGGAGGCGCTGCGCCTGGGCACCAGCAACTTCCTGCTGGCCTACAACACGCGCGCGGGTATCGCGGCGTTATTGCGGCTGCTCAAGCTGCTGCAGCGCCGCGACTGGAGGGCGGCGACGGATCTGCGCCAGCTGCTGGACGAGAAGCACTTGGCCTTCCGCGTGGACGCCGTGAGGCTCGGCCTCTTCCTGGGCTGGTTCACAGGGGGTTATAGGGGGCTTAGAGCGCTACTACCGGTCATTCTACGGCGCGTTCTACCAAAGAAGCAGCTGCAGGACGACAAGAAGCTCAAGGAGATCTCGGCGCTAGGCTCAGGAGCTATCGCGGCCATTGCACTGGGCTTTGTGGACGCTAAAAGACGTCGGTCACTAGCGCTTTATGCCCTCACGAGAGCGCTGCAGTGCGGATACAACACGGCCAAGAGGCTGGGCCGCTGGCACTTCTGGGGAAGCGACTGGCGATTCGGAGACGCGCTGCTGTTTGCGCTCTCGAGCGCGCAGGTCATGTACGCGTACGTCATGAGACCAACGACGCTACCTCCGGAGTACTACAGGTTCATTGTGCAGACTGGCCCAGTGGAGCTGGAGACGTTGAAGCTTGTGCAGCAGGTCAATCGCGGAGGTCCAGCGAGCGCTGCTGTCCTTCAGAAGCTGCTGGACCGGAAGCCAGGAATCCCGAGGGATTTCCCGCTGCCCACGGACATTGTGCCTTGCAGGCTTGTGCATTCAAACGCCGACTCGTGCGTGGTGGGGTCGGTGCTGTGCTTCAAGCGCGCCTTCCAGAAGACCTTCCCGCTCTACCTGTCGCTCTTCATCGTGCCGGGCGTGGTCATCCACTTCAAGCGCTTCCTGCGCTCGCCATTCCGAACGCTTGCGCGCTCGATACTGAATGCTACGAGGTCCAACTGCTTCCTCGCGTCCTTCGTGTCGCTGTATTTGTCCCTCATCTGCTTGCACCGCCGCGTGGTCAGTAAAGACCATCGCTTCATCTATTATCTGGCCGGACTTGGAGCCTCGACGACCATTCTCCTGGAACCCAAAAGTCGACGCTCTGGTACGAGTGCTTGAGGTTTGAATTGGCTCTTTCGGATGTGGGATTGATAGGGATTTTGTGTGTTCAGAGTTGGCGCTGTACGTGTTGCCACGCGCACTCGACAGCTTGGCGATGATCCTGCACGACCGCGGGATCTGTTCCGGCTTCAAGTACGGTGAGATTGCTCTCTTCTCGGCCTCGATGTCTGTAATGATGTACTGCTATGAGGTAAGTTGTTTCCGTCTCGTTGTTGGCTGGATGAGCCGAGTACTAAGTGCACGACTAACACCCGATATCTAATGACGCAGCATGAGAAGGAGTCCATGAGCCCCTTCCTGTACAGCACCATGAAGCGCTTCCTGCAGACCTCGACAGACAAGAAGCAGTTGTACGCAGCTTCTCTTGAGAAGAAGGAGAGACGACGATCGCAGTCGATGGTGCAGCCCCTCGTGATCTCCTAATCCCCGTGAGAGGATTGATGTGGCTGCTATATTCTCTGACGCTGTACGGCACTGGTTCATGTTTGTATTCTTTTCTTTTGTGCTGCGCCTTGAGCGCAAGAAACTGCACTCGCTGGTGGTGCTGGAGCTTCGTGGCTCTCTGTTGAATTGATAAAAGAGAGCAGACGATAGCTGCTGCGTCGCTACTGTTTGTTGTCTTTTTCCGAGCCTTCCGACTATGTTGGTCTATACTCCAGCATCACCAGCCATTGCCATCTCTCACAGCACAAATGCTAGCGAGTTTACACCTGCGCAAAACGCACGCTGCGAACGCTGGGCAGTTCCTTGAGCGCGTTGAGTGTTTCGTCGGAAGGCACCGAGTCCAGAGTGAGAATGCCAAGCGGAAGCTCCACGTTGTTCTGACGGGCAAGGCCAAAGTTGGCGATGTTGATCTTCGCCTCCGACAGCTCGCTGAGGATACCGGCGATAGCACCGGGCACGTCCTCGTTGTTGAACACCAGCAGGTTGCCCTTGGGGCGGAAAGCCGGGAAGTCCGAGTACTCGTTCACGCGCACGACACGCGGGTCCTCGCCAAAGACGCTGCCCTTCACAAGGAGGCGGTCCTTGTTCTTGGCCTCCACCACCACGGCCAAACAGTTCTTGAGGTGGCGGCGGACAGCGGCCGGGTCGGTCTGCAAGTCTCCCTGACGCACATCGATTCCCTTGGCCATAGCGAGCAGCGAGGCATTCAGAAGGCTGACATCAGGCTGGTCCTCGTCCTCAGCATTTTGCTTGTGCTCGCGCATGCTCTCGAGCATTCCCTTGAGCAGCGCGTTCTGAAGCACCTGGCGGGCTTGCGGCGTGGTGATGTCAATCTGGAAGCCACCAGTAGCAGCCAACGAGATGTTCGTGATGTGGTCCTTGGGGTCCGCCGACAGCGTCAGCTGGTGCACGAAGCGGCCGAGCGACTCGCTCAGCTCCAGGAACGGCTTCATCTCCGGCAGCAGCGTCAGCGGCATGAACACGCCGTTGGCGACGCCACGGTAGTAGCGCTGAGCCAGAGCGTCACCGACGTTTTCGGCCAGAAGGCGGTACTTACGGCCCTGCAGCACGTCGTCGGACGCCGCGCCGTCCGCGTGGGTGCGCGCGATGACATTCTCGTGCTTCATGAGCTCGAGCCACTTGGGCGACAAGTCCCGTCCGTCCTTGGAGCCCGCGGACTGCAGCAAGTCCAGCGCGACGCCGCTGATCTTGCCCGACTCGAGGCCGCGCATCAGCGTGTTCTCGTCCAGCAGGCCGTGGCTTCCCTTGTACTCGGCGACCGACACGATCTTGACTCCGGGCTTGCATTTCTCCAGGGCCGCGTCTCCGAACATGCCGCGCGTGCGGGCCGTCAACGGCGCGTGGAACGTGATGAAGTCGCAGTTCTCGTACAGCTCGTCCATGGTGACGCTCTTGACGCCCATGAGCTCGGCCGCCTCCTGGTTCAGGTTGGGGTCGAAGCCGAAGACCTTGAGGCCCAGCGCGTGGGCCATATCCACAACGCGGCGGCCCGCCTGGCCGATGCCCACAATGCCTAAATTCTTGCCCGCGAGCTCCGTGCCGACGAACTGCTGGCGGTCGAATGGCTCGCCGGAGCGCATGGAGGCCACGCTGCGCGGCAGGTGACGGGCCAACTGGATGAGCAGACTGAGGCCGATCTCGGCCTCCACGGACGAGCGGTCGCCCACCTGCTTGGGCTCGAGCTGCAGCAGCATCACTCCCTGGTTGGTGGCCTCCATGAGGTCAATGTCCTCGCTCGGGATGGCGGCCGCGGGCACGGCCACGAGCTGCAGCTTGTTCTTGGCGCCCACGCGCAGCAGCTCGCGCGGCAGCTTGGTGCCGGGCGCGACCATGAGCGCGTCGTAGTCCTTCACCACAGACGTCAGGTACTCGTCTGAGGCTGCGCGCACTTGGTCCACAACGTGGCCGCGCTGCACGAGCTCCTGCACGCACGAGGCCTCGGCCACGTGCTCGGGCACGTCTACGCACAGGATGCGGCGGCTGCAGTCGGCCGGGCCGGACGCGGCCGACGTCAGCAGGCGCGTCAGCGGGGGGTGCACGGCCGAGCGACGCTGGGCCAGTGGCCGCGCGCCCAGCAGAGCCGCCGCGGGCCGCCGCGCGAGGTGGAGACGCTGCCACATACTGACGGACGGACGGATCTCTTGGTGAAGTGTGTTCGCTGATTGATGGATAAACCTAGAATCGTTTTGATTGGGTGGAAGATAAGCCGTGTTTTCGACCAATGAAACATGCGTATCAACTGCCGACCACTTCACTTTGCAACGAGTATGCATCGGATGCGCAGCGGAGGAAGAGGTCGCCGCTGGCGAGAGGACTGGAGGCGCATGCCGCCCTATTTGAAGGCGGTGGTGGTGGGCTCGGCCGCGCTGGGAGGATGTGCGTGTTGACTGCAATATTGTATAGGGCTGGAGCTGCGCTCTAACAATGACTATGCTGGAACTGTAGTGTACGTGGAGAGCCATGTGGAGACGATGCCGCTCAACGGCCGCCGCCGCGTCATGTTCCTGTCGCCGGAGCACGAGGAGCGGCTGGGCGAGCAGGCGTACCGAGAGATACTGAGCAGCTCCCGCCTGCTGCCGCCGTCGCACCCGGTGCGAGAGTTTAAGGCTCCCGACTATTATTGAGATGGAGATGAAGTGGCTCACTTGAAGTTGCTCTGTCGCTGTTGCAGATGTCGCGGGCGGTGGCGCGCGTCGGCCACAAGATCGCGAGCGAGTCGGACGCGCCCTTCATGAAGTGGACGTTCCATGTGATCGAGGCCAAGGAGCCCAACGCCTTCTGCCTGCCTGGGGGCAAGGTGTTTGTGCACTCGGGGCTCTTCAAGGTGCTGCGCGACGAGGACGCGCTGGCCGCCGTCATGTTCCACGAAGCTGCACACGGCGTGGCCCGTAAGTTGCTATACTAGATAGTGAAGACTAGCCACGGACGGTCTGTTTAACGATGTTTTGTTGCTATTTATTGTAGGTCATGGCGCCGAGAAAATCTCCTTCAGCTTGCTGGTGTATGGACTTCTGGCGCTGCTGTTCCCGGACTACGGCCAGATTAGCGATCTGGTATGGATAACTAAGCTTTGAGAAGGTGGCGGTTATACTGATAACCTATTGTGATTGTGGTTGCTGCTTGTAGATGGTGAAGCTGGCTGTGGACCTGCCGTTTTCGCGCAAGTTGGAGCTGGAGGCCGACTCGATTGGGCTGCGACTTATGGCGCAGGCGTGCTACGACCCTCGCGCCAGCATTCAGATGAACACGTTGCTGGGCCAGCTGGACAAAGGCTCGCAGTTCAAGTACTTCTCGACGCACCCGCCAAGTGAGGAGCGAGTGAAGGCGCTTCGGTTCGTGGAACGTTTGTGTTGGTGAGGGAAGTGAGCCACGGTTGCATTCATAACGCGTTGTGTGTTGTACAGGGAGCAACTGCAAACCGCAGTGGACATCTACGAGGCGTCGGACTGCGGTGCACGGAAGCAGGCATTTGCGAAGGCAATGAAGCCAGCCTTTTCACCTCAGGAAAATGCAACTTTTGACTGGTAAGAAGATAAGTCATCCACGTAAAATGGAGCTTCGACCGGTTGTGATTCCCTGGCGCACAAGCCACCACAATTCGCAGCCAGAAACTCTCTAACCTCTGGAGTAGCTCGAACGCCGACGTAGCAAGAGGAGTCATCACACTTGTCGTACAAAAGTTTGACAATGCCTAGCTGACCCTCCGCTGCAGCACGCTCCAGGACTCGTTCTATTAAGTAGACCTTGCCCGTCGTCGCCGCTATCTTTTCCACGTACAATTTGGCCAACACTTGAACCACGCACCACCGACTATCCATCGCAGCTTCATCCATAGTGACCGCTACGTCAAGGAGATTGCATTTAACGCACAGAAGCTCCACGGTGCTAAGTTCCTCACCAGCAACAGCTTTGCTGAGCGCGCGACTGACACCGTAGCCTTTTGCTTTGTCCTGAAGATACTGTACGACATCCCAGCGGCCAATTGAAGCAGCCTCAGCGAGGACATCTCCAACAGCATAACCGCCCAGCCCCGCACCATTGTCATACATTAACTCGACCAATTCCCATCGAGCTTGGCTCGCTGCCTTCTCCAGAGCGCGTCCGATGGTAAGAGCTCCACACCAGCGGTTGTGGCCCATCGCAGCATACAGCGCGTTCTCAATATCATACTGCGTGCACTTCCGGTGCAGAAGCTTCGCCATTTCAAGCTCGCCGCTAGCAACAGCGTGTTCCAATGCGTCTCTGACATGGCGGCATCCTTCTTCGCACCCCTCGTACAGAGTCTCGACGATATCCCATCGGTAACTCGAAGCCGCCTTCTCCAAAGCAGATCCAACGGCGTATTGGTCGCACCTCTCGTACACGATATGCACGATGTCACAGTGCCCATGATCAACCGCTGCAACCAGCACGGACCCAACGTCGTGCGGCATGCACTTGGTGAGAAGAAGTCGAACAAAGTCGAGTCGATTGGTCGCAGCAGCCACTTTCAGTGCGTCCCCAACACCGAAGGACAAGTTCATGCAGTCTGCCTCGATGGAAATCGCAGCAACATCCACTCGATCGTTGATGACCGTTCTCGTTAATGCGTCACTAAGCACAGAAAGCCCGATCGCATACCCGTCCACCTGTCCACCTTGATGATAACTACGCCAAAGTACTTCCACGACTTCGTAGGCGTCACATTCGATGGCGTCCTCCAGTGCCTCTTGAACGTCCAACTCGCTACATCTCTCGGATAATTCTTCCAGTCGGTCCGTGTCATTTTCCACAGCCTTGGCTATCAACGCTGCGCCCAAGGCGTCCAAACAAGTCTCGTCGTCGCAGATGCTTATCAAGTACTCCTCCACGTCGCGCTGGTCAGCCATAACAGCAGCAGTAAGGGCTCCCGCATCCCCTGCACCGTCGTACTCTTCCATCAGCCACTGCACAACAACCAATTGTCCATGAGTAGCAGCCTCAACTGCTGCGTCTTCGGTGTCCTCGAAACTCGGCTCGAACTCGGATTTTAGCCACTCAAGAACCGCCAACTGTCCGCCGCGAGCTGCTCCTTTAAATGCCTCCACTGCCCACGCCGACTGCTTCATCTTGTCACCACTTAACTGAGTATAAATCCACTGAACAACATGCAGGTGGCCCTCAGCTGCCGCGCCGGCGATTGCTTTCGAAGTACGCGGAATAACATCGAAATACTCGCGAAACAGCTGCAGTTGCCCGCTGCGAGCGATGGGGTCGAGAGTCGACGGCATGGCGAACAGATTCACGGCATTGCACTCGTGCGGCAACGCCTGGACGCGCTCAGAGAGCGCCTTTGAGACGCCCTGCAGGTAGTGCGGCGACGCCATAGTCTGGGTCGCGTCGTGAATCAGCGAATGAGCTCCAAACCGCAAATCGAAAGCTTGAACAATTTCTTGCACTGCCCCCCCCCCCCCCCCCCACCCGGTGGGGGGGGGGGGCACTCAGGAGTTCCAGTGCCGCGACAGGGGTTCATTTCATTCGTCATTTTTTTTAGTAAAATTGTTTTACACACGGTTGTATCGTTGACTGGAAGAACGAATCACCGGTATCCTCGGCTATACCTAAAGCTCAAACTGCAATGAACTGACTGTAGACGCCACGTTATTGAATGTAGCAATTTGGGACTTTACGTAGGTAGGTTATAGCTTCTTAAATCGTATTCATTTGCTGAGCACAGATTCGGTTGACGGCTTGCCGCCCTCAGCAGCTTCGCAATGTCGAGGCCACCGTGAGCCACAGCTATTTGCACCATGCTTCTCATATCAAGCGATAGAATGCTTGCCATGCCTAGCCGGCCTTGAGCTACTGCATTCTCAATTGCCATCGCGAGATCTGGCGGCTTGCAATAGCCCTTCATGAAATCGGTCAAGCTCCACAGACCACGCCCTAGCGCTCTTTCCACCGCCATCATTAGGCGCGAATCCCCCATACCCTCGCACACAAAGCTGGGAGGCCGCTGGCAATCAACCGCGCCACTTCGTCCTCCACAAACTCCTTGAGACGAGCAAGCTTCCGTGCTTTCCGAACGTAAGAGGCACCACAAGTCTCCACCAAAAAGCCTTCGACGTCTGAAGTAGCTTTGCTCAGTGCATCTCCCAGGAAATGCGGGTCACATTTATCCGACAAAATCTTGACCACGTCTAGCTGCTTCTCGGCAGCAGCTCGAACCAGGACATGTCCTAAGTAGCTCATACCCTCAGTTGCCGCTATCTGTCACGTGTGGTTAAGGCCACTTGTTTTGCTGGTAAAATGTCAACTGAGTTTGATTGAGCAAGGTTAACCCACCGGCGACCGCTCTTATCCCGATTTTGCAGGGATAAGATTAATATAGAAATTTGTATACTTGTGGGGTAGGGTAAGCGAGGTCCCCAGCGACCCTTTGTGTTCCATTAGGTTTCAATCTCATTGGTCAAAGTTATCTAATCCAATGTCGGCTATGTGCGTAATACTGAGCTGGTTCAAGACTCAACTGGAAAAAACGTTGGCCTATTTTTCCCTAAAATTCGAGATATCTCCATCTGTAGAGAATCCAAACCAGAATGTTGTGATGCGTGAGCAGAGTACTTGATAGACTCACATTTGGTATCATCGTATTTTAATCTGCTCGGGATGACCCTGTGTGGCAGCGGCGGGGACAGTCCCTCGCGAGCATGCGGACGCTGAGGCAGCAAGCCTGCCATGATAATCTGTCAGCGTGAGAGAGATAATGCCCAGAATCCTAGTCAATAAGCAATCCGTTCAGTATCTAGAGTGTTATTGTATCCTGCGGGTGAAGCCGTGGCCGTACAAGACCGTTCGATTACGAAGAAGACGTACTGCACGTGAGGAAGCCACTGAGTCCGTGATGCGGCTTGAAATATGGTGTACATCGATTCACCTCTGTCATTCCTGCACAGCGCGTTGATTCATGCTTCCGCTGCTCGATGGCAGGCTACTGTAACTCTTAATGTTTGCCAGCACGATATCTTGCTCGCTTGGGTAGCTCCACGCCAAATGCAACTTTGACGCCTTCCAAATTCGTAGCTCCAACGTAAGTAGATGGATGCGTTGGAGGCGGGTAGACGAACTAGAGAGCGCCGCTTTCATGCTGAAGTGGATTTCAAAACATGACGAACCGAAGGTAACACGCTATCAAAATCTTGGACTAGTTTACTACTCGGTCTCTCTAGACCTACGTGACGACAAGAACATCAATGGTGCTCCGATGATATGGCTACTCTGCCGAATGAGCGTGCATCTGTGGATTTCAGTGTGATATCACGAAGCAATGGTGATTGTGGCCACGTGGCTATGCGTATTGGATTTTGTATGGCCAACCACGACAACGTGGCTTCGCGGGCTCGTCAACACTGAAATTTTTGTATAGTTCTTTGTATAGAGGTGTCATGGTTGATTCAGAGATGTCGACATTGCCATGTTTATCTAGATTTTAGTATAGAACGTTTATGTCGTTATTGACTTTGATAAGTCAATATTGAGATTTTTTGACTAGGTTTCAGTATGTCAAGCAAACGGTTTGATATATTGCTCCGTTAATCGATAAAGCTAGCATGGACTCCGGTCGTTCGCCGATCTACGAGGCTCACTGAGAACTACGACAGGCTGCCCATGTGGGGCTGGTCGAGGCCCGAAAGCGCGTTGTACATGTCCGGCTTCTGAGAGACCGCGGTCATGCCGTCCACACAAGGCCTCTAGAGGGGCGCGGGCGTGCCGTCAGTGTCGAAGTTGTCGGTCGCCACGAACGTGCGCTCCGTATCGGGCTTGAATCTCGCGAATGAGTGTCAAAACGAAAGAGGAATTTTCTAACAAACTTTGGCCTTGTCGCGTCCAGTTGAGTCTATCTGCGTCAAGCAGCTTCCATCGAAAGGAGACTAATCAATCCGATGTGTTGACATGGAGCTCCACCAAAACCCACACAAACTCGATATTTGCTATGGTCATAAACATGGCGTATTTCTTGTTGCAAATCCATCGTAATTTGTGGAGATGAATTTGACGTCTTCACAAATTGCGTCAAGCGCAAAGGAAGCGTACTATTATTTTGGTTCAATTCCCAATCACCACTCATGCTGAGCGTTCACGCCCGCGATCTCAAGCTCTGCGTCAGCGCGCCCAAGCCGTGGACAGCAGAGCCAGCAGAAGAGACAGAGTGTTTACTACCACCCAAGTTGATTGTACGTGCACCTTACGCATTGTTTGTTACTGACGATAAGTGAGCGTAGCCATGGATTTAGTACTCAAATGTGATGGTTTTGGTCGGTATCACCGGTTGTAGCAAACACGACGCAACCGAGGACATGTTTGGCACATAAATTGCGATTTGTGACAGCATTTGGGTTAGTTTTGGAACATAAATTGCGATTTGTGACAGCGTGTTTGTAGTTTTGGAAGAGTTCCATACCCAAAAACCTCCGACCCTCCGACTTTCTCCGACTCGTACACAAAACATGCGGATAGGAGGGTGGTCACCTTTAACTATCACCCAGCTACGCGCGAACCTAAAACCCCTAAAGGCTCGCTGCGCTCGCTGGGCCAGAACCCTAAGCCCGCTGCGGCTCGCACGCGTCGCCTCCGCTTACTAGGTAGAGCACTGCTGGGTCCTGGGTTTGCAGCCGCGTGCTACGCACACGGACTGTCAAACCGCAGGCGGGGGCTCGCTACGCTCGCTCCGTGCCATCCATCCCAAGGCTCCGACCCATGAGCAAACGGGACGACTTATCTATCTTGGACTGTGTATGCATAACACTTTGGGAAGGGGTAGGGTAATACTGTTATGCTCCGACCGCGCTTGACTGGGGATTTGTATACCTATCATCTTAAGTGCGGTCGGAGATTTGATGATATTCTACCATACACTGCTAAATTAGCAAAACGCTGAGCCCTAGAACTTAGTACTAAAACGCCCTAAAGTCGTTATTCGCGCACAAAAGCTCCACGACGTCCCATTGCCCGCTCGAAGCTCGCGCATTCGCTTCACAAGATTCCACTGCTCGCTCTCAGCGGCTCTAACCAGCACGTTCGCAACAGCACCCTACCCGGCGTTGGCATACATCAACTCGACCAGATCCCACCGCGATTGACTCGCTACCTTCCTCATAGCGGCGTTGACACAGTAAGTTCTGCATGCGCCGTACAAGACCTTCACCATTTCCCAACGATCGTTTTCCACTGCACTATATAGCGCCAACTCAACGTCATACTGCTTGCACTTCTGGCGCAGAAGTTTCGCCATTTCTGGTTCGCCACTTGCTACAGCGTGTTGCGATGCCCTTCCGATGTTGAAGCTACCTTCTTCGCAGCTCGCATACAGAACGTGCACCACATCCCATCGGCAGCATGAAGCCGCCTGCTGCAACGCCCAACTGATGCGACGAGGGCTGCACCGCTCGTACACAAGTTTAACGATGTCCCAGTAGCCATTCTCGACAGCTTCATCCAGCGCGGACCGAACGTCGTCCACCTCGCACTTGGTGTAAAGAAGCTGAACGAAATCGAGTAGATTGAGAGCAACAGCCGCGCCAAGTGCCACCCCAAGACCGTCCGACGAGTGCATCCTGTGTGCCTCGATGTAAAGGGCTGCTACGTCCAGCCGATCGACGATAACCGTTCTCTCTAACACGTTATCCAAGTCCGCAATGTCCGCTAGGCTCAGCGACACATCTTGATCACTGCCCCAGAGTAATGTGACAACATTATAGCCTCGCTTTCTATCGCGTACACTAGCGCCTGCCGAACATTAGACTGTCTGCATTGCTGTACTAGCTCTTTCACCCGAGCAGCGTCGTTATTCGTAGATTTTATCTCCAATGCCGTGCCGAACGCATTCAAGCGAGTATCCTCGTCCCAAATACTCGTCAAATACTCCTCCACTTCATCCTGTCCGGCCACGAGAGCAGCGCCAAGGGTTACCTCTCCCCCCACACCAGAGAACGCATCTAGCATCCACTGCACAACCGGCAATTTTCTACTTCTACCAGCCTCATATGCAATCATATTGATGACCTCAAGACTCGGTTTGTATTCGAATCTTAGCCACTCCAGAACCCCCAACCGTCCATTGCGAGCGGCCGCCCTGAGTGCATCCACTGCCCCCCACCATCGCTCACCGCCGATCAACTGTCTATAAATCCATTGAACCACGTGCAGATGGCCTTCAGCTGCCGCCGCGGCGATTACCGTAGGAGAACTTGGAATGACGTCGAAATACTCACGAATCAGCCCCAGCCGGCCACTACGAGCGATGCCATATAGAGTCAACGGCATGGCGAGCAGATTTACGGCATCGTAGACGTGAGATAGCGCTTGGATGTGTCGAGGGAGCGCCTTTGACACGCCCACGGCGATGGCGCCATGAATTTCGCGAATGAGTGAGTGAGGTAGGAGGTCAAATCGAAAGTGAAATTTCGTAAAAAAAAAACTTTGTCCATTAGTAGTCGAAAGTCACCTGTCGTCTGTAGTCGTGTATAGTTAAGTCCATCTACCGCGTTGGTTACTGCCATAGCCATTCCCATCGGCTAGGTCGTCTTTGATAGGACCGAATCAATAAACACGGCGACCCGAAGCACAAGCTGAAATGAAGGAGGCGACTTGTACGACTGTCGACCAGGGCCTCCGAATATGGCATTTTTATTTAGTAGGTTGGTCGTTGCAGAATAAATTATCCCCTGACGCTCCTACCGATACAACAGTACATTATGGCATTGCCCCCAACGTACCACAATAAATAATGCCATTATGAAAAGCATGAAGTCTATTAACAAGACACCAGTTAGCTTATCATCTAGCTCAAATTGTCCACAGTCGTTGCATCCCAGTACGACCGATTCTGGCGGAGAAACAAAATCGTCTCAAGCGTGCGTGGCAGCAGGCCGTGTCGTTGATGACCAAACGTCACCCGAGCAATGCTGAAGAAGCGTTTCACCACGTTCGACGTGGGTGGGATGCTCTTCAGCTGCTCATACTTGACACGGTCCTGTGCAAGCCGCCGGCGCTTCCGAAGACGCTCCACGAACGACGCGGCTGGATCCTCCTCCTCTTCACTCGCGGCCGCGTCGTCCGGTCTGGCAGCTTCGAAGGGCTGCAAAGCGGCCTTTTCAGCACGCGTCAGCCGCTGCGCCTTCCCGCGGAGAACGCGTACACACCCAGCCTCAAATCTGGGTTGTGCACAATGTTGGCCCGAGGCCCTGCAAAATAAAAACCATTATACAATTGTTAGTGAAAATATTGAACACAAATTCAACAGTTATAAACTTACCATGTAGCGCCCATATTGTGGCTTGACAGCGATCAGCTCGTCGAACCACTCGCGAACGTCCAGCAGGTCGACGTCGGCTTCGAAGGGCCTTCGAGACCGACTCGATGTCGCACAGCTCCTGGTACAATGCCCGCAGTCGCTTGTTCATCGCCGGCGGCGGCAGCAGGTCCATGAGGCCGTCGTCTTCGGCGTCAAGAAACTCGAGGAGCTGGAGGTAGCGCCGTACCATCTCGAACGTAGAGCTCCAGCGCGTGTCCTGGCGAATGACAGGCCGAAGTGGCGTTTTCAACCTATTTTGTAAAAAAAATACAAAAGTACACAAATTGTGTTAGAGACATATTGACACACCACACATACACATTGGCGCTTACCGTAGTTTGGCAGATTGGGTGAGAGTACGCAATTTTACCATGAGCGCCTGCACAGCAGCCAGGTCCTCCTCATGCGACGCCATGTCCGCCTGAACAGCAAGGTTCAGGCGGTGGCTTGCGCAACCAACAAGCGGCACACTCATAAGAGTTGCCAGCCGCCGGTTTACGGCGCAGTTGTCAGCTACGAGGAAGCGACACTGCGCCAGCTGTACGCCGTAATCGCGCTGCAGCATGGTCGCTAGAAATCGAGATGGCCCTGCACGGAGAGATCGTCGTCCAGCGCGTCCAGCAGCGGGGCCATGCTGAGTAGCGTTGTCTTGGGACAGCCGTTCACCTCATAGCACGCGAACACGGCGATGTAGTGCTCAGATGTGTGTGCCACCCGTCGAGCATGGTGCCGAAGCGTGCTGGGAGCTCCGACGCAATCGAACGCTCGACGGCGACGACAACCCCGTCCATGCCAGCCCGCAGCGTTTCCTCCGAGATGGGGTCCAGGCTGGAGTAGCTGAATAACATCCATAAAGTAAAGTTGTTAGTTTCCGTAGAAATGTAAACACAATGACATTATGCATACACGTACCGCCGAGCTTCTCGGCTCTCACAAAAAGAGAGTGGCAGGTTGCACATGACAATCCAAACCATCCAGCCGTGGAGGTTGAGCGCCGAGTGGCGGACGAAGTTCACGAGGGAGCCTGTCTCCGCCGTCGTAGCGTCGAGCATGACGGTCTCGTAGTCAGGGTGCTCCCGCCTGATATGTTGCATCAGGTTGGAGTACCCGTTCCTATGGGTTTGCTTCCGAACCGTGCCGCAACGGCAACGGAAATACTCGAGAATCACCTCGTCGTTCTCGTCGCGACACGGGCGGAAGTAAAACCCCGAGACTTGGGAGTTCGTGTAGGTAGGGCGAGGGGGGCGGATAGCGCGAACCATGCTGGATGAGGTCTTGGAGGCTTGAGAAGTGAAAATTGAAGAGTGAGCGCTGCCAAATGAGCTACAACTAGCAACACAGACAACCAGTGATTCCAGTTCTTCTGAACGACTGGAAGCGAGAAGATGGCTGGTAAAACGCTAACATTATTATATAAAGGTAACTGTCATAAATTATGTAATATCACAAAGCACATCAATAAATTATCACGGTAGATGGCTGAACCCGCCGAAATGCGTAATTTATTGTTATTTTCTGAAATAATGTTATTGACAATGCTATTTTCGGAGGCCCTGCTGTCGACGCGTCTCCGCCCAATTAAAAACTGTGTTCAAGAGCAGCGATTGGGACTCGAGGCGAATAGTACTTACATTCAGCCACGCAGCTCGTCACTTGCTGAGCACAGATTCCGTTGATGGCTTGCCGCTCGCAGAAGCGCCATGACGTCGAGGCCAGCCACAGCTACTTGCACCATGCTCCTCATCTCACGCGATAGAAGGCATACCATGCCCAGCCGGCCTTGAGGGACAGCATTTTCAAGTGCCTTAAAGATATCTTGGGGTGAAATGACGTAAAGTTCGCCACAGTTATCCCACAAAACCTTGACCACCTCTAGCTGGCCCTCCAGAACATCGCACGTCCACCTTAGCTCGAGCCTTCAGCTGCTGGCGCACCTCCAACGGCAAAAATGTCGCCACTTGCATACAAAAGCTCAACGACGTCCCGCTGTCCACTCGAAGCTGCTTTCTTTAGGACAAGATCAATATCATGAGGTCGACACTTTCCGTGCATGAGCTTCACTAGACCCCACTGATCGGTCTCAGCGGCTTTCACTAGCGCGTCCCCAACAGCAAACTCTCCGGCGTTGACATACAATACTTCGACCAAATCCCATCGAGACTGCTCAGCCGCCTTCTTCAACGCGCCGTCAACACAGTCAGTACTGCAAGCTCCGTGCACGAGCCTCACCATGTCCCAAAGCTCATTCTCCACGGCAAAGCCCAGCACGAGGTCAACGTCATCCCGCGGACTCTTTTGGTAGAGAAGCTTCACCATTTCAAGCTCGTCGCCTGCTGCCGCGTATTTCAAAGCATCTCCAACGTCGCTGCAGCCTTCCTCGCACCTCTCACACAGAACTTCCACCACGTCCCATCGGCAGCATGAAGCCGCCGTCCGCAACGCCCTACTGACGCAACGAGGACTGCACCGATCGTACACAAGTTTGACGATATCCCAGAAGCCGTACGCAGCCGCCGTATCCAGCGTGGGCTCAACGTCGTACGCCTCGCACTTCGTGTAAAGAAGCTCAACGAAATCGAGTCGATTTGCCGCCGTTGCCTCGCGAAGTGCCGCCCCAGCACTATCCGCCATGTCCTCCGCCTCGACATAGAGCGCCGCGATGTCCAGTCGATCGTCATGCACTGTTCTCTCCAGCGCCAAGCTCCCGATGTCGTCGACGCTCATCGACGCACCTTGGCCGACGCCCCAGAGTAACTCCACAACGTCGTAGGCGTCGCAATCTATCGCCTCCGTCAGCGCATCTCGAACGTCAGACTGTTTGCACTTCGCAGCTAACTCTTCCACTCGGTCAGAGTCATTATCGACGGCTTTTGTCTCCAACACTGAGCCGAACGCGTTCAAGCGAGTGTCGTTGTCGCAAATACTCGTTAAATACGCCTCCACCTCCCGCTGGTCAGCGATTACAGCAGCCGTAAGCGCTCGCTCGTCCCCCACACCAGAGAACGCATCCATCACCCACTGCACAGCAGCCAGTCGTCCAGTAGCAGCAGCCAGAGCTGCAATGCCTTCGACATCCTCAGCATTTGGCTCGAACTCAGATTTCAGCCATTCGAGGACCCCCAACTGTCCGCTGCAAGCCGCCCCCTTGAATGCCTGCACACCCCACGTCGACTTCTTGAGCTCATCATCACTTAGTTGTGAATAAATCCACTGGACGACGTGCAGGTGGCCTTCAGCTGCTGCCATGGCGATTGCCTGGAAAGTACTCGGAATAACATCGAAATACTCGCGAACCAGCTCCAGTCGCCCACTGCCAGCGACGTCGTCGAGAGAAGACGGCATGGCGAACAGATTCACGGCGTCGCATACTTGCGGTAGCGCCTGGATACGCCCAGGGAGCGCCTTTGAGACGCCCTGGAGATAATGCGACGACGGCGTCATGAATCACGACAATCGCCGAATGATCTGCACATCAATAGTGAGCTTTCATTCCCTATACAAACTTCAAGAAGCAGGGGGGGGTCCCCATATCATTACTCTACCCGGTAGAGTGTTCAACCAGTTGTAGTTAATTAAACCCCTAAGCTAGGTTTCCAGCACTTAGGCCCGTTCTAATGTTCCCGGGACGAGTCCCGGGGATTTCGTCCCAAAGTCCCAACATAAGAACCAAAACTTAGGATATTTATGTCAGCCACACAACCTCTAAAATATTATGTAACCTCCAATTATTATTAATAATTTCAAGGCATGTGAGCGCCAGTGAATTTGGCGCCACCGCTAGTGCTTTGCCGCCAAGTACTCCATTCACAAAATAACGATTGAAGGCACAATGGCGCTGCAGCTAAAGCGTTAAAATGACAGACAAGGAGACGGAATTGGTAAGTGTATGGGCGTTGGTGCATACGAATACGTTGAATGAGCGCAGTGAGAAGCACAGCGGCCCACGTGCCTGAGGCTGGCACGGAAGTAGCTGGCCTTATTTTGGGCCGTGGGCGTAGCTTTCAGTCGCCTACACTCGCTCCGTAGCGCTTTGGCGCCCCACCCCATGTACTCTTCCATTGCCCGCTCAATGCGGTCGAGCTCCTCCATCTTCGTCGCCATGCTCGCTAGAGCGCGCTGTGCACACCAACCGTCCCAGCTCCCGGCGGCGCGAAAAAAACTTGGAGCGGGATGAGAGAATCTATATATCGCGAGCGAAGCGAATACGGTAGCGGGGGCGCCGAAGGGGCGCCCAGCCAAGCGCAGCGCGGCTGGTCCGTTTAAAAAACGCGTCATCCCTCCCAGTCACTATAGTAAAGCCAAGTCAAAAAGATTTGTAGGATTTGTTGTGTGTTTTCACTGCATGTACGTGTGATTTGACGGTTCTGTCCCAAAACCACCTGGCGAGTGCAGTGCTCGGCTCGCTGGAATGCTCGTCACTGGGCCCACCTCCGCATATACCGCGCGGCCCTGGTTCGCGGGCTCCCCGCGCGGGTTTGCTGCGGCTACGCTCCTCGCCTCCGTTGGCTGGGCGCTATCGCATCCCCAACACTTTTTGTCCATCTAGGACCAAAACTCACTTAAGTACGCCGTATTTAGCAGGGTTTGTCCTAAAACCAGCAAAAAGGACCAAAAGTGACTTGGGGGTTGTATGTAAGGAAATAAGATCCAGGTAAGTACGAGGGTGTCATGTATAACAAAGACAACAACTGTTCGAGTGGTGTAACGGCTGAAGCCCTATACTGAACTCAAGTCATTTAAAGGAATTTGTCCTAGAATCCAGGACAAAAATGAAATGTAATATGTTATTAATAACACCTTTCAACTGTAGCTTTTGCCGTAATGGACAATGGTGGACACAACGCATAACAAAAGATTAAAAGAGGGAATCAAAAGCTTTTTCTCCGTACCAATAAGATGACTTATCTTTCAAAAACAACGCCAGTGTAAGCTTCTAACTTTTGGTCCTTGTTTTTGTCCTTGATTTGGCGGGTGTTGAGGTTATGATGTCGCCCACCCTTTGTGTGTTTTCACTGGAATGGAAGTGTGTTCTTACTATTTTGTCCGGTTTTGGGACGGTGTCCACTCCTATGCACTAACCCATCAGCCTATAGAAATACAGAATGACGTCCCGGGAGTCCCGGGACGTCATTCTCCCGGGCCGGGACGTGGGACTGGGAAAATAAGAACGAGCCTCAGCCTTGTAGCCACTTTGGAAAAGTGCAGGTTGCCACGAATTCCCATCCACTGGCGAGGATCAGCTCGGCGATGAACAGTAGCAGTAGTTTCCAGCGGAAGGAGGCGGCGATCGGCATGACCTGGAACGTATCGTTGATCACCCCCGACGTGTCCAGCAGGAACCAAAGGTTCACGCCCAGTGTCAGTATCACGAGCGTGGTGAAGATTTTGTTGGTGTAGAACGGCAGTCGGAAGGGGTCTTTCATGATGTTAAAGGCGATCGCCACCACGATGTAGGACAAGTGCACGAACAGCCACGTCGTCGTGTCCTCGTACGAGTACTCGAGCGCCTCCATGTCGTAGCCCTTAAACACTTCACAACTCGAAGAGACAGTGGCGTTGCTTGGAGCATTCACGTAGGCCAAGGCGTCCTTAACGGAGCAGAACCAACTGTCCTCGTGGTGCAGCACCGCTAACGCAGCGGCAAAGCCTGCGATGAAGATGGCAACTTGACCCACTATCGACGCCACGATGCTCAACGAGAAGAGCGTGTTGGGCGGCTTCTCAGGCGAGAGTGTGTACGTGGGTCCGGTGTACAGCATCGCTATGGACAGACCGAGCACGATGGCCATGTCGTCCCAGACGTACTGGTTGTTGGTCAGCAGCACTTCGGTATCCGCTTCAGAGCCCACGTGCGCTAGCACAATGACCATACTCAGCTGGATGATCGGGTAGAGACACATGAACTTGAAGCTCTGGAACGACGTGGTTAGCGCGCATCGACCTTCGCGCAGGAGCACAGGAACGTCCAGAATCGCCTTGGCCTTGCTGGTGAACGGCGCGACAATCGACGCCTCCGCACTCGACAACGCAAGCCCCACATGCGCAGCCTTCAACGCGCCACAGTCGTTGGTGCCGTCGCCGCACATCCCGACTATCAGACCCATTTCAATGAGCTGTTCAACGATCCACGTCTTCTGTTGAGGCCGCACTCGAGCAAAAATGGGCGTCTGCTTGATGATCCGCTGGATGGTGTCGTCGCCGCAGTCGTTCCGGATCTTTTCCAGTGCTGCACCGGTGATGGCGAGGTCGTACTCCGCCATGACTGCGTCGATGTTGCTGGTGTTGAAGCCCTCCCATTGTGCAGATGTCGACGTCTTGATCGCATCCGCTGACATGAAGACTGTACCCCCCACCGTCGCGTCCACATCCACCACCGCGATCTTGGGCTTCAAAGCCATCTCCAACTCTCGACAAACGTGGACGGCAGTGAGCGCGTTGTCGCCTGTGATAATACGGACGTCAATCTTCGCCCCCCCTAGTTCATCCAACATGCCTTTCGTCTCGGGTTTCAGCTCGTTCTTGAAGATCGCCACTCCCTCGAATTCAACGTTACACTCCACCTCTTCCTGGTTGATGCTGTCAATAGTAGAGCTACTTGAAGGTAGCTCCTTCATGCCGAATCCGATGCAGTAGTAGCCGTCGGCTGAATATGAATGCACTTTTTGCTGTAGATCTGAAGGCGTAGCGACTGAAATGGCGCTCACTGCTTCCAGTGACCCCTTCACGACCACATAGCGCTTCTTGGTGTCCACGTCTTCGATGATAGTGCTGGAGCGCTGGTGTGCAGCGTCGAAAGCGAACCGCTTCAGGACGCCGTACTTCTTCGACTCATCCTCGGTGGACGTCACCATGACGAGAAATCCGCCCTTGCCTTTGTCGCTGAGATATTCCATGCTGTAGTGTGACGCGTTGAACATGGCGAGCTCTAACGGATAACCTTGCAACTCGCCTTCGTGTGTGGACAAGCTGTGGCACGTAGCCATCACGAGTTTAACTTGGGGAGGAATAGAAAGTGTGGGTATCCCAGCGGCTTCGGGGTCGTCAACACCAACAAAACTCAAATGCTCTTGAGTCAGCGTCCCCGTCTTGTCGAAGCAGTAGCACGTCACTTGGCCACACGAGTTCACTCGACGCGAATCGATGCAGAAAACGCCGCGCTTCTGCAGCCTTTGCATGGCGAACCCGATACCAGAGGAGAGAACGAGCGGCAGCGCGGGGGGCACGGCGATCGTGATGAGGTCCAGCGAGTGCAGCATCGTGTCGAAGAACGGCGTGTTGGTGCCCGCTCCATCAACCACGCGCTTGATGAACGCAGCAATGGCAATGGACCACAGAACCACGAGATAGCGGTAGCTGTCCCGCTCAAACTCGAAGGAGATCGGCTTGGGGAAGAGAATGCTGCGGAACAACTCGCCTCGACCGGTGGAGAAGCCCGTACTCAGAACTACACCCCGACACTTATCACTTCCTTCTCGTACTCGAGTGATAATTGACCCAGCGTGGAGACACGAGGCCTTGAACTGCGCTCGAGCCAAAGCTTCCGTGACTAGACCCGTTCCTACGGCTGGTTCCTTGTTTACAGGCAGCGCTTCACCAGTGAGAGAAGCCTCGTCAGCCACGCACAAGCCTGAGAGGAGGAGGATGTCTGCGCATACGGGACCTTCGTTCACCTCGACAATGTCGCCAGGGACGAGTTCGGACTCATGAACCTCAGCTCTCACTCCACTACGCACTACGGGGATCCTGTGGTCGCTACGCACGAGACTCCGCAGTCGGTTGCTGTTGGACACTTCGACGTAGATCTCGTTCGTGATGGAGAGCGCGGACAGGCAGATGATGATGATCGCGTAGACCGTGTACTCTTCAATGAACCAAATGACGGCGCTGATGACCTGGAAGATGTAGAACGGAGCCACGAGCTTGCGGAACAGCAGCACGGGGATCCGCGGCTTCTCGATCAGCACCTTGTTGGCCCCAAAGCGCTCGACTCTCGAGCTCACTTCCAGGGTAGAGAGCCCAGTGTCGAGACGCGCGGTCATAGACCCAAGGTCCTCGCGGATTGTCGCCAAGTATCGTCGGAACTCGCCGTGTTCGAGGCTGAAGACGTAGCGATGCTTCTTGAACTCGAACCAGATCCACGGGGTCTTGGTGGAATTGTCGGTCGATCGGTGTACGGAACACTCGAGCCATTGAGCGTGGAGCCCCTTGCCGTACACGAGCACCAGCACGCAGTCGGCGTCCTCAGCGGATGAGAGAGGCAGCTGGGTTCGAGCCAGGAACGTGAACACGTGCGGGTACCAGACCGAAAGGATGAAGAGCATGCCGCCTGACGCCACACCGAGCACCAAGTAGAGCACCAAGTGCAGGTACGAGAACGCGAAGGGGATCATCCGCAGAGGCTCATTGGGGGCGTGGACAACCACCTGATCATGTTGGTCGTCGGGCTTGTTGACAGGCACCAGCAGGTGCTCCTGCAAGCCCTGCATGGCTCTAGCTCGTCCGTTGAAGAACCAAAGACGCTTTGGGTCGGTTGTGGCGACGTTTTAGGAGAATAAACCGCCTCAGCTCTGAATGCGCTACTGTGGTCTTCATTCATAGTTGATAGATAGCCATGCATGCTACGTGAATAGCACTGCCCAATTGTGGAGTAGTTTCAGACTTGAATCCACAACGGACGCAGGAACCACAACGGACGCACGCGAAGCTGCATTCAATACACTATCGTTTTTGCATTCAACAGCACAAAATACCACACCAAGATGCATGGTGTTGCACGACAAGGATAGCTTTGTCGGCATCTCCTCTTGAGATGCCACAGGGGACTTGTGCATGGAGACAGATAATTGTTTAAGGCGGTGCGATTCGTTCAAGTCGTCTCGGTCCAGCCATCTGTAGAGACCGGATCCATGCAACATCGCGTACGTACGCCACGCTAGTGCTCCAGATGCTGCACAACTCAGAAGCATGCACGAGGGTGACTCAAAAGCTGCATCAATAGCTACACTGTAGTTACCCAGCCCGGGGCGATATCGAACAATGAACTTTTTTGTTTTCGTGACCGGCTCGGATCAACTCGCTGCTGTCCGATGGTCAGAAAATAGTCAATGAATCCATTTGAGTTTTCCGCAGTGGTCAGCTCCCCACGCTCTCTCCAAGGGTAGTATGAAGCACTTCTGGAGACTACCAGGGGCCCACACTAGTCGAAGCGGTTGCCGCCACAGTCTCGCTCGCTACGACAGGCACAGTCGCATCAGGCCATCTGTGACCGAGGCACATGCGGGCGGCTAGCAAGAGGCGTAAGGCTCCAGCCGGCGAAACGTTCTTGCCACATTGACGCCCTCGGAGATCCACCACGAGGTGAGGGTGCGGCGCCCCAGCTGTCAAGGCACTGATATCGCCGGGGGTTAGTCGCAGCTCTCAGCTTTAGCTCAGCTCAGAGCTCGCACACTTTACGATTTCGCTCGAGATACACCCAAGGAAAATGCCGCATTGGGGCCTTATTATCGGGCTATTGGTGCAGCTTTACGCTGTAAGTTGCCAAGGAGCTTCGTCCACGGACACAACACTGAGCGCGTGCGACTACGCGGCGGAGAATCTCTACGTCGTGAACTCATCGGCGGCTCCTGGGGCGCTGTTCCCTACTGGATACGTGGAGTGTGTGAACGCTACGGGGAGTGACCAAGACCTTTGTGCAGTGTGTTCATGCCGAGAGAAGAAGGTGACGTCTGTGGCGGGTGTGACGGTGGCCTGGGTCGTCTGCGTCGGATCGGGAGAGGCCACGACGTGTGCAAGCAGCGCAGGATCCGAGCAAGAGTTCTGCGGCAGTTCGTACTCGCAAGACAGCTCGAGTTCATCGTCCGCGGGGCGTAGCGTCAATGTCGGCGACTCCTCTTCCAGTTCAAACTCTGACGTTGGTGATGCAGGAGTCAGACCGTCATCGAGGTCATTCAGCTCCAGTTCAAGTGCTGATGCCAGCGTCGACGTCGGCAGCAGCAGTAGCTTCGACACGGCCTCCAGCTCCGTTGAGGCAAGCTTCAGCTCCGACGAGGAGGGCATCACTTTGACCCCGACCGAGAGCCTCACACTCTCCCCAGAGGAGTCTCACTCCGAGGCGACGAACGAGGACAACGTGATCACCAACATAGCAGGAACGACGGATCCCTCGCAAACTAGCGCTGCTACTGCCTCTCAAGAAGAAAACATCATCCGACCGTCAAACAGTCATGGCTCCACTCAGCTCGAGACCAACACGGGCACATCGGCCAGCTCGGGCTGGTCTGGCAAGCGGTTGGCGGTGATCGTCTCCGTCATGTGCGGTGTTGCGGCTATAGCAGCGATCGCAGTGTTCGTGGCTGTACGCAATGATCGAGCCAGGAAGAGGAAGAAGCTCGGCACCCCCTCCGGGGAATTCACGGACGACGGATCCTCCGTAGCGACGCCAGTGACGTCGAGACTCGATGGAAGGTACCGTCGTCACGGCCACAGCCGACACTACGGAGGCTCCAGTGCAAGGTTCGACTCGAGTGACAACACGCCGCTGGCTTCGATCGTCGTGCTCGACGAGGACGACGACTTCGACGCTCCAGCTTCGAGGACCCAGTACCGGTCGCGTGAAGCTCGAGGACGGAAGATGTCCGGTGCCTACGTGCGTTCTGAGAGCGCCAAGGCTGGAGATAGCAGCGTGAGGTTCGACAACTCTCAGTCGAGTGCTGCAGTCGCGGCTCCTGCCGTGTTCAATGCGTCTCACGGTCCGTCGGTGTCCGAGCTGCGTTCGCCCAGTCACAACCCGATCTTCGACACCTCCAACACCCAAGTGAGCTTCTCGTCCAGCATGAGCTCCCAGTACGACAGTCCGCCGAGTCCGCGCGTGTACGAGTCGGAGGACATCGAGAGCGACTCCTACCGACTGGTGTCTGCGACGTACAGCGATTCTTCTGTACGAGACTCGGACGCCTCGACGATCCCCCGAGAGCGCTACACGACGAATGACATTGCCGAGGAGGAAGACGCCGCGCTCAACACGGTCGTGAGCTTCGCCTCGAGCTTCTCCAGCCTCAACAGCACCGAGTACGAACTGCGCAGCACAGAGGCCAGCGAGTTCATGCACGACTCGGAACTCCCCTCCAGATCGGCGCTGTCGCTTGACGTGGGCTCCATGTATTGAGAGATCCATCAACCCTTCGTAGTCTACTGGTAGTTTACTGTCCCTGTCCTAAAAGTACCATAAGAATGTACATCGTGGTTGTATCTAGCTCGTTAGTCCAATGCACATTGCTCTGGTATTGGTCGACTAGCGCTAATCGACTTGAATGCATCGTCCAGAGAGGAAGTGGATACATAAAGTTCAGCACTTCAACATGTACTACGCTTCCGTCGACTCCCCCCCCCCTTCATATTCGAAACCGCGGCTGTTCGCCCTCGTCATGACCAACAAGTGGAGGGGCCCTCCTCACAAGCCTGGGCGCTGGCGCTCTCGCCAGCTATGGCTGCATCGCCTGCCGGCGCTGCTGCTGACCCTGGGACTCTTCATGCTGCTGTCGCTGATGCTGTCGCTGCCTCACTCCACCACATTGCGACGTCACGGACCCGAGGCCGACTTCATCGAACCCTTAACCAGCCACGACTGGCAGGTGTCGGACGAGGATCTGCTGCACTTGAGCCTGCTGCACGAGTCCTGCGTGACGGACACGAACGCGGTGCTGCCGTGGCAGTACGGGGCTCCAGGCCACCAGGGGCCAATCGGCATAGCCACCAACCCCCACGAAGTGATCCACCAAGACGACCCCGACCTGCTGCACAAGCTGCAGCAATGCCCCGACGTGGACATTTTCCTGCCTGTTGGCCTGCACGGCAACGGATACTGCGAGGACGCAGTCGCCTACGCCAAGTGTGAGCTCTCTAGTATAGTTGATGGTGTGGTATAGTATTGTTCTAACCGAGTGCTTCTTCTGTATTCATGCCAGACCTCAAGTCTCGGCTGCTGCCTGTGTGGGCTCTCGAGGTGAAGCTGTTCGACCCGGAGGTGGGGCGCGAGGTGGACTACTACGACCTGTGCCCCAGGACGCCCGTGATCTTCTTCCAGCACTACTGGGACGGCGTGCCGTCCTCCCCTCGCTGGCCGGAGAACAAACCCATCTACCTCATGCCCAACATCGAGATGGTCGAGCTCACGCCCGAGCACTACTGGAGGGTGGACGTCGTGCTGTGCAAGACCAAAGTATGCTACGACCGCGTCACGCGCTGGTTCGAGGAGGAAGGCAACCCCCGCAACGCTCAGGTGTTTTACACCAAACACACGTCCTCGGACCAAGCGCAGTTCGCGCGCAAGCGCCTGGCCGATGATTCTGTCGCGCCCAAGGACTTCTCGGACGTGAGGTTCATCCACACGGCCGGTACGAGTATCTGGAAGGGCACGAAGCAACTGCTGGACTGCTGGACGTCCACTCCAGGACTGCCGCCGCTGGATCTGTACGCGAACGAAGGCTCGTACAACTACCTGATGCAGGGGGCCTATGACAAGTGGGTCTGGTGGTACAGTCGGAGCACTGTGAACCTCCACTTCGGCATGATGGATCGACTCGCCTTCAGCAAACTCACGGCCGAAGCTGCGTTCCTCATGTGTCCGAGTCTGGCCGAAGGCTACGGCCACTACATCAATCAAGCGCGTGCTGCTGGCGCGGTTATCGTCACGACTGACGCTCCACCGATGAACGAGCTCATCGTTTCGAACGCGATGGGCGTTCTGATCCCGACGAAGATCGAGAAGGATGCTCGCAATGGGATGCTGGGCGGCAACTACTCGGACGCGCACGGATTGAAGAACGCCGACGGGCTCCTGGCTGCAGTCAAGGGGGAAGGCATTTGTGAATCTGTTAAGAAGTTCGTGGCTTCAACTACGACTGAGCAGCGCGCGGCCATGGGGGCGAACGCGCGTGAACAATACCACAAAGACACAAGGTTCTTTGCACAGGCGATGCAGGAATTGAGGGAGTTTGCGAGGAGAAGCTCGTAGCATACGACAATGAAGTTGTATGACAGCCGTTGAACTAATACATGACGTGGTCTTGGTACTTGGCATGAAGCGACGCGGGGATCTTCATCAGTGCCCGACCTTTGGTACCCCTCAATTCCTAGCACTCCCACGATGATGAAGAGTCTGCGCGAGCACCTGCTGGTCCCCATCGACGACCTGGCAGGTCAGCGCGCGCAGTTGGTGTACGCGCCCAATGAGCATCTTCGGATGATGCCCTTTGTGTACTCCCGCACACGCTTGATACTCTACTGCGCGCTCGCAGTGGCGTCTTGGGGCGTATTGATCATTATCTCTGTCTGGTACCCTCAAATTTTCACGCGCTTGGCTCGAGTTGCGCTGCCGCAGTCGGCTGTAAGTGAGGCGGACTACATGCTGGTTCATATCGACGGAGACGGACTGCAGGCTCGATGGGTCGAGTGCACCGTACACCACCCAGCTCCTAGTGACGACGACTATCGGACCAAGGTGCCGTGGGTCTGGTTCGAGTTCAAGAAGCAGCGGTACGTGTTCGACTACGAGCGGGGCGCGTTCCGCCGATACCTGGCCACGATTCGAGAGGATCTGGGCAAGTTGCAGCGTCGGGTCGATACTGGACTGGACGAACACGTTGTAAGGACCAGAAGCGAACTGTTTGGGCCGAACCGCATCGCCATCGACAAGCCCAGAGTCAGCGAGTTACTCTTCGTGAAGCTGGTGCATCCGTTCTACATTTTCCAGATATTCAGCATCGTGGTTTGGCTGCTCAAGGACTACACCAAGTATGCTATTGTGATATTGTCCATGTCTGCAGTCTCGCTGGCCTACGAGATCTACTCGGAGGTGTCCAACAGTATTCGACTGCGCAGTCTCGTGCATAGCGATAGACACTTTCAAGTTCTGCGAGGATCGATAATCTTTAGCGTCTACGAGAGTGAATTAGTTCCGGGCGACGTTGTCCTCGTGAGTGAAGGCCCAGTGTGCGCGGATACTTTACTGCTATCTGGCGGCTGTACTGCGGACGAGGCGGCTTTGACGGGGGAAGCGGTGCCTGTCAACAAGGAAGCGGCGACTGGAGCGGGGCAAATTACTGAAAATTCGGCTCGAGACAAGCACAAAGCGTCAGTTTTGCATGCCGGGTCTACTATCATCCGAGTTTTCGAGAGCGATGTAGAATGCAAGGGTGTGGTTATCAGTACGGGCTTCTCCACGGGCAAAGGGGAACTATTCCGCAGCATTTTGTTCCCCAAGCAGATCACTTTCGAGTTCGAGCGGGATAGTTATCGGTACTTGGCAATGCTTTGGGTTGTGGCTATCGTGGCGTTTGTCAAGCGGCTTGTGGATGGATTTCACGTCGGGAACTCGTTCAGCGAGACGTTCGTTGATTCCCTGGATCTCATAACCGTGGCTGTTCCCCCCGCGTTGCCCCTCGTTCTCACCTCTGGAATCGGGTTTTCGATGCACCGACTGTACCGACGTGGTATCTTCTGTATTGACTCGCAGCGTGTGAACTCATGCGGGCAACTCTCCTGTTTCTGCTTTGATAAGACGGGAACGCTCACTAAGGAACATCTGAGCTTTGCTGGGGTGGCTATCATGGAGGAATTCTCATCTAGCGCTTCAACTACTGGGGCGAAATCCAGATTCACTTTGGGGATGGCGACGTGTCATGGCTTGTCGGAGTATGGGGGAGCGTTTCAAGGTTATTCCCTTGAGCTGGCGATGTTCAAGGCTTCCCACTACTCCATGGAGTTTTTCCCCACTCCTCCCAATGACAAGTACATTGCGATTGTGACAGCGCCGGATGGCACCAACTACGGGATCGTCAGTCGCTTTGCATTCGATGCCGCATGCCAGCGATCCAGCGCAGTCGTCGAAGAAATCAGCACTGGCAAACGATTCGTCGTTGTCAAGGGCTCCCCAGAGGCTGTGAGCGCCATCTCCACCGCAACACCACCTGATCTTAAAATCAAAGCTCTTGTGTACTCAATCGACGGCTTCTACTGCATTGGCTTCGGCGTCAAGGAGCTCACACCCGGCGCTCTGATCGATGTGAACAACCGTGATGAAGTAGAAAGCGCGGTAAAGTTCGAGGGTCTTGCCTTGTTCAAGAACGAGCTGAAGCCTGAATCCAAGAGCATGCTCAACGAGCTTTATGCTGCAGATATTGACGTCCGCGTTATCACTGGGGATAACGCCCTCACTGCTGTCCACGTGTGTCGCGAGCTGGAGATGAGGATGAAGAGTAAAATCGCTGTGGTAGACGTGGACGAGCATACTGGAGAGACTGCGTTCGTGTCGGTGGACGATGTGAAGAACTCGGACGTAGTGGAGTGGTCGGGCTTCAACAGCAGCAACATGGTCGCGGTGCTGGCGGAGTTCGACTTGGCCATCACTGGCGCTGCACTGGACAAGTTGCGCGACGACTACGGCGATGATACAGTGCGGCGCATTATTCAGCAGACGCCGGTGTTCGCGCGCGTGCGACCTCAGCAGAAGGCGTGGATCGTGGAGCAGCTCATCTCACTTGGCTTGGTCGTAGGAATGTGCGGCGACGGCACGAATGACTGCGGGGCGTTGAAGGCTGCGCATGTGGGGTTGGCTCTATCGAGCGCCGAGGCGTCGATCGTGGCGCCGTTCACGAGCAAGACCAAGGCCATCTCAGACGTGCCAGTGTTGATGCGCGAGGGTCGGTGTGCGTTAGCAACTTCCTTCCTAGGCTTCAAGTACATGGTGCTATACCCGATCATCCAGTTGGGTATGGCAAGTGTGCTGGCGCAGGTTGGCACTTGGGCTGGAGTCGACATGCAGCTCACGGATATGCAGTACTTTTGGGACGATCTGACCATGGTGCTAGCTCTCGCAATGTGCATGCTGTACACGGGCCCTTCGAAGGTGTTAACTCGGGCGAGGCCGCCTTCAACACTGTTCTCGCTTGAGATCGTCGCGTCTCTCTTGGGTCACATCGTGATTAATGCATTATTATTCGCGTTGGCATTAGTGTTGATGAGTCACGAGTCGAGCTGGTATTGCTCCATTGAGGACGCTTTGGAGTTTGTAAAGGGGGCGGGTGACAGAACGGCTTCGAACTGCGCGGTTTTCAGCAATCTTGACCTCGTAAACGTCAGATTCTCCTACGAAGGCACCGTCACGTGGTTGTTTGTGCATCTGCAGTACGTGGTTGCAGCCGCTTCCCTGAACGTGAACGACCCGTTCCGACTGCCGTTCTACACAAACTATCTGTTTGCAGTCCTGCTGGTTGAGGAGCTGGTGGTCAACTCGTGGTTTCTACTCGACAACTCCGACGCAGTCAACGAAACGTTTCAACTAATGTCGACCCCTACAGCGTTCCGCTGGAAGTTGTTTGGCTTGTTCATTGGAGAGTTTGTACTAAGTGTGTGTTGGGAGTTGGTGGCGACACGAGTGCTGCCAAAGTGGAGGCAGAGGGGAGCTGTTGTCCAGAAGGATAACTAACTAGCCGTCAGAACATCTAATACATTGAGAGACTGTACACTAATTTCAATAACACTTGAGCTTGCTAGAATTCTTCCTCCCGCAAGCTGTCACCACTGTCACTGTCACTGTCGCTGTCGTCGTCAAAGAGGACCGAGCTGCAGTCTTTAATCGTTTCGTCGTAGTAGTCCGAGTCCACCGAGAAGTAGGAGCCTCCAGACTTGTTGGTGTCTACGATGTCAGCGAGCGAGTTGGCCTTCCGTCGGCTCTCCAGCGCGCTGAGACCTCGTACTCGTCGAGGGGACGAGTCGTCGAGCATGCTGATGCCCCTCTCTCTTCGAGGAGACCAGTCATCCATAAAGCTCATAACGCGGTCCCGCCGTCGAGACGAGTCATCGAGCGAGTCCACCTCAAGGTCCTCCAAATGAAGAACTCCGTCCTCATCAATATCAGCGATATCGTCTGAGAGCGTCGACAACCGGCGAGGCCTCAGAACCAGCGCTCCACTTGGTAAGTATGAGCCTGCAGCAATGGAGAACCGCTCGCTTTCAGTCTCGCTGTCACTGCCCGGGCCAATAGACCAGCAAGTCTCGGAAAGGTCCCTCCAAGCATCGCCGTCCGTATGCCTCTCATCAAGAGGAAGTGGCGGTGCACTGGCAGCAGGAGCCACTGGAACTGTGACGATCGGACCAGTAGCTTGAGACTCGTTCGTCTGGTTTATCTCGCTGCTGCGTGAGCCTCGGAACGCTGCGAGACTCGGAAGTGACGAGCGCAGCCCGCCACGCATGAGGAACGAGGCTAAAAACACTGAGCGTCCACTGATGAGGCTGGTCGTTCGAGATGCTTGAGTCCCGCGCATGGGAGGCAGCGCTGCGGCGTTACCCGTAGTGTGAACTTCAGGGATATCGACAACGACGTGGTCCCCGGACGCGTCCTTCGTTGACGACCTTGGCAGCTTGAACGTCTCCATATAAGGAAGCTGGGGGGATGTCACGATCGTGGACACTCCACTTGATCCGAGTGCGTCTGAAGTAGTGTTTTCATGAGCTGTCGTTGAGTTCACTCTCTGGAAGGCGGAGGCGTTGCTGGAGGAGAACAACTTGGGCTCGTACCGTCGACGTCGGGATCGAATCACCAACAGGACCGCAACGAAGACGATCACCGAGGCCACGATGATCCCCACTAGCAGAGGTGTGCTCATACTAGAGGAGTCACTGTCGGTCCCTGTGGTAGGCGACCCTGCTAACGGTTGGTG
Source organism: Phytophthora sojae (assembly GCF_000149755.1). Taxonomy (NCBI): domain Eukaryota; phylum Oomycota; class Peronosporomycetes; order Peronosporales; family Peronosporaceae; genus Phytophthora; species Phytophthora sojae. Next base: position 459,543 of record NW_009258121.1, on the reverse strand, counting down.
CGTCTCCGAATCCGTAGCGCTAAAGCTGCCCGAGCCCAATATTGTGTCGCCGACGTCCATCTTCGCGGCTTCTACGGTGCCTGTGGAGGAGGAAGCTGAAGGGGTAGACGCCATCTTAGCAGACCAATTGCGTCTCGCTTCGACTGCGAATGGGGAAATGTGAAACTGGTAGACTCGGTACACACACGAACGGGAAAATTCCTCTCTGCTTGGTGCTGACCAGCGAAGCGCGTGAAGCTCCACAGAATGTCGAAAACTATCGAAACGGAAGCGATGACACAAATGCAGGTGGACGGCTCTAGGCGGAGGGTGGAAGTAGTGGAACCCACGACAACCCCGTTCGAGCCACACGCGGGAATGGCCTAACGCTTCGAGTCAGTGTGGCCTCGAGAGGACCCTCTTTTGAGTGCTTCCGTGTGCATGTACTTCTCTATTTTCTGCTGACTCCTTCCGACGTCAATTTACACACACGCGCAAAGATGAGAGTTTTGACTCCAAGTGTCGTGCCAATAGTGAGCATCGACGATGCGGACTCTTGCAACGGAGCCGTAGCCACAACTTGGACAGAAGAGCTCGTCATCACTAGCGCCAGGCACTCGATTAGGCGAGGATTGCATGATGCGGAAAGCCTCAAAGCTTATTCCAAGACCACGCCTGTCGTTCGATGAGTAACTTTGGATCCAACGGTGGAATTCGATGGTGGCTCCGTGTGTGTGGCCGATTCAGTCTGACTAGTAGAACGTCATAGTTCCTCATAGATGGATGACAGCACATTACTTTATTTACTTGGCCACCCCAACTGTTACAATATCCACTGATCTACTTGCAATGGGCGCGTCTGCGACTAGAACTCGCTCTCCTTGAAGACGTTTTTCGAGTCGGCGAAGTCCGAGTTCACGGAGAAGAAGGACGCGTCCGAGGCCGCAGTGCTGCGGAAGGCGTCCGACTGCTGCGTCGAGTGGCCCCAGTCCGAGTACGCGTCCTCGCTCCTGGCGTCATCGTCGTCATGGGGCGCCTCAATCACGGGGATGCGCGCCGTGTTGCTCGCCGCTGCGTGGTAGTAGCTGTCGTCGCTCACGCCTGACCACGCCATGGAGCTCACCTCGCTCACGAACGAGTCGTCGAAGCTGTTGGTGGCGTGGAAGTTCTTCTTGCCCTCGTACCTAGTCTCGTCATATCGACTCTCGTCATAGCGGCTTTCGTCGTATCGGCTATCGTCGAACTTGCTATCGCCGAACTTGCTTTCGCTGAATTTGCTCTCGTCGAACTTGCTTTCGTCAAACTTGCTCTCGTCAAAGTCGGGCTGGTAGTACGACGGGGGCGGTGGCCGGCGGTTCTGCTGCAGCGGGGTCGGACGGTTGCGTCCGGGCGCCACCACCGTCGTGGCCGACGACGCGACCGACGGCGCCAACGACCTGGCCGTCTTCGGAGACAGGATGTCATAGTCCATCGGCTCCGGGGTCTCGTCAATGGTGAACCCGGGGTGCTGCTTGGGTGTAGGACGCGCTGCGTTCGGGTTTGGCGCCGGGGCCCTTGCGTACTTCGGGAGCGGGTCGGCAACGGGCACCGGCTTAATGGGCTTCTGCGGTCGAGGCGGAGGGGGAGGCGGTGCCTCGAACGCTGCGAGATGAGCGAACTGAGCCACTCGGTCGTAGGTGTCGCGGCCGTACACGGTTCCTCCAGGAGGCTCAGGCGCATTTGGCCTGTTCGGCTTGGGAGACGCGATCTGCTTCGCGCGCTGCTGTTCACGCGGCGGCGTGCGCGTCGGCAGCTCGGCCTGGTACATACCGGCGTTTCCTGGGCCACGCGCGTCCGGGTTCCGACGGCCATGGGCCGAAGCTGGTTCGCGCTCCATCACCGGCACCGGGCCGTACGCGTCAGGGTCCCTGCGTCCACGTCCAGACTTGGGTTCGCGGTGCTGCTCGGGGCTTCGACGGCCTCGTGCTGAGACTGGTTCGGGGCGCTGCATTCCAGGCGCGGGCATCGACGCCATCAGGTCCTGGGGCTTCAGGCCGCGGCCCGACTTGGGCTCACGCTTCATGTCGATGGCAATCTGCAGGTCAAGCGGCTTCAGGCCACGGCCAGACTTGGGCTCACGGGGGCCGAAGTCAATCTCCCGTGCCCGCTCAGGTGCCGGCTCGCGGTTCATCGCGCGCGGCGTGTTACGGCCTCCACGCTGCGTGTTGGGGTTCCCTCGGCCGGAACGGGCCTCATCGCGCGCGCGTTGGCCGGCAGTTGGTGACTGCGCAGCGCGCGCCCGTCGATCGAACGCGGGGAAGGACGGCGTAGGCGACGACCTGCTCGAGACGTTGGTGGGCGACGTCGCGTCGAAGCGCGTGCCGTTCGTGCTGCGGTTCCGCCTCCCCTCGAGCTTCTTCTGCGGCGTCGAGCGTTTCATGCAGTACGCGCGCACGACCCAGGACACGAGCGCCACGAAGATAACCGCGACGATGATGATAATGACCATTACCGTCGTGCTCATGGAACTGGACGCGGCCGCGGCGCTCGCCACCTGAACGGCGTCGACGCTGCCGCTGGAACTGGAACCGGTCGTGGTGGTTGACGTCGACTGCACCGAGTTGCTCTCCGTCGTGGCCTTGGTGTTCGGGGCGGGCGTCACCGAGGTACCCCCCGACTCGTTCTGCGACTCCGTGGTGCTGGACGAGATCAATGAGGCGGAGGAGGAGCCTGAACCTGTGGCGCAAGTGATATAGTCGTCCCCGCTCGTGACGCAGTCCGCGCCCTTCTTGAGCACGACGCAGACGCCGAAGTATTTGGTCGTGCCGTTGACCGTCGCGCTGTTCGAGCTACGGCAGCTGCATCCGTTCTTCATGCACGTGTTGCCCATTTCCGAGCACAAGACGTAGCCCGCGGGCTCCTTCTTGTTGCCCGGGTCATTCAGGTACAGCGCCTGCACGTCCACGCCGCAGACGTCCTGGGTGGACATCGCTGCTGCTAGTACCTACCGGTCGATACAGTGTCTGAAGAGGAAGACAGTGTCAACTCGCCTGGACAAAGCGGCAATGAGGAGAGCAGGCCCTCCCCATCGATAGACGGTCGAGCAGAGACGGAGAGCAGGGCAGGGTCAGGGTGGGAAGATCGACGCCCGCCCCATACTCAAAGCAAGACACCGAGGCGCTTTTCCAACGCCGAGCTCCATGCAGAGCACGGCCAAAGCAGATCCGATGATAAAGCCCCAAAGGCATCTGACTCTCCATCGATTCCGGATGCGAAACCGAACCGCATCGCATCGCAGTTTTGTCGCGAGGGCTGCGGCGATCGGACAGCGAAACACAAGTGTCGGGGCTGCTGCTGCTGCGGGGGTCGTAACGCTAGGAGCTCCATATTGGGGCAGTGCATGTTGAGACTTTCGTTTTGGAGAACATGCCCTCATTCTATTTTTTGTTGTTTGAAAGTCACTCGCAACTATTATATTCAGTTTTGCCTCAAATTATTTGCAGGTGGATACATCTTTGGCTTGCGTGATGGAAAGCAGCGCCACTCTTTCTCTTTCGTGGCCGAAGAGCTCGTAGCTTTTAGCCACTGTGGATAATGCGTGTGCATGTACCTAGCTCAGTTACGACTTTACGGGTCCTCACAGATTTCCTTCTCTTCGGTGCGCCGGGCAGACCTTCGGCGGCGGAAAAAGCAAGCGCTCGAGCGGACGTCGACTTCAACGCGCCGTGCTTCAATGCAGCTTGTACCCGTACGAACACGTTAAACTAAAACGTGGACAAGGCACTGCCGGAGTGTACGTTAGGTATCAGCAAGCCCCGTCCGCCATTGGCATTGAAATGACCGCTTGCCAGCAGAGCCCTTGACAGCGTGTGTGACCCTATTCGGTGAAGCCGCTGACGGCTCCAACAAAACTGCGCGCGAGGCGTCGACGCCCAGCGCATGTGTTGCGGTGCAGCTTTGAATTTCGCGGCGAGCTGGGGCTTGAACCGTCGGCTGTTTTGCCAGAATCGCTGCTCGCGCGCAGGCCGACATGGAGCACCGTTAGTTCCGCGCCATACGTGGCCGGCCCATCGGCAGCGTAGCGCTTCGGGACTCCACGAGCAACAATCCACCGACCCAGCGCTGCAACAGGCATTGTGCAAATGTAAAGGCATTTTCGAGCAAGACGCTTTAGTCGTTGCCAAAAGTTGTCGTCCTCAACAAAAGCGCCTCACCGAATTTCACAAGTTTTTCAGAGTGACGTGTCATTCTTGCGGGGAACCTCTGTATAAAATCTTACAGCCTCCAAAAGCTGATCCCTACGTCTCAGATTCAGCATGACTACAGTACAAGCACTCAGCATAGTATTCTGAAGTCAACTTGATGGTTGCTTGATTAGAGTACCGCAGAATAAGAACTCCCTTGCGCTCTATGCTGGCTATGTATAGATAGGCCCACAAAACGACAGCGGCCACGGTACTTTTCTCGTTGCCAGTTGAGGGTGTCCGTGGTGTACACCACACCTCTCACCCACTGAGCCAAACAAAGGAAGGCAGAGTCGAAAGGATCAGGGAGGACCAGGATGGCGTCGTACGCCAAGAGTTACGTGTTCCCGCTGGCGCTGACCGACGCGTGGAAGCAGGAGATCGCGAGCAGGACGCGCGAGAAGCTCACGGAGATGCTGGGCGTCGAGGTGGACAACGTCATGGCGGTGCGTAACCTAGACCTTAGCTAGACCTCAGTGGGTGGCGTTCCTTTTCGCCTTCTTTTCCTGCCTGTTAGAGAGCGAGTTGCGCGCGGTTTTAGGGAGCCACCACCACAGAGCATTGAGACCGTTGGACGCAACAAGAGAGAGAGAGAGAGAGAATAAGGGGGAAGGAACACAACAGCGCTCAGCCGACAGAGAGGGGAGGACTGAGACCGGAGACCAGTCAGTCGCTCTCTTTGTATGTGTATATATGTACATGCATGTTGAAAAGAAGACCCAAAGGACGCCAAAAGAGGGTGGAAACGACCCCCAATTAGGGCACGGAGGGGGACGCCACCTACCTACCTACCTACGTACAAAAGACCGGAGCGGAAGGCATGACGTCCATTGTGTATCTATCTATCTATTCTAATCGGCTGCAGGAATACGTGATCGTCATGGTGGGCAACAAGAAGAACATGGAGCAGATCGCCCACGACCTCGTGGACTTCATCGGCGAGGAGTCGGCCGAGCAGTTCGCGGCCTGGCTCAGTCTCCTGCTGCCCACGTTCGAGGCCCAAGCTCAAGCCGAAGAGCCGCAGACGGAGGTCCAGGCCCCTGAAGCTGAGCAGCCTCAAGCTGAGGACGAAGCCCCCAAGCAAGAGAAGGAAGAGAAGGACGCAGAGGCCCCACCCAAGCGCGTTATCAGCTTGAAGGGGCTCTCCTCGTCGTCTTCCGAGCCGCCCAAGAAGAAGATCGTCTCGCTGGGCGGCAACCGAGGCACAATCCGCTCGCTGAACCCGTCGAAGACCGACATGGAGGACGTGATTGCTCGACGAGCGCAGCGTTTCGGCGTCGTGGAGAAGAAACCAGCGCCCAAGAAGTCGCCGTCATCCAAGGAGGACCGTCATCAGCGCGACGAGTCCAAGGCGAGTGGGAACAAGCGGCGGGCAAGTGACCGGGAAAGTGGCGGCAGACTCTCGCAACGACTGGGACCGCCTGTTAACGTTGACCAGGCCGAGCTGGACGCTCGTGACAGCATGGGATCGCACAAGAAGAGACGCAACGACCGCGACCGCGATCGTGGCGATGAGAACCAGCGCGGAGATCGACGCGGCAACCGGAGAAACGACCGAGACAGGGATCACGACATGGAGGATGCAGGACGCGGTGGCAAGCGGAGAAACAGCGACTCGCGTGACGTGCAGCCGCCTTTGCCGCCGTCGGATGACAAGAGTGACTTCAAGGACAAGCAAGACTACGGACGAGGCATGGGTCCGCCCATGGGGTTCCAGGGCGGTCCGATGGGCTATGGCGGTTTCCCTCCGGTACGTTGTTACTCAAGCAGAGCCCTTGAAAAGGATATTGACGATTAACTTATCGTTTGCGTTTATTTTTCTAATAGCAGCCATATGGAAGTCCGATGTTTTACCCTCCGCCAGGCTACGGCCCTATGAACCCGTACGCGATGGGTTTCCCGCCGCAAGGCATGCCGCCGTACGGTGGCCGCGGCTTCCCTCGGGGTCCCGCTGGAGGAATGCACAACGGACCTCGAGGAGCTCGACCATTCCAGAACCGCAAGTGGGTCAACCCGAACGTTGCCAAGGCTGAGGAAGCAAAAGCAAGTGAAGGCAAGCCAGAATCGGACGCGGCTGGAGGCGAAGGAAGCGCCGCACCGCAAAACGCCGGCTTGAACGCTGGCGCTCCCGCTTTCGCCCCGCGCAACCCGTACTTTTCATCGCAAATGCGGCCGCGTTTCCAGAACAAGACGTGGGTGCGACAGGATCCCGCCAAGGACGAGGAGCTGAACTCAAGTTTGCCGAAGACCCCTCCCAAGGAATTGCTGGAGAGCACGGAGTAAGCTGAACGGACGCGCACTCGGCATCAACTTGAGAGCACAGGGAAATCAAGTTGACAAGGCCCAAGAAGAAGAATACATGAGAGTTCGAGTCGAGACGAGACGATGCAACCAGCGCTACCCTCTCTAGTCATACACACAGCAACAAAGGGCTATCGACGTGTTCAGCCACGAGCAACCATGCGTGGCATTAGGTGAAATATATGGCTGACCTCAGCCACTTCTTTCCTTTTTCCTTACGAGTTGATAACTTCCTTTTACGTATTGAGTGAGCTGTTGCTAGCGACGAGAGCGGCCCCAACCTTTACGAGCGGCGGGGGCGACACCTCCAGCTCGCTTCGGGTCTTGGGACTGAGATTGGGAGGCTGCAATCATCGATAGCGGAAGTTTGCGTCGCGTACCTCCACCAGCCTGTGACTCGGACTGCGATTGCGACTGCCCAACAATGTCTTGACCACGTGCGCCTGCCTGCCGAGCAACCTGGGTGAACTCGTGATCACTTTCGACCTGGTCGTCCTCTTCTCTTTTCGGCTGCTGCTTCTTGAACAGGTGATCGATCTTGTGCTGCTGAGAAATCTTCGTCTGTGTCTTCGTCTGCTTGGCACGTTTCTTCGGTGCCGGTTGTTCCGGTTCCGAGTCCGAGCACAGATCAAGCACATCGCTCGCTTGAGATTCACGCGCTGCTGGACGCTTGGCTGCAGCAGGCGCGCTTCTCTTGGTGGGCGCGGGAGAAAAGTCATCATCTTCATCTTCATCGTCGTCATCATTGCTCTTGCGAAGCCTCTTACGGTTCGGCGGCGATTTCTTGGCTTTCGTCGACCTGGGAGCAGCCCTACCACGAGGTTTCGCTGTCGGCCGCGGAGTCATATCCTCCTCCTCATCGTCGTCTTCGTCCATCTTAAAATCTTCGTCTCCGTCATCTTCAGCTGTGGCGGCGACCTCATCTTCAAAATCGTCGTCGGAGAGCACAGTCTTGCGTGCCTTGGCTCTTGCTGAGCGAGCAGGAGCTTTCCGAGGGGTAGTCTTTCGAACCGCGGGTTTCCGCTTGCGTTGGCTCTCATCACTGTCTTCTTCGAGGTCTGAAAAGACAGACTTCCTAACGGGCTTCTTTGGCGCTGCCTTCTTCGCTTTCGAAGTTCTCGGTGTCCCGAAGCGACCGCTTTTAGGGGATTTAGTCGAGCTCTCGTCTTCCAGAGTAGTTCGCCTGGACTGAAACCCGTCAGCTGATGGAGTGCCGGCTGCTGCTGGGCCGTTCGCGGACTGTTCATCTTCCTCCTCTTTCTGCAGTGCGAGCAAAGCGTCCTTCTGCTCCTTCTTTTTGCCAACAACGGTGAGAATATCCTGAGCAGACTTGGCATCGCTCTTGGCGCTGAGTTCGCGCTGGGTCTCGTCTAGCACGCTGTCCACAAACTCCTGAATGGCCGACGCATTGTTCTTCAACGTAAACTTTTCCAGTGCGATTTCAAGTTGTGCTTCGGGGAGCAACACTAACTTGCGTTCAGGCACACACAGCTGCTTGCTCAAGATATCTTCAATCGTCACAGCAGCCAACGGAGTGGGGCGCACAGGGCGGCCCAGCAGCGACTTCTCCAACTCCGCGCTGGCTTTCTTGTCCGATGCATTAATCCGATCATTCTTCCGGCGGTAGAACAGCAATATATCGTTGGGGTTGGCCACCTTCCCCACAAACTTGGCTCCAAATCGCTGGTTCACTAACACCTGGAAGCCCGTGTGTTCCACGCGCAGACGGATGAGCACCAGGTCCTTTTCTTCTTCAGCTCCATTCCCAATATCCGGGAGCGGGAACGGGCTCTCCTGCTGCCTCTGCTCACGCTCCCTCGCTCGCTCTCTCCTCTTCACTTCCTGCTCCAATTCAGCCTCATGCAGTAGCTCCATCACTCGTCCCTCCAGATACTCTCTAATACGGTCCGCCACATCCGGGTCGTTCGGGTCCAGCTCCTCAATCTCCCCAAGAATCACCTCGCCCATCTTGAACGGCCGCACAGTATGCAGCTCTCGCGTGTTCATCCTAAAGCTCTGTCCGTTGATCTCCAGCACAGCAATGTGCTTCGTCTTGGCCTCCCCCTCCACGAGCGACGTCGCCACCGACGAGCCTGGCTGCGTGATGAAGAAATCCCCCTTCAAGCTCTCCTGAACGTCAATCTGACACTCATGCTCGTGGCCCCAGACCACCAAGTCAATAAAGTCCGGGATCACACTCTCGGGCACGCAGTTCTTGCTGCCGCGTCCTTTGTCGTCCCTGTTTTGATGCAGCACAAAGATACTGAACCACTCGTCCGCGTGCTCGGCCGGCCGTCGGAACACCACCTTCTGCTGCGCGAACATCCTGTTGAGCCTCTCGTCGCGCATGTTGCCCAGGCCGTAGACGGCCACGCGCGTGTTGCCCTTGGTCATGAGCACGGGGAACACCTCGACCTCGTCCACCTTGTCGCTCTTGCCGAAGTAATTCACTAAGTTCGCAGCGCTCAGCAGGTCCAGCGCCGCCAGCGACTGCGAGTGGTCGCCGCCGCCTTCGCGCGACGGGTCGTCGTGGTTGCCGTGGATGCTGAAGACCGGCAGCTCGACGTTGTAGTTGGGGTCCTCGAAGTTGACGACGCCGAAGTTGGGGAAGTTGAGGCTCTGGTCGCTCACCACCTGGAAGTGCACGGCGCAGTCGCCCATGCAGTGCGTGCGCAGCAGGCGCATGGTCTCGTAGACGGTGCGGCGGCTCGGCTTGTTCTCGTGGAACAGGTCGCCGCCCAGCAGCAGCAGGTCCACGCGCTCGCGCTGCGCCAGCTGCAGGATCTCGCGGAACGAGCGGAACGAGTCGTTGCCGCGCACCGGGTCCTTCTCCGCGTAGCCCAGGTGGTTGTCCGAGGACAGCAGCACGCGCAGCGTGTCGGCCTCGCGCGGGCCGTCGTCGGCCTCCGCCTGCGACATCGGGCGCCAAAAGTCGACTAAGTACGGTTAAAGGTGCGAACTTACATGTTAAGCGACAAGTTGAAGTGAATCGACCAATGGATGGAAAGGAACGCAAGCTGTTCCGCAGCTTCCTTCGATCGGTCTAGCACCAGCACCCAGCGCTTCATTCCACTAGTGCGTGTACAATTGCCTTTCTTCCTTGCTACTTGTAACCTTTCGCCGACGCCGTGGAGGTGCCGTGCCGTACGCACTCGTAGAGAGCGCTGGGCTGCGCGCCCATCGGTATAATGACGAAATTGTGTGACAAGGTCATACAAGCATGGACATCAATGTGCGCAAGGCCCATAAGTGATCCGGCCCCGGAGAAGCTGGCACAACGAGCTTAGTACATGATAAGTCGGTAGACTGCCACAAGTTGGTCAAGATAATGGAGACCATCAAGCCGGGTAAGGCCATGTTCATCATGCATGGGCAGGATCTTGGCCGGGTTCAACTCCATGTTCATGTGCGGTTCCAACAATCTGGTGCTGGAGGAGACCGACCGCTCGCTTGACGACACGCTGAGCTCGCTGGTCTAGAAGCGTTTCCTGATCTGCGACGGCGGTGCGCTTGAGATTCAGGTGGCAAAAAGCTGGCTGCCTATGGTCGCGGAGGGCACGACCAGCTACCGCTGAAAAGGCCCCAGATCTCACGTCGAGGGTGGACAGCAGTGTCTACTTCACTATAACTAGCGGAGCATCACGGTCGCTGCGCTCATGTTGCTTTAGGGGTCGACCCCCAAAACTATGCTGACCACAGAGGTTGGACGACGTCCCCACTTGTGGGATTTGAGTACAAAAGCCGCTTGCAAATTCTAGCGCTTTATTTCCCCTTTCACGCTCCCCCATTTGCTGGCTATTTTGCAAGCAACATAAGTACCATTCATACGTTGTTATTAACGGTAGACTGATACACCTGGCCTGTGGTTCGAATGCCAGAACACTCGTATTTTACTTACTTAGGTAAGTGTAATAGCAGAATGTGCACACTGGCACAACGAAAAGTGAATAAGGGGTTAACTTTCGATGTTTCAATTTCGTGGTGTGTTCATTTTCAGAGTGAAAATACGAGCGAATTATTCCAGTAACCTTTCGCGATCCATGTTGAAATTCTTCCTCCAGATGTCATCTGCACCCAGCCGCAATGGCCAATGTTGCTGACGCGACTATGACATGCACGGCTGTTCAAAACTGTTAGTCTGCACGCGTAGGTAGATAACCTCATGCACGTTGAGCGCAATAAGGAAACATATACTTCTCGGGCCCACTTAAGAAACAACATTCGGCATTAAACCTCAATTTGATGTGGACCACATGTCACATATGATTGGGTATAATCAACTGTTACAGCTTACTATTGGCCAAAATAAATGGGTCTGCGCATGTCGAGATAATCGCGTAGAAAAACCTCAAAACTGTAGCCCTTCTAACTCGTCTCCAACAGGCGCTACAACATCGACAACCAAACATAAGGGTAAAGCAGTCACTCGTGACTACGGTGATCTTTTATTTTCTAATATCGCTAATTTTTGACGGCACCTCGCTAAAAAACCTAATGTTGCCTAAAACGGACTTCAGATATAAGGCTGTTTCTCTTTTCTTTCTGCTGCTAGGTTTTTTTTAAATCATAGCGTGAAACGGAGCAAATGCGCAGCTTTCGGTTGAGGTATTGCGAGTCGCCAAACGATTTTTTGTAAATAGTTATGTCCAGAAAACCGAAGTGTTGTTTCTTATGTGGGCCAGAGAAGTATAATGAACGATAACTAGCTCAAAATAATGTAGTTGAGCCCGATATCGTACCATCACACATGCATGTAGGGTATCAAAGCAGAGCTGTGACGCCCGAGATCGACCCAACAGAACTGTAATTGAGTGGGCTAATGCATTTGCTTAGTCGAACATCTTTTCATGAGCAACGCAATGAATGAATTAACGCAGACTAGAAAGGAGCAAATAATCAGCGCCTTTAGCGTGCAGGAAGGACTTGGAGCTGTCTGAAGGCGAGCTCGAACGGGCCAAAAGAGAGCCATTGTTGCTACCAAGAAGCACCGACACGGACTCCGGCTCGTACACCCCAGCTCATCGTCCAGCTCGTCATCCGCGCATAGCCTTCAATGTAATTTAGAGAAGTTGCTGCTCGACAGTACCCGGTCCTCAGCATGCAAAGCTGCTTGCTACTTGGCGTAGCGTTGGCGCTTCCTTGAGGCTCTGCTTGTTGATGCTTGGACTCTCTGTTGTGTGCTGGTCAAGCGATCCCGAAGGGCCGCAGACTTCTTACCAACGGCCGCAGAGCGACGCTTCTTACGACAGCATAAGGTTTGAAAGGCAAATAGGCTAAATAGAGGGTCCTAAGAGGGTACAAATAAGGGTAAAATGCCACGTTTAAGTCTATTTCTGATGTCCTCCATACTAACGGTCGAATTTGCTGTTTCAAAACTTCGACCCTCTGGTTTTATGGCATCTAAAGATAGTGACGTCAGTTCAGCTTGCCGATACCACCTTCCGATAAGCATGCAAATGTTGTTTAACCGAGGTATTTTTTTTCATTTTTTGGTCCCTGTGTGAGCGATTCTAAATTGTGACCCTAACCCATTCGCAGAATTAATGTAAAAAGTAAGGCGGAGCGTATATAAGAGACGTAAAAACTCCATAAAACGGAGTCTCATGATTACAAGGGGGACTTCGTCCCCAATGACTCATTATCGCATTCATTGCCAAACAATATCGCCCTCCACTTGCCCACCTTCACACCTTACTTATTACAGGACAAGGAATTTATCCGATAAATTACAAGTCCGACCTTGTCCTACCATGTACCCATGTTGCTAAAAACGTCACAATAAGGCCCTAACGTTGCCGTAAAAGCGTTGTGACGTTGTAAAATGATGGCTGATAACGTTGCAGGAACGCCATCCATCAATGAGGCAAAATGCACAGATAATTGTACAAAGATTGATGATTTCACGTTCGGCACCGTTGCTGTCACAAGCATTTGTGACGTGCTTGTGGCACAGATGTTGGGTAATTTTATTACATGTTCCTGTGAGTCTTTATAACATGTGGTGATGTGTCACAAACACGCCACAACCGCAGATGCATGAGCGCAAGCGGCTCTTCTACTCAAGTTGCTTTCACGCACATACGAGGTTAATGAGAGAGTCAGCCATCTAAAGTACGCCAAGCTACTGAACATGTGTCTAAGCTAGCTAAGCTGTTTTGATTGTTCTGGTCATGTTGGTCTCTTTCTCCGTTAGTCTGGACCGTACCGTGTACAACCTTCACCGGAGAGGCGCTGACATCCCGCATCAGGCCTACATCATTGCCACTTCAAGGTACCAGCATGCATTCTGCGATACTATAATATGACAATGGGGCCGGTCTACCATAACCCGGTAAAGCGGCCGAGTAAGGTGATGCCTATTACACGTCATGAAGCGATTTGGTCACGTGACTTACACTAGTGTTACATGTAAGTATGAGAAACCACTCGAGCACACTTTCCATTGATGAAGGATCACTTCAGGGAAAGCTGCACTCTCCACGGGATCTAATTAGCTGTTCGGAAACTCCTAAAGCCGAATTGAGCCAAAATTGGGAGCTTCTACACTGAAAACGGACGAAAAAACGATGTTGTTCTCGCTATCGGCGATGATAGCAGCTTCGAAGCGTCTGAACATGAACTAATATTCAGTACGACACGTCTAAAGCAGTTTGAAGCAGTTTTGAGGCCTCACACGGCGGGGCAGGCAGAGAACACGACTCCAACAGATCCCAAGATAGCGTGACCAAAGGGCGTGACCAAATCGTTTCATGACCTGTAATAGATTGTCCCAACGTGGAACACGCCCTGCATCGCGTTAGGTGCGCCGCGGGTCTTTTGCTGCTGCTTAACGGTTCGTCCACCGCACATTTTACTCTACATGTACAATTTGCTCTGCAAGATACACGGCAAGAGGTCCCGAGTTTAACTGAGGAAACCAAGTAGCACCATGCGTCTACGCTTCGTTTTGCTCGTGGTGTGGCCACATACCTAGCAAGATGCGATGAAGTATCAGCAGCAGCGGATTTGATCCCCAGTGACCGCAGACTCCTTCGAAGCTCCAAGGCAGATACCAACACAGACGCCGAGGAGAAGACGGACGCAAGTTTAGGGGTTAGGCGTAAAGCTACGTGTACGATTGTGTGTTTTTTAGACTGAAAGTCAGCTTTCTGGTCATTTGTAAGCTGCCGCTTCGTGCTGCACTAATCGGTTTTAGACAAAAACTTTCAAACGACTATAATTCAAGTGCCAGTGAAGATGGCACTCATATTCTTACCGTTCTCACTCTATGACCTAGAGGGTATGCAGGACCTATACTAAAAAAGAAGCATATGGTAGTTTTTGAAAACCATGAAAGCGCTTGTAGATCGGGATGATCTTGACTCAAGATTCTCTAGATCTTAACTTAATGGACACGGGCAGTTGGTACTGGCATCAGCTGAAGTAGTTTCAAAACACAGGGTGTAAGGCGACCACTTACACTGCCTGTGATGATATCTCCACAGTAGGAACAGAGGCGCAGAGGGGTTAGCTGTATAATAGAATATTCGGTGTAACTTCTGGCCCTCTACAGTACTATAGTGGTGTGTTCATAGCTCGATATATACTGACTTCGGGATACGCGCGAAGACTTCATCGTAGTGCGTGTAGTGAATCACTACACGAAAATATCGTCACTACTGTAGTAGTGATGATATTTTCGTCACGTACTGTAGCGAACTACTGCACCATCGATGGACCGAACGCAATCACTACTGTTTTGAGGAGAAGGACCCCGAATCACTCGACAGCACTATCACCGCAATCTACAATACTTTCGGTGCTCACTACCGTCGACTGCTGAGACGTGCGGAGAAGCCTAAACAACAGAAACCCAGGAAGATCATTACAAAGCTGGCTGAAAGCAGTTCTTTCGGAGATTTCCATCGACGCCACCCCGACACATTCCGAATACGCCACGTCCAACTACATCTGAATCATCGAGCAGGTATCGTCTTTCAGACGCTAGTCGATTAGTTCACAGCATATAGTTGGTACAGACATCTGCTTCAATAAAGAACACAAGAAAACCTATAACCCTTTATATTGAATGAATGCTGATTGGCTCACACATACAATTTTGACTATAATGCTATCGAAATATTTCATTACTATCCATTATTTTGTATATATCAGGTGTTCTTTATTGAAGCAGAAGTCTCTATCTACTACGATAGTTGAGAAGACAAATAATCGGTAATCGAACTTTCTTCTTCTTCGTACTGTTCATCTGTTTCAGTGGACCCTCCTTAATTATCAGTGTGTGGGCTGGAGCGACAATGTGTTCATGCAGCAAGCGATGCACTACGGGATGGTGATCGTTACCGTGCTGGTGTGGCGCTACTACTTCATGAACTGCGCGTGGCGCGGCTTCTACGCTGGTTGCCCAGGGCTGCTTATCGTCTCCCAGTTGATTGTGGCGATTCTCGTGAGCAAAGATATCCTCCGTGACCCCGTGTTCTATCGGATCATGACATTGTTCAGCAGCGCTTCAGCCGCTATCGGCTGGCTCAGTAGCGTGGTTCCGCTGACGGAGATCATCCAGGAAGGCTCGGAGGGTGCCATGGTCGGCCTTACCCTGTCGCTATATTTCCTGGTGGACATTTTCATACAAACCAACTCGGTCGGTCTGTTCGAGGGAAGCAACTTCTACAACATCGCCGAGGTTTTTTTTGTATTGTAGTCACTTAGAAACTAACGACTTCTAATACAAAGTTCCTCCCTCCGCTTATTTACGTCGTCTGCATGCGAGCACCCTTCTAGGGTACAGTCCGTTATAGGGTGGACGATGCCGCTGAAGTTTGTGTGAAGTCAGCATTTGCAGCTCCTGCCGTCTAATGTTGTAGGTCTCCTGGAAAGAAGTCCAAAGCAGCTGTCCAGACTCCATTCGGTTCCGCCCCGATGTCAAAGGCGAGCTGCCTGCTGCAGGTTGTGTCCATTGCCAGATTGGCTAAAGCATCAGCCGTTTTGTTGAAGGCTCGTAGGTGATGAGACCATGATCGAACACCACATTTGTCGACAATCACTCTGCATCTTTGATACAAAGTGCGCAAATGGACAGCTTTTGATGCCGTCCGGTGTAGCTGATGTCGTAAAATGAGCTGACTGTAGCTGACTGTCTCCCACGACGTGTAGTGGTCTCAATGTTGTAGTTCGCTGATCATGAAGGAGTCCTTGTAGTAGCCCCCTGTACTCCGCTTGGTTATTTGTAGTAGTAGGTGCCGCGTACGACATGCTAGTCGCCCATATAGCTTTGCCCGTGTTAGAATCGCTGTCGATCTTCAGGATGACTGCTCCACTGCCCCCTGGTCCTGGATTCCCACGAGATCCACCGTAAAAAAATAACACAAACTGTGCCGACCCACCCTCTATTTGGAACAAAGTAGGTTTCCAATGTCCATTGAGTGCTCCAATGACAGCATGTATTGCCCGTATGTGAGCCCGCGATCGACCAGCTGCGCGATATGTGTTTTCAACAGTGCAATACGAGTCCTGGAGCCGAGCCCTGAGAATGGCCTTGTATTTCGAGGTCGCCAGCGAGGTAACAGCAGCATGGTGATCATTCCTCCATTTCCAAATTACTTTGAGGACTGTAACAACTCCAAGCCTCCAGCAGTCCGCTGCCGCTCCATCTAGTTGCAGATTAGTAGCCTCCTTGAACTCGGAAGATAACCAAAAGAATTCCTCCTTCGAACGGTTAATAAACCCTCCAGGGAGAGTAGCAAGTTGGAACGTGAAACAGCTTGCTTGGTTGCGTAAGGTTGCCTCTAATTCGAGCTGAGTCCATCGCGCTATGAAAACCGCCCATAACGTCGCCGCAGAAGTGCATTGCCAAAAAATGTGTGTGAGGGTAGTATACGGATGCCCAACGCACGAGTCATGCGGGCACCCAAGTCTCCGCTGTAGTCGATCGTATCATTTAACACTGTGAGTTTTGAGACGATACACGAGCCGCTCTCCCCATACATTCAACCTGGCCAACGTCGAAGTTGCTTTCAAGAAATCGACTTTAGAGCTGCACGGATCACCGGGTCCTCATCTTTCCAGGCGCTCATCCGCTGTTCCAAAGCAGCCGTGACGTCTTTGGTGCTGCGATCAATCGCTCGTAGCTTGATTGATTTCCGTGTGCAGCTTCATCGCCGCTTCCCCGCCCATAAACAGGCGAGGAGGTCTAATTGAGGGTGGAGATGAAACCCAGTGACCTCTGTTGCGGATCCTAGCGATTCTTGAATTGCACCCAGGAGCTGCTGAGCTTTGTGACCCCAGAGACTGGGAAGTAGCGTGTCTCAGGGCTACCGATAATGGTCAGTTTGGCCATAGTTGAATCCGGAAGCAGCACTTCAAGTGCATAAGGGTGATCGGTATGTTTCGTCAGTAGTCGCACCTCGTTACGATTCATCGATCCATAAGTCAGCTCACGCATGTTGAGAAGGAGGAGTTCAATTAACTGCGCAACGTGCATTCTGTAAGCTTGCGAAGGACTGGAGACATCAAACCCAGTCTTTGCTATTTGGAATGCCATGAGCGTTTCCTCGACGTGATACCACCGAACAATATCTCCAACACGAGTTCCACGATCCGCTATGCTGGAGTGACAAATCGAAGGTTCTGTCAGCGCTCCAGAACCGTCAAATAACACAAGGCTTCGAATCTCCATCCACGGTAGCCATTCAGCGCTAAAAATGCCGTTCTGGTTTCGAATCCATTGATGGAGCGGCCCAGTCGCTGGCCCTTTCAATTCCCGAACGTCAATTGGGCACGATCCGTCACGCCATTCGTCAGAGGAAGGGAGGAGTGCCCTGATCAAGTTGGCCAACGGGGCGACCGACGCTGAAGGTGATGGGGGGTGCTGCTCGAGTCCAGTTCTACCAACATTGCCTTGCCGGCATCCCAGAATGAAGTGGGGAAGAACCCAGTTAAAGGGGTCCGGGCCGCATTGCTGAGTGAAATGTAAGTAGCGTCGGCATCCAAGCGACCCAGTAGTCGGAGGATCGTTCCAACAACAAACATCGACTCGTCACTGGAGAGCGCCCAGCGAACCACTTCGGTCGCCGCCAGAGCAAGCTGTTCGAGCTTGGCTTGTGGGATAGCGAGTCCACCGTGGCAACGAGGGAGGCTAGCAATGTCCGCGGCAATCCATGTTCGTCCAAAAGACCCCTTTTCTTCAAATAAACCGAACCACACAAAATTATGAATGCGTCGCTGTAATTCCTGCACTTGTCTCGTGGTCGGCCAAGCGTGTCGTGCAATGGAGGTGATTTTCGGGATAACGACAGCGGCAGCGACAATAGCACATTGATCCTCGGTCAGTAACTTGATAGAAGCAAGCCTCAGTCGCGTCTTCAGTTGAGTCACCGTTGTGTGCCAAGTGAAGTCGGTCGAAACCCTGCTACCGACGTGTGCACCTAGATATCTCGTGAAATTAGTGACCGCTTGGAACTTGAGATCCCCTGGTAGTCTAATTGCTGGAGGCGGTCCTGCAGAATGTAGCGCGATAACAACCGTCTACGCTGCGTTCACACTAAGCCCACTGGCGGTGCTGAACTTTTGCGTAATAGCGAGTAACTGGGGGATTTCTGCCGGAGATGCCAGATAGGCCGCAGTACCATCCGCGTACCCACCGACTCGTAACTCGATTTCCCGCTCTGCCGTCCGGAGCCGGATGCCTCGAAGCCCTTTGGCAGACTCAATTGCTCTGTAGTACGGGTCCAGCGCCACAATGAATAGTAAAGGCGCTTGAGGACAGCCCTGACGTATTCCTGTCGTGACTGGAACCCATCTCGATCTGCGGCCATTGCGCACTCGCGTGCCGGCGTGAACGCTCGCAATAGCGCGGACAAATTGGGCGGGGTACCCGTGCGCTTCCAGTGCTCGAATTAGGTATCGTCGACCCAATGAATCGTAAGCCTTGTGGAAATCGAGTAAGATTGCTAGAGCTTCTCGCTGCTCTTCATCCAAGTTCGTCATGTGCTGTGCGGCTTCGAACAGGTCAATTGTATCATGTATTTGGCGGCCAGGCACAAAACCCTTTTGGTGATGGTGAACGCGATCTGGCAGCGTCTTGCTCACCCGTGTAGCCAGGATCCGAGTGAAAATTTTGTAGTCCGAGTTCAATAAAGCCAACCGTCGGTAGCTTAGTGGATTTGATTGATCCCCCTTCTTCTTTAGACAAAAAATGTCGGCCTCCAGAAATGATGGCGGGAAGACGCCAGCCCGATACCAAAGGTGTAACAGGGTTACACGCACAAGTGGCTACAGTCACTTGTAACTCTAACAGACACGACGTTTGAGAGGTTCGAAAGACTTTCTCGACCTTGGTGTAGACATACCGAAGGCTACATACATTTACGACCACCACGACGGGTGGTCCATACACATTTAGGATTCCTATTGGTTGAGAGCGGCATCTTTTAACCAATGAGAGACATGCATAGCATTGGAATTCTGCCAACCAGCCGTTGGCAGATTCCTAGTTTAGATTATTACATTTAGAGGAAGTCAGAAACATAAAACAAAAATAGCAGTTCTCATTTTCCCCAAAAACATTATTTGGATCGTTTATTTAGATTAATCTATACTCGGAGGCCCGAGTATAATTAACTCTGATTTAAACTAAGCTACGCTTCCTCACATACACGCGCACACGTGTAAGCTAAAGTAGTGAGCCAAAGTAGGCCCACTACACCTGGTAGCACTTTGTAGTCCGTCCAACGACCGACTACCTGAGTTCGTACGTCACCGCACGAACGCGGAGCTGAGAACCTTCCCATGGATACAGAGGTGCCCATGGAAAGCTCCACTACGCATGCAACTCACGTTGCACGCGCTGACTGTCCCCACCTGTCGGGTCCAGAGTGGGAGGCCCTCCAACGACTGTCAACAGTCATTGGTGAGGCGATTGTAGCTACGATGCTGCGTACGCTAACGCCGACAGAGCAACACGGTGTTGCTCTGGGTTTCACCCTGAAGGAGCAACGCAATGTTGCTGCTACTACCGCGGTGTCATCCGGGACGACACCACGCGCGCAATCGCTGATGCTCAATGTGAGCAACTATGTCGGAAGAGAGGGTGAACCTCTCCTCCGTTGGTTTGTCGAACTCGACACTGCCATTGCGGCTCGACGTATCGTCGAACCGATGTCGAAGGTTGCGTTCGCCATGTCATGTCTTGGCGGACGTGCAAGAAGTTGGGCGTATGGACGCCGACTCTCGGATCCTACGTGCTTTAGCACGTACGAGGGTTTCAAGGAAGAGCTCAGACAAGCGTTTGAGCCACCGCAAAACGAGTTCCGGTCGAGGGCGGAGTTCCTCGACCTGCAGCAGGGCAAGCATGATGTCCATGCTTACGCTCAGAGAGCGCGGTACTTGGTCTCGAACATCGTGACCAATCCGATCGACGAGGCGACCAAGGTCGTCACGTTCATGCAGGGACTGAGAGATGGGCCTGTGAAGACCTACCTCTTCCGTGAGTACCCGAGTACTCTCGAAGCTGCAATTACTCTTGCAATGCAGGAGGAGTTTAGCCTGCGGCAGGCTAAACTACATGCACATGTGACGAGGCCACAGCCACGCCCGGTAGTGAGGACGGGAGGCCCAGAACCCATGGACCTCTCGAGTGCTGCAACTGCTGGACCCCAGCACTCGCAGGGAAACAATGTGCGATGCTACCGTTGCGGTAGAGTCGGTCACTTTGCTCGGGAGTGCACGGCCCCCGTGCACCAGCAGGGTGGCTATCGCGGCGGTGCCGGGCACCGTCGCAACCAAACAAAAACGCTGGACACCAGTAGGCGCGGGGCGCCCTACTGGTAATGCGTTCCGCGTGTCGACCTTGGACACGCGACATTGAGGACTGCAGCCCCCAGTGAGGTTCATTCTCACTGCAAGAACCAAGATGACAAGCCTGACCTTGTCATCCTGAACGTGAACTCGATGAGAGCAAGCAGCTCTCTCCGTGCTTTGGTAGATTCTGGCTCGTCGAAGAACTTTGTTCGACTGCGAAGTCTATCAAGGCTTGACTTCGAGGATTTAAAGATACCTCGAAGTATGTTGGAAGTACGACTGGCAACGGGTGCCGTCGTGAAGACCGAGA
This sequence comes from Phytophthora sojae, assembly GCF_000149755.1. Lineage (NCBI taxonomy): Eukaryota > Oomycota > Peronosporomycetes > Peronosporales > Peronosporaceae > Phytophthora > Phytophthora sojae. Next base: position 438,933 of record NW_009258121.1, on the reverse strand, counting down.
AGCGCATGGTACGCGTGCGCTTCACGTATGAAGATCAAGAGTTTGTCGAGACCTTTATCGTCCTGGATCTGGACGATAAGTTTGACATTGTATTGGGCATGCCGTGGCTTGCACGGCATGATCCGGTCATCGATTGGGAGAAGCGCACTCTCGTGCGCTTCGGTCGCGACAGCGGAATAGTGAGCGATGGCCCTGTTGCCGCTACGCACGCACCGACAGGTGCGCGCGACTCCCCACTCGAGACAGCGCCTAATGACGCTGTCCCGGAGTGCCCTGGGCGCGCGCGAGCACGTGCGCAAGAGCAGCTAGCGTCGGCGTAACCGCCGACAGCTAATGAAGAAAATGTGTTGACCTCGGAGGTCGACACCAGCTTTTCAGGGAATAAGGAAGAGTCTCCGGCCTCGAAGGGCGCGGATGACGCAGGCGAGTCACACGCCTCAGCCGTGGAGGCTGACGCAAAACTGATTGGATCAGTTTTTGCCAATAATAAGAGCCAAGGTGACGTAACGCCGTCGACTCCGGGAGTCGATGGATTGGGTGATTTGATTGTCGTCTCGGGGAGCCGACGCACCCTCCGTAATGGGGGTCTCCGCCAATGGTTGGCGTCGAGGTATTAAAGTCGCGACGGTTCCGGGAACCGTCGCTGCGAAAAAGAATTTCGCGTCGACTCCGGGAGTCGACGCACCCCTTCAAATAAAGGGCTTCGCCAATAACATGCGTCGAGGTGAGGATGGCGTGGCGGCTCCGGGAGCCGACGCTGCAGGTGGTGCGGACGGTTGCAAACGTCTCGCACCGGAAAAACTTGCATGCTGTCGTGCAGCGGGGCTGCACGACTAAGCGCCGTGCGACCAAGCTGGGCTTGAAGTCGTTCGCCCGCGGGATGTACCCGCCGGCGGTATAATAGAAGAACACCCGTCCACGGTTGGGCCTGGACGAGGTCAAGAACCAAGCGGAGCCAGGCTCCGCAAAACAAGAAGACGGCGCATGCGAAGGTCACTGCGCAAGTCTCGGCACGGGGCCGAGACGCTACAAGAAATCTCTGCCGGGTAGACGGAGGCTGAGAAGCCGGACGTCGAGACGTTGAACGTCTTGACGCGTACCTGTGCCGGATTCAGGTACAGGGAGATGCCTCTCGCTAATCCTCCGACGCAAGCGTCGGAGTTGATTTCGCTTCCAGTCATGAGCTGGAAGCGCTTCGCGCGTGACTTGCACGATGGACGCATCGAGCAAATATGCATTCTCTCGGACGCCGAGAGAACGAAGAGCGAGAATGAAGAACTGAGGCAGTTCTTCATGGAGACCACCACTGAGACTGAGGTCAATCTCAGTGCAAAGACTAAGAAGGAGCGCTCTGAGGAGCAGAGCTGGGACTCGCTGAAGACGAGTCCCTTCTACGGGATTCTACGGAAGGACGCGGACGTGCTTCCGGAAGAGATCCCTGAGGAGCTTCCGTAGGACAAGGGTATCCAGCACGAGATTGATCTCGTGCCGGACACGAAGTACTGTGTCACGCGGCAGTGGCCACTGCCGCGAGAACAGGTCAAGGCGATCGACGACTTCTTTGCAAGTCGTCGCAAAGCTGGACAGGTGTGGGGATAGAAGTCCCCGCACAGTGCCCCGAAGTTCTGTGTCAAGAAGCCACATGGCGGATGGCGCATCGTTCATGCGTATAACAAGCTGAACGATGCGACGATACCGGCGCAGACACCGATACCGCGAAAAGATGTAATCATCGATTCGATGGCCAGGAGCACTATCTACAGTGCTCTTGATCTGCGCGATGGGTTCTATCAGATCCTCATGCGTGAGAGCAATATCCCTCTCACGGCTGTGAGCACGCCGAGCGGCATGCTCTGGGAGTGGCTAGTGATGCCGCAGGGTCTGAAGAGCGCCCCTTCGACCTTCAACAGGTGCGTGACGCACTTGTTGCGCTCGGTGCGCGACTTCGCACCGAGCTACTTCGACGATGTGTTCGTCCACAGCCGAGCTGCGGACGGGATGAGTGATGTTGAGATGCACAAGGTGCATCTCCGATAGCTGCTTGCGCTCATGCGCAAGCACAAGCTCTACGCAAACCGGAAGAAGTGTATCTTCGGGGCGAGCGAGATACCCGTGCTTGGGTGTCTCGTTGAGAAGAAGGGCGTCCGCCCTGACCCTGAGAGGTCAGAGTGATCAATGAGTGGCCGACGCCGCCAAACGTCAAGGAACTGCGGCAGTTCCTTGGCTTGGCCACGTATACGTGAAGGACTACGCGGGCATGATACACCCGCTGTCACAGCTCTCGAAGAAGGACGCCGAGTGGATTTGGACTGCTGAGTGTCAGCAGGCCTTCGATGCGGTCAAGCGGGGCTTGAATAAGGCGCCGATCTTGGCGGTGGCCGACCAAGATCGCCCATTCCATGTTGTGTGACGCATCCGACATCGCAATCGGATGTGCGTTGATGCAGCACGATCACGAGGGCCGTGATCGTGTCGTCTACTACCAATCGCGTCAGCTGAAGCCAGTTGAGCGCAACTACCCGGTACATGACAAGGAACTCCTTGCCATGAAGTACGCACTTGCGAAGTTCCGAGTGTATCTACTCGGAAGCAAACCGTTCGTGGTCTATGTGGACCACGCGTCGCTGCGGACGGCTGTAAAGTCGCCGCACATCTCGCAACGGATGGCGAGATGGCTCTCATTCTTCGCAGAGTATAACTTCCGGGTTGAGTACAAACCCGGAAGACTCAATGTGGTGGCCGACGCGCTCTCGCGTCGACCTGGCTACGCCACGACTGATGCCGACGCCAATGCCATTGATGCCATGCGATCGAGCACCCCAACGTCGTCACTGTTGGACGACGTGAAGGTCGCGTACACGCACGACGCGGACGCGAAGCTCTTGCTGGCCTACGGCTCAGCGCCTTCTGACCAAGCTCGTCAGAAGCTGCCGAAGCATCTTCGTGCTCGTGCACACCGTTACTGGGTGCACGACGGGTTATTACTCTACAGTGCAGTTGACGACAACGCGGACCGCGTTGTCGTGCCCAATGACCATGACCTGCGACTCAGGATCATGTACGAGTATCACGATGCACCGACTGCGGGGCATCCGGGCCGTGAGAAGACATACCTTCTTCTCACGCGAGACTTCTACTGGGCCCACCAGTATAAATGGATGCGCAAGTACGTCCGTGCTTGCGAGGTTTGTCAACGTGTGAAGCCTGCGCCTTTCGCGCAGGCTCCCTTGCAGTCACTACCAACTCCACGAGAGTTTTGGCAGTCCATGTCTTTGGACTTCGTGTTCGGTCTTCCCCCGGACAGCCAGGGGAACACGCGCGTTGTGGTCTTTGTTGGCCGCTTCAGCAAGATGGTACATCTTGCTGCGGTACCCACTGAAGTGACTGCGAAGCAGACGGCGCGTCTGTTCGTTGACATAGTGTTCAAACACCATGGCATGCCGATCGACATTGTGTCGGATCGGGACCCGCGCTTCACTGCACACCTTTGGCAAGAAGTGTTTACACTTCTTGGGAGTCAGCTTTCGATGTCGACTGCGGATCATCCGCAGACGGACGGGCAGACCGAGCGCGTGAACCGCGTGCTCGTAGACGTGCTTAAGAGCTACGCTCACTCGTTCCAACACTGGAGCGAGTGCCTGCCGATGGCGGAGTTCGCCATCAACAACTCGGTGCATGCCTCGACCGGGCATACACCGTTCTACGTGAATGCCATCAGGCACCCACACCTCCCGAGTCTACTCGGGATGGCGGCTCCTTCCTTAAGTGGGGGAGGATCTACGACTGCAACACAGCAGCCGCAAAATGCCGCTGACACTTGGACAGTACTACGCGCAAGAAGAACAAGAAGCACGCGTCTGTGCAGGGCACAGACGCCGACAAGAGCTAAAAGAAGAAGAACGGGTCTGTGCAGGGCACAGACACCGCGAAGACGAACGCAGAGGCCGGGCCTACTGCTAGAAACGAGCTGAACGAGTTCAGCTCGGACGCAATCAATTTCGTGCAGCGCAGACAAGCCGTCATTCGGTTAGTCCAAGACGCTATTGCAGCTTCTGTCGACCTACAGAAGCTGAACGCAGACAATGTTGGTAGGGGCAACACTAATGAATTCAAGAAGGGTTCATTGGTTTTGTTAGCAACTCAAAACCTGCCTAAACATGCCGTTTCCGACTTCGGGGCGAGCAAGCTCGCTCCGCGCTTCATCGGGCCGTTCACGGTGTTGGCACGGTATGACAACGCGTACACGCTAGATATTCCATCTAGCATGCGCCTCCATCCGACCTTATACGTCGGGCGGCTGAAACGATACCGGCAGCACGAGCCACCTAGCTCGGCTGGCCCGAAGCGGAAGCCCCAGCGGGAGCGAACCTCTGCTCCAGCGCGTGAACGCGCTGAGCCAAGCGCACGACGCGACCTCCCACGTCGACAGAGATGTCCGTCGCGGTCTGCGAGGTCTGAGCAACTTGAGCTCTCAGGGTCGCCATCTCCTGCTTCAGAGCGGCGACCTCACGGCTCTGAAGCTGCTCCACAGCAGCGACCCGCTCCTCGAGCGTCGGGCCAAGGTCAACTCCAGGTTGACCATACCCGGGGCGTGTTCCCACCACCGCCGCCTCCGATCCGCGACGCCCACGGCTCAACACGCTGGATTGTTGAGCGTATTGTGAACCATAGTATCCCGAAAACGAACCGACAGCCGGTTCGTTATCGTATTCGTTGGCGAGGGTTTCCACCCCACCAATATACATGGGAACCGCGGGACGTCCTGTTGCAGGACGTTCCGGAAATGATGAGGGCGTACGAAGCTCACCACGGACTACCGGCGTGAATGTAGCGCGAGCGCTGTAATTACCTGCAGCGCCCGGAGTTTCGCGATCATCGCGTTCCTCGCGTGCCAGGAACTTGGCACGGAGATCCCTGAGACTCGCAGGTACACGAATCGTCGTGTACCCGTTTAGGTCGCGGTCGCTCAAGCGCGCCGCACCCGGAAGACACAACGTGCACTGTTGGCCTTCGGGCACAGCGCACAGAATACCAGCGTCCACAGAGGATCTGTGGAGCTGCTCCAGCCGCCCGCGCGTCGAGAATGTCTCGAAGCTCTCACGGGCATGCTTAACCGGCTCGCGGTAAGCAGCCGGTTTCTTGTTGAAGTTCTCAACAAAAGCATTCCAACTTTGACAAAGTGCCTGCCACTCAGGCACTTTGCTGCGAGAAGAGGTCTTCTTGCTGGAGAAGTACCGGAGCTCGTGGAAGAGCCCGATGTAGTAGTCGCGCCTTTGATTCGTTAACGGATCAAAGTGCTGCTCCTCCGCAACAGCATCGTCGTGGATACCGCCGCTTGATTGACGTGCCGTGACTCGGCGCGTCTAACCTTGAGAGGGGGATGGTGTAACAGGGTTACACGCACAAGTGGCTACAGTCACTTGTAACTCTAACAGACACGACGTTTGAGAGGTTCGAAAGACTTTCTCGACCTTGGTGTAGACATACCGAAGGCTACATACATTTACGACCACCACGACGGGTGGTCCATACACATTTAGGATTCCTATTGGTTGAGAGCGGCATCTTTTAACCAATGAGAGACATGCATAGCATTGGAATTCTGCCAACCAGCCGTTGGCAGATTCCTAGTTTAGATTATTACATTTAGAGGAAGTCAGAAACATAAAACAAAAATAGCAGTTCTCATTTTCCCCAAAAACATTATTTGGATCGTTTATTTAGATTAATCTATACTCGGAGGCCCGAGTATAATTAACTCTGATTTAAACTAAGCTACGCTTCCTCACATACACGCGCACACGTGTAAGCTGAAGTAGTGAGCCAAAGTAGGCCCACAAAAGGTTAGGTAAAATAGTCAGGATAGGAGCAAGGAGCGCCTTGAAGTCGCGGTACCAATCATTGCCGAGGGTATCAGGACCGCACGCTTTCCCAGCATGACAGGCATCAATAGCAGCAGAAACCTCAGACTCAGTAATGTCTGCAGCCACCGCATTTAGCAAGTCATCAGGCACGCGATGATCTTTTGTCCATGTGAGGGCAGCATCGATATCCTCCGCAGATGCCTCTTCTTGGTTAAAAATCGGAGACCATGCGTCCGCAAACGTGTCCGCCTTATCATGCACGGCACGTTGAGGGAGCCCCTTACTTGGCACTAAAGTGGGTACAGCGTTATCAGTAAACTTCGTCGCGGTAGTCTGGAACAATGCACTCGTCGTCTTGCCTTCGTGCCACGCACTTCTTCGAAATAAATGCTTCATCTTCTTCTTGCCGCGTTCGATCCCTAACTCTGCGATTGCCCGTTTGATCGTGTCCACTCGCGATCCCCGCCCGGTGTCTTCCAGTGTTAGCGCATCCATACGCGCCGTAACTGAAGCCATGGCGCTGCCTTCACCACGTTCCTCAGCTAGAGCTGTGCGCAGTTGGCGCAAGAGCCTAGCCAGCTTCTGTCGGTATGTGCGCTTGCGAGCTTGGCGGACACACCTACGCGCCCCCCGTAGTACGTCCCGTTTGGCATTTTCCCACGGCGTCACAGCTTCCTCCGCGGTCGGAACATCCGTGGAGACGCGGTCGAACAATGCATCCAGGACGCCATGTGTGCACGCATCGACCGTGCTGGTCGCATAGTCCGGAACCGGGTATATTCGAGGTGGCTTGTTGACACGTAGCGGATTTGACGGAGATCTTAGGTGGAGTAAGACACCGTCGTGATCAGCCTTCGCCGCGGGTTGAACAACCTCAACCGCGGCGATCCAGGAGTGTGCTGTACCATCTATCTAGGCGACATGTTTCATGTGCATCATGGACCTTGTACCGGAACGTGTGATGCTGCTGATGAAACTTGTGCAGCTGCTCCCGGTCTGCCGCACTGGGCATGGCGTAAGACAAGCAATCCTGAGCGCCCCATGCTTTGAGGAGGGAGCGTAGTTCCGCGGAATCATGAGCGGCTATCTCGGCCGGATACGAGCGATCTAGGTCAGCGATTAACGTGCAGTTGACGGCGCCCCCAAAGATGCATCGCCGAGGTTGTATCAGACTCTCCAGAAGGGCGCGAAGATGTTCTTGTGGCGCTCATTCTCAACCATTGCATCAACGCGTTGGCGTTTTTGGGGGTCTTCTTCTTACCTCGTCAGAAGCTTGCATGTCAAGCGAGGCAAGCTTTGGTCTGGGAGAACAGTGTAGACTTCATTTGTGTGCAACGTGGGGTAGGCAAGAATAATGTAACATGAAAATTGGAGGCAAGTTTTCAAACCCTGATGTAGCGCCTTTTAAAAAAACGGCGAAGTTGCCATGCAAAAGACACGAAAGAAGTTAAGGGCGCGGTCATGCATTCCAGCTATACAAATTTACACAAAAGGGATTCATGGGGTTTAGTCAATTTAGAGCGGGCCAAAACGAAGCCACAGCCATTGGCGCGAACAGACACAGGAAAGAGAGCAATCCGTCAGTTGTTATTTCATTGATTTTGAGTAAATTTTAGCTTACAAGTGCTGTGGTACATGTATAGGCAACCCGGAGCGTTGCTCCGGGAGGATACACAGGTCGGCGAATAGTTTCATGAACGATGATAACGGATAACAATCGAGTAAATCCCAAAGTTGTGTTGTTATTAATCCTTTTAAGGATTTTAAAAGAGCACTATCAGCTGAACTCTCTAGTTGATTCTAACGTGGGCATCTACTGCGCCTGCTTCGCAGCTGCAGCATCTGCCCGGGAATAACACCTTGGTCAGCGTCCAATGGCTGCGCTGACGCCAGCAACGAGAGAGCTATTTCATTCAGTTTGCAGGTAAGGTATACTGTGCTCATTCAGTACTATGTTGTTTGCTAACGATCAGACGAGAGAGCTAGCGGAATGAAGGAGAGATGCATGGTGCGCTGGTCTTGACGTTTTAACTTGAGGGTAAATTGCGGAAGGAGAAATACGTTAATGTGCCAAGTCCTTGGAAGTGGGCACTTCAACGCAGGTAAAGGAAGCCTAATTCAAACGAACGATGCTCCTGTCACTGTCGAGTTGAGCTGGTTGGTTTGGCGAGAGACACGAGGTTGGGCATCTTCGGCTAAGCGATTGAGTATTGAGCAAATTGACATGTAAAAAATGCAGCCTGCAGCTAGACAAGTCATATTGGTCATCTTCAGCTAAGCTTGGTCGATTATGGCGCAAATTGATACGCCTTCAGCGAGGCCATGACGCTCTCATAGTGTACTGGAGCGTCCGTAAGTGTTTGAACGCAGGTTTTTGGTCAAGAATGAACGATTAGTATCAACCTTTGGTAAATAATGTGTATAAATTTTAACGGGTACCCGATTCCGGCAGATATTACCTTAAACATTACAATTAAGAAAGAGAGACCCGGTTTGGTACCCGGTTTTGGAAAGTTACAAGTTTTTTGCCGGGGCCAAGCACAGGTCTTCGACTTGTGAACATTTTAAAATTCCAGCAGCGACTCTGGAGTACTGTAACACATTATTGTGTACCATGTGTACACATGCACATACGGTAGCAGCTGTACCTTTTAATTGTGACAAAATTTCTTGAAGCAGGTACATGTACATCTAAGGTGCATTTCACGCAATCTCTGTTGACTATTTTGGCTGAGCCATCTGGCGGACAATCATATGTATGTGGTTATCATCTGACCTTCAATTGACATTATCGCGAGCGCAGCGTTGCTCCGATCTCCTAACTTCGGAACTTCATTGCAAACGTGTAGAGTCGCACACACAATATTCTACATGTAGTTGTTGGTCGCATACTTCTTCCTCAAAACATGTTCGTCTTGCTGCAACAAGTAAATGTGTGAAATTACAATCCTACGTCACTGTCACTACGATGGTAATCTTTGATGGCCGAGGTCTGAGAAACTGCATTGTTTGGTATATATGTAGACTAGCGCCGCTACGCGGCGGAAGGTTTTGTGGTTTAGTCGTAGTAGTTAGGGCCGCGCACCTCCGCTTCGCTCCGGTGGGCTTTTATCCACTTCAAAAGGTTTGAATTTCGTTGTGTGTAGGTAAAAAAAGGTTGAAAGTACTATCAGTAGAGTGACGTTTGCTTCGTAAATATTCCACCGTTAGACCTACATCAGGGTGTCTATAAGTAGTTGCATGTTGCAAGGTTAAACATTCTATTTTGTACGGTACTCTGTTGTAAATTGGGTCCACATACACACAATTAGTTAATACGACTACAATGTCGCCATTGTTGTAAACGTAGTTGAAATAAGCATTAACATGAGCTACTACTTGCTGTGGCGGGGTAGATATTGCTATCGATGGTGTGGTCAGCAAAGTCACCATAGTTTCTGTTATTTGGTCCGTAGGCTATGCCATTTAGTAAGTACAGCCTGTAATCAGGCTATAAGCCCAGATAATCAAAGTATGCGCTTCGCTGTTCCTGTACTTAGCATTACATTAAGTGCTTGTGATCTTATATAAATACCGAGTATACATCATCGTTTTAGTATTTCGTATGTTCCGCCAAAACGTAGCTGCGGGCTGCGCTAACTACTGCGTGGTCTACTTCAAAACTCATTGTTTTAGACGTGGCAATGGTTTATTATTCTACTACGCGGCGAACATTACCATTTAAGTGTACCACCTGCATTACAGTAGGTAAGATATAGAGAGTTCGCACTCGTAACTATATAGTTATAAAGTCACGTTTGCCCTTTGTTAATTCGGTTTCCTGCATGTATATCCGCCCCATAACACGGTTAGAAAAGGAATCCCAGCGTAAACTATAATAAAAGGCTTCCACTCAGTGAATATTATCTACTACCCCATTAACGCATTCTCCTAACGCAAAGATATACGAAACGCGTTTAAGCAAGCGTAGCTAAATATCCCCCCAAGATGAACGCAGAGCGCCGCTGTAGCTATAAGAGTAAACGTAGCGGAAGGCGTGCACGAGATTATTACTAACATGAACAGCATACTTTTACTGTAATACTTTAGGGATGGATATATAGCACTGTTATCACTTACAACGTTGCTGCTATCGCTTACTACGTGCTGCTATAGCTTTCTACGTGCTGCTATCACGTTCATGTCGCTTACTACGTGCTGCTAGCGCTTAACTATGCCGTCCTATCGCTGACTACGTGCTGCTATAACTATCTATACGCTTCTATAGCTTACTATGTGTTTGTATTGAGCCAACATTGCTATTGTACTACAGTAAATAGCATGGTAGGTCCACCTATCGCTACAGTAGCTAAGGGATTGAAAGTAAGAAGTTCTTACCCCGTAACTATGCGTTTGCGCTATGCTAATTTCGTTTCCTGCATGTATATCGGTCCAATAACATGGTAGAGAAGGAATTTCTACGTGAACTATAATAAAAAGCCCCAGATCAGTGAATGTCAGAATATCCTTAAAAAAGATACGAAACACGTTCAAGCAAGTGTAGCTAAATATTCCCCCAAGATGAACACAGAGCGCCGCTGTAGCTATAATACGTAAGTATGTACATTCCTAAATAATTACAGTAAAAATATGCTATGCGTGTCAGTGAACGCCTTCCTCTATATGTACGCGCACTGCTGTCGCTTACTATGCGCTTCTATCGCTTACTATCAGCTGCTATCGCCTACTCTCCGCCGCTATCGCTAACTTATGCACTACTATCGCTCACTACCATACCAATTATCGTAGCATGTGTTTATATGAAGCAAACCTCGCTAGAGCGCTATTATACTAAGTGGTGGGGTGCCCGACCCCAGCGACAGCTGCTACTACTCGGTGGGCCCATTTTAATTAATAGCTGGTGTTCCAAAAAGTATTAGGCCAAGCGTCGCAGCGGCGGTAATGCAATCGTCCATGTTCCGCTCGCCTCGTCGGCTCGCTGCACTACTCACCATGTTATTAGTACATACTTGTAGGGCGGGCCCTGCGGCCCGCTAGAACGCACGCGGGTGCCGCCTTCGCTGCGCTCGGCAGCTTGTAATGGGGCGTCCAAGGCTGTCTATGTATGATTATGTGGACCACCCGAATTTTGTCGCCATGCGCGACACACGGACACACGGAAGCACACACGGACAGATCTCTCTGATAGTTGTTGTAGACTAGCCGAGCGCCGCCGCTAAGCGGCGGTGATTTTTTTGTTTCTAGCCGAGCGCCGTCGCTACGCGGCGGATAGAATTTATATTTTTGTTAGTTGTTATGCACCCGTTCCGCTCGCCTCGTCGGCTCGCTGCACTACTCGCTATGTTAGGTTAGTAACACCGAGGCTGGGGCGGGTCCTGCGGCCCCGCAATATCCTATTGGGGGGCCGCCTTCGCTGCGCTCGGCAGCCTAGGTACGATTATGTGGACCACCTTATTATGCTGTCACGGGCTTCACACGGACTTACGGACACACGTGCAGATCTCTGTCTTAGATGTTTGGAGAGAAGAGATATTTGGTTCTAGCTTTCGACTGTCTTTGTTGATGCTGTACATTGGTTTGGTCTTTCATGATTATTCATGCGTCCTTGCCATCAACGCTGACTTTGGCACTGTGGAGCACCAGACTGCAATAATATTGTGTGATTATATGTTATGATGCAGCAATTGCTATGGTGACAAATCGCGAAGTGTATCCCATGGGGAAATGAGTCGCCACTCAGCCAGCACAACCAGACCTACGGTTGCCATACACCGCAGAGGCCGTGTGTTACAAACTTCGTACCGCACATTCACGTCATCAATGCAAACTGCAGCAAGCCAGACCTTCGTTTTTTCTCGGATGGCAAATTCCTAGGCCCAAGACGAGTTGTGTCGCTCATTCTGCAATTCTTCCACCCCGAAGCGAATCACCAACTTCAGAGGACGATGAAGTCTTTTCATATCGTGTGCGTCGCTCTGGCTGCTGTAGCTTCGGCACACGCCCAGAGCCAAACCAACTCGAAAGCGCAGTACATCGACTTTTCGAACCTGAAAGAGTACACCAAGTCGCCCATTGCTCAACTCGACCCGACGCAAGGGACTGTGCGGCCCGACCCCAGAGTGACCGAAGCTCCAACGCCTGCTCCAACAACGCCCGCCCCAACGCCAGCTCCAACACAAGCTCCAACTGAAGCTCCAACTGAAGCTCCAACTGAAGCTCCAATTCCAGCCCCAACTCCAGCCCCCACGCCCGCTCCAACGCCAGCTCCCACTCCCGCGCCCACGCCGGATCCGGGTCCGTGGACGGCCGTGTGGATTCCCCACGACAAGGTGCAGCCGTTCGCTCAGCCGGAGCCTGTCACGATTTCCGAGAAGGCCGGAGTCAAGTTCAAACCGCAAATTCGCATCATAAATGGATGCCACCCGTACCCTGCGGTGAACGAAGCCGGAGAGACGAGTGGAGGTCTCAAAACTACAGGCGGCCACAATTCAAAGAGCAAGCGATCTGGCTGGAACTCGCAAGTGTACGGTCGCTCCACGTGGTTCCGAGGCGTCTGGGCCATCATGTACTCGTGGTATTTCCCCAAGGACTCGCCTTCCCATGGTCTGGGCCACCGCCACGACTGGGAGCACGTCATTGTGTGGATCGACAACCCGGACGCGTCCGAGCCAAAGATCTTGGCGGTGACCCCGTCAGCTCACGGTGACTACCAGAAGTATGCCCCTCCGAACGCTAACACCGTGGATGGTACAAGTGCAAAGGTGGTCTACGAGAGCCACTGGCCGATGAACCACGAGTTGAGTGTGACGTCAGATAGTGGGGAGTTCCAAGACTTGATCATGTGGAGCCAGATGTCGGAGAACGCTCGCCGCGCATTTAACTCGGTCAGTTTTGGGAAAGCCAACACGCCCATGAACGACTGGGGCTTCGAGGACAGACTGGGGAAAGCGTGGCCTTTCCAATGAGCACCTGATTGCGTTGCCTGTAGGTTAGTTTGAGCCGGTTTACTGTTAGTTGAAATACCGACCAAAACTCGAGTCAAATCCCAGTTTTGTCGACACATTTCGGCTTGAAATGTGTCGACGGCTATTTTTGTGATTTGGAATCCTACTAATGCGTACTCCGCCACCCAAGCCTGCCTGCACAGGTGTTGCACATAGGTAATTTATTTCTGAGGTATTATCTGTGCTGAATGAGTACATAGTTGGCTCACGAGGTGCGCAAATCTATCGAGCCGCTCACTCAGGACTTCAGATGTGAGGGTGGGAGAGTTCTGAAGTGGCACACACCACGAGTACACTTTTGTGAGCGCAAAGTATGCTAACAGAGGCTCAAAATGTGTTCGGATTCATTTATCTCTGCATGGGTACGTTTTATCGCGGATACCAATGGTTTTCTGGGCTGTACTTCTTCGACAACGAGACATAGTTCTTCTTGTAAGAGTATATAACTAATCAAGCGCTCGTAAAAGCGTTTCAAAAGTGACCATTAATTTTTTTCGTAACCATTAACGTTGCTCTTTTGATAACGTTGCTCTCGCAGTAACGTTGCCCTTCGATCACATCGCCCATTAACTTTCTTCGAGGTAAGTTGTTGGTGACAGTATTGCACGGCAGCAAACCCTACTGATAAATCAAGTAACATACCAGGTCCACGTCGCTGGTTAGAACATTATGATATTGTGAGTGTACGGATACTTTCATTATGCATTCAATGCTGTACCATCGTGCATTGACTAGTTTAAAATTATTCTCTTACAAACTAGTTGACCTCTTCTCAGAAAATCTGGAATAATAGTAGACGCTGAAGTTCCGCGTCTACTACGGAAGTTCCGCGTCTATTGTATAAAGTCGTGTCAGAATCTATAAAATAAAACTATTAGGTGCACGTCTATTACCTTCGGTTACTATTCAGTTATACTCTCATTGCCCCCCCCCCGTCTTAGTACATCCGCCAGATTATCAATGACTACATTGCCAGGTTGCGTGTACTTCACCTACAATAAATAGGCTTCAATATATTAACAGTATGAAGTGTAAAAGGCTTAGTACGATCGTCAATCGCGTATCATAATTGTTAGGTAAAACCAGTTAACGTTGCGCAAGAACTATTAAAGCTCGTAGCTAAAGGGTTAACGTCGCTGTAAAATTTGGAACTTAAGCAGCGTAAGACTTGAATTGCTGCCTGTTGCTTAGCCGATAAACCATAGCTGTTCATGCTTATATTTTACGTATTACTGTGTACAATAACTACCACACATCGACACATGCAACAAATGGACGTAGAATCTATTATCAAACTCATCTAGGGTAACATTATCGAAGTGATGCATAAATGTATCGTCACAGTTAATCTACCAGAAGGGTCGCAGGTTCCAGCCGACATGTCCATGCTAAGCGTTAAACAGATTCCTCATCAGTTGTGTGCTGTAATTTAACTGGGCGTCCCTTCATGAATGCACATGACAGGTCGGAAACCTGTGATTTCGGCGAATTTAACTCTTCAATAAGAGGAACATCGCCGTTGAGACCGACATGGATAGAAAGCCCTGCATCTAGTTTGGGTAATGCCGCTGTATGAAGCGCTAAATGTATGTAGATATCGAGCGATTTATCCTCAAAGTTGGCGTTACCTGGCGCCTCTGCGATGTTTCTTACCGTTATTTATGCAGCATAAAAAAATTATATGTATTTGTGTGACCTTTCAGGTAGGGGTGAAAGATCGCGCATTACTAGCGACAAGATGACTGACAAATAGTAAGGGGGGAATGCACATCATGTCCTCGTTTCCGAACGGGACAAGAAAAGGAGAAGCCACTTTGGCATTACTCCTTTGATGGACATATTAGTAGATATGCAAAGTTTCAGCATCCCTAGACTCGCCAGGAAAACCCGAATTTATTATTTTCCCGAGATTCCCGTACATTGTTGAAGGGGCGTCCAGTTAATAGCAGTAGATTGCGATCTTGTTCTAAATCATACGGTATACATCGCTGTTTTCTTAAAAATGGACTCAATATATTTATAGGCATAGTATGCAGATGCGTGATCCTGCCTCCATATAATATGCTTCATATACTACGCGCTGGCTAAGTCACCGTAGTGCTATCCTCTCTCATTATTGTAAAGTACTTTGCTAAGTTTTATAGCGATCATGTAATGGCGGATGCGTCTGACCCAGGTAATACAATTGAATAGTTTGGCGGTTGATAACTATAAGTACGCCTTGGGGAAGGCATTGTACCCTTTGAACACTAGCTTTATATAAGAACAGAGGGAGTAGGACAAATCACATTAACGGGCAATGTTAACGTGCAACGCTAAAAATAAAGCAACGTTATCTTGGATTAACGTTAATGCGCAACGCTAAACATAACGCAACGTTATCTTGGAGCAACGTTAATGCGCAACGCTAATCATAATGCAACGTTAGTACTCGGCGATATTTCGTATAATGTCGACCTCATTCGATTAAACCTAAGCGCTAGGGCGCAAATGCATCGCGAACGTTTAGAACGACAATCGTATAGGTGTACAGAAATTACAGAACATAATTACAAGCAACGCGAAGCAGCAGCCATTATGTCAGGGACCTGGACAATGATAGTGGTTTGGTAACATCGGTACTCTGCTAGATGTGGGCTTCCCTCTCGGCCCGCACGTCCTTATCGTCCCGCGGCGCGCAGCTTGAAGCTGAATACCAACGTCAAAACAACATAGAGACATAATATTAATGAAGCAGTGTTATCAATCATAGAGCAACATTAGCAGACAATAGAGCGCAGAGCAACGTTACCTTTAGTATTCGCGGGAGGGGGGGGGGGGGGCAAACTCTCGCAGCTTGACCATCTCCGATGCCAATGCGTTCAGCTTGCCCGTACAAGGCATCCTGCCGCTTTTGCCGCCTCCTTAACAGCCTTAATACATTACCAAATAAACAATAACAAATTACCAAAGTTAATGTACATATACCAAGCAACATAATGCACACCTGTAAGAAGCAAGGTCAAACTTACGTAATTCGTGAAGTCGCTTGGCTTGCCCCACCCTTTAACAGCGGGCGCGTAGGGCTATCGTAATGTTTCCAGGAGGTGGCTGCGCGGTAGATTCTCGCTCTTTCCTAAAGTACAGCTTCTTTCCGTTTAAGTTCGAAATTAATCGAGGTAAACCCTCACTTCAAATGGGTATTTAATACTGAGGGAAAATCCGGCCTGAATGAGGGATTTGGTTGTCACGTATTTTACGCGTCATTTATTTTTTGGGCGACGTTATTCTTGTTATTGCAACGTTATTGACTGAGGTTAGGGCTAGTTAACGTCGGAGGACCCCGTCATTGATCTTGCTGGACCTTGAACTTCCAATCAAAACACAACCGCCAAAGTGGTGTTTCCGGCTTCTAAATGCAAATGCTATGGTGGCTACCCAGCCATAGAGTTTTATCATACCAAATTATTTTAACATTCATTTGCTGGGAGCACACCGTTTTAGCTTGCCAAGGTGCCTCGCAAGCCACTTCTCCTAATTAATGTAAAGCGCGGGACAACTTTCTTCACAGGAACGACTTTGAAGAGGCTCGCAGGTGAAATCTGTATCTGAGAAGACGAAGTTCGAGAGGCTCTGGTTAGACTGCCTCAACAACTACCTGCTGATGAAGAAGGTGAAGAGGGCCAAGCCCAATAAGGTCGCAAAGCGCGAGACAATCAACCATTATACAACCCGACTCATCATGATACGAAGCCTTGAGCAACTTCGATTTCAATACAATCGATTGGAAATCGCAATTAATTACAGCAAACATCACTCCAAAGTTCTGGATCCATTTATCACCTCAAGTATCGTGCACCTCTTGGAATCGATCGCTATTCCTAAGGATATCGATCTCCTTGGGGCATGCCTCCCGCAGCGCCGGCAACATATCGGCGTGCGCCATCTGCCGCACGAGCTCTCGCTGCGCGTTGAAATACAGGAAAAAGCGTATTGGACAAGTCATCCTCAGTCCGATCACTCGAGATAACAGCATCTCGTCCCCAGCAGCGTGCGGGAACAGCGCCATCGCGAGGTGGTGCATGAAGGGAAACGTGAACTGGCCTGCCACCTCGATCATACAGCCGCCAGCTCCACAGACTCGGCGGATTGCAGCTGCCTCCCCGCCGCTCTCTTCGTCCTCCGCGAACACCGCTTGCATGCTCGAAATGACGCCTGAGAAGTGCGCCTTGTCCAGTCGAGTGACGAACTCGTAGACGCCATCCCGAGTCACCGCACCCCGTGCCGACCCGCCCCGACTCTTAATGGTGCGTGACACCCTGCACTCTGGAGCCGCCGTGTTGTTCTCCTTGACCCCGCGTATCATGGCCTCGACCGTCTTCAGCAGCTCGTTCTCCATGCGCATCCGAGTCAGCAGCAGCCGCGTCACCTGCAGATCGCGGAACTCCAGCAGCCGCATCACTTCCTGCCGGAGGTTGTTGATGTCCAGCGTGAGGTTGAACACGCACGACTCGAAGGCCTCGTGGTCGCGACGGTGCCGCTTCTGCGCCGCGCTCATGTAGTAGTGCTTCTTGCGCTTCTTGTCGGGCACTACGGCGAACTTGACGGGACCGGGGACGCATTTCATCGAGGCCTTGGACGCTGCCCCGGTATCTAGCGGCTTGGACAAGCCACCGGCAGCGAGATGTTTCGCGCAGTTGGCTCCTGGCGGGTCTCTGCGAATGGCTACGGCCTCGCGCGTTGGAGGAGACCACAGCAGGTCGGCGATCTTCATGTGTGGGAGCTGGTAGACGAGGGCGACGCGAGTGTCTTGGCGCTAATTCCAGAGTGGCGAAGGGAGAAGTCCAGACCTTGGACGAGAGAGTACGGCACCCTTTGACACGTCTTTGCAGACGAAGGGTCTCATGCCAGTGCGCTGGTAATAATCGGCGCCAAGTGGAGAGCACTCTTGGCTCGCTTTCGTCATCTGCACCAGGAACCCGCGCTTGGCTGTCTCGAGACTGCGAGTTCAGTCGTCGCGAGCGCGTCGGCCTGGAAAACACGGGGCTGGAAGAGCAACCGCTAACTTAGTGGCGCTAAGCTCTGTGGTTAGTGGCGGCTGGCGCTAAGGTCGGCAACTCTACAGATCCTCTGGTTCATTGCGATCACCGCTGTCATCGGCAATCCTTGCAGGCAGTCAAGGCACAGCGGAGCATCAACATCGCAGGCGGAGAAGGGAGCACCTTGGAGATCGCAACATCTGCTTTCGCTCGCTTTCGTTGAACTCGCGTCACCCGAGCGAGCTGGTCCCGCGCATGGACCGCGGATCGAAAGGCAAGGCCGGCAGAGAGGCGAGGCCGCTTGAGCAGCAATACATGTAGCGCTGCAACCAAGTTGGTTACCAACCTGCATGCCACGCCCCAAGCACTCGGCGTTCGGCATTCGGCGCGCTGAAGTTGCCCGCGCATAGAGCGGTCGACTAGCGCCGCCGAGCCACGTTCATGACAGCGGCCTTGTCAAACCTTCCTGTCGGCCGATTCCGCCAGCGGGAGCATTGCAGCGGCGGGGCGAAGTGCCTGGCGGACAACGTACCTGTCGGTGGCAGCTTGTGTATTACAACCACCGAATTTTGTTGATGTCAACCAAACGTAGTAGTCTTGCTAAGACGTATTGTAGTATACAATCACTACAACAATCTTAGTCAGCGAAAATAGTATAGTAGTCGTAGTAGTAATAGTAAAGTAAATAATAGCGAGAGAGAGAAAGGTAGTCTATTTAACGTTTGTTATTAGCTTCCTTGCATAATCTCAGTCGGTTTATTAGCGCCATCTCATATCTCATTTAGGTGGAGCTATGGTGCCCGAGGTGGGCTGGATTCCACTGGTCGGGGGGGGGCTTCGCTGTGCATTGCGTCGAAGCAGTCAATGCTGAGCGCTAGATATAGTCCTTGAATTCTTGAAGCTGGGCGTCCGTTTTCGTTCTTCGCCACTGCACGCAGTTGGCGAAGACACGTAGCCCGCATACTTTCAACCTGCCGTTGTGCCGTCCATTGGGCTCCTTCGTGTACTACCTGGTGCAGCGTACATCCAATGCTGCATAGTGCCCACCATATCCGTCTAAGAGACTCCTCGGGCTCCTGATCCCAATGTCCGTACATCGCTGTTAGTCGACACTGGATTCTATCACTGACTGGCGGCGCCTGCCGGGCAGAGAGATAATTCTTGTAGTTGGCCAGGTGCCGTGGCGTCACCTCGCAGCCTTGCCAGTGTTGCAGCACCTTCGTCCAATACGCTTGTGATCTTCTGCATAACCACGCTATATGATAGAAAATGCCCCCCATACGCAGTTGCTGTCAAGGGGGCATCCGTGCGTATGTTGCAGATCGGCATAGTACAGGTTCAATTGTTGCGTTGCCATCCTGTACATGACCCACACGATAGTCCGTAAGAATGTTAGTAAAGTAAAGAATAGCGAATTTACACACATAGGTTAGTATAATTTTAATAACCTGGATATTAACTAAACAATATTACTGAATCATAATAATATTATGACCCACTACTACTTTAAATATCAATATATCACTTGAGCAATACGTTTTGTCGGGGACTGCAGCCACGTGAATGTCCCATGTCGCACTTAATCGAATACCTGTCGCGGATTGGCTGGCCTTGGTGGCGCGTCACGGCTGGGATCCACGGCCCACCTGACGGACGTGATCACTCGGCCATTCCGCAAAACACCAAGCGACCGCCGAAGCTACAGTACCCGCACGGCCTGCTCGGCGATGGACATGGAGAACAGCCTGCTCACGCGGCTCGCGGCCAATGGCCCCACGCTCAGCGACGCGCCCATGCTGCTGATGGCGCTGGTGGTGGTGCTGGCGCTCTCGGGCGTCGTCTCGCAGCAGCGCCTGGCGCGCGACATCGCCGAAGAGGACAAGACGCGGCAGCCGCGCAAGCTCACGCGCAAGCTGTCCAACATCGGGCTCTCGACGCTCGTGACGGAGGTGCCGACCAACCTGTCCATCCCCGTGTCCGTGCTCACCGTGGAGGGCCGCATGACCAAGGAGGACTACGTGGGGCGCCTGCGCGCGCGCCTGCTGCACGACGCCTTCTTCCAGCGCTGGCGCAGCGTCGTGCGCGGCGACTACCAGACGGGCGTCTACAAGTACGTGGAGCTGCCCGACTACGACGTGGCGCAGAACGTGGTGGAGCACACGGTCGAGGAGGGCGAGACCACCATGTCGTACGTCGAGTCGGCGCTGGTCAACTCGCCGCTGGACTTCGACAAGCCGCTCTGGGAGATGCACGTGATCCACGACCCCAAGGGCAACCCGGGCGTCACGAGCGTCGGCTGGAAGGTGCACCACTGCCTGGGCGACGGCGCGTCGCTGGCCACGGCCATGGCCAAGCTCAGCGACCAGAGCGAGCTGTTCGACGCCATGCTGGAGAAGCGCGCGCAGGCCAAGAAGAACCCCAAGGCCAAGAAGCCCAGCAAGCCCCTGTCTCAGACGTTCAAGGACATCCTGATCTTCCTGTACGTGTGCATCTGGTCCCTGTACGTGATCTCCTCGCACATGCTGGCGCTAGTGTTCCGCCGCGAGCCGGCCACGGTCTTCAAGCGCCCCGGAGGCAAGCACAAGCGCCTGTCCTACAACATGATCTACTCGGTCAAGACCACCAAGGCAGTGGGCAAGCACTTCCGCGCTACGGTGAACGACGTGATGCTCAACGTGGTGGCCGGCGCCATGCGCAAGACGATGCTGGCTGTGGGCGACTCGGTGGCTCCGACGCTCAAGGTGCGCTGCGCCATCCCCGTGGACATGCGCTCCGCCACGGAGGTCATCCGCCACACGAGCAACCGCTTCTCGTCGCTGGTGATCGACCTCCCAGTGGGCATTGAGGACTCGGCCGAGCGTCTGCACAAGGTCACGGGTGCCATGAACGAGGCCAAGAACTCGCTGGAGAAGTTCTTCGTCTACTGGTCGAGCCACGTGGTGTCCATGCTCCCGGCGCCGCTCATGCGTGCGATCGTGCACTTCACCACTGACCGCATCTCCGTGGCCGTCACCAACGTCCGTGCGAGCGTGGTGGAAATGAGCTTGTGCAAGAGCCAGGTGTCGGGCTTCTACGGCTTCGTGCCCCCGCCGCCGTACGTGAACCTTGGAGTGGCCATCCTGTCCATGGGCGACAATCTCGGCCTGAACGTGCTTGTGGACCCGTGCGTCGGCGTCAACGCCAAGCAATTCTTGGAGTTCGCGAAGGAAGAGTTCACTGCGCTCCAGGAATCTGTGGCCGCGTTGGAGGCCAATGCTGGAGAAGACAAGAAGACCAAGTAAGGTACGTATGATGACGCTTGTCGCTGCATATCCAGTCACCAGGCTCAAGGGGTTTGCTACTGTTGTTTATCTACTCAAGCAGACCGCGCTGTTAAAAATGAAACGTAATGTAGAATGCTAATTGCTTCATCATGCCTCGCTACCTTATTCGAGCAGGTTGTTCGCTATTCCTGGTCTTGTTGAAGCCCTCGTGGCTTTGCAACTCGAGTATTTTGAAGCAGGATCCGTTGCCAAGGTTGTCGGTGGGTGGATTGCCCACGGCAAGCTCAGCCTGCCGTTGTCATTGTCAATTCGACTGCAATAGCGCAAAGCGACCTCAAGAAAAACTCCTCGATTCCAGTTATGGAGACGGCTCAAGTCACTGAAGTGCAACCGCAGCCTGTCGACGTCGTCGAGCCCGTGATCAATGACAAGCTCACCGAGAACGCGACTGAGGTGGTTGCCACCCATCCAGACAACAACAACAACGACCACGCAGAATCGAGCAATCCCGCGGACAGTGTGAAGGCTGCTGAGCCCGAGTTGGTTCCGACCGAAGAGAACCGTCCCGCTGACATTCCTGTCACCGCAAGAACCAACAACGGTGGCGATACCACGCCTGCAGTAGTGCCTAAGCGCCCTGCTTCTTCTCCTCATTTGAGTCATGCATCCGAAGGGGGCGCAGAAGTTGTGACTCCTGCCGGCACGGTCGAGGCACCTCTTTGCGCCAGTAATCCTCCAATTGAAGTTGTTGAGAAGGAAGCCGCCGTCCCTGCGGTCATAGCAAGTGAGCCTGCACCTGTGGATCCTATTGTGGAGGCTGATACGAAGGCCACCGAGCCGAGTGTGGAGGAAACCGTTGAGCAAAACCACGTGGAACACAAGACTGAGCCAGCGATCGAGCGTGCAGTGGAGCAGCGCGAAGTCGTTACCCCAGTGGTATCGGCCCCGGTAGTAAGCGAAGTTGCGTCGATACCCGAACCAGCCACAACTGTCACCACCTCGACTGTAGAATCTATCCCAACCGAAGCACCGGCACCTTCTCCAGGAAAGAAAGCCAAGAAACAGGTAAGAAAGGCACATCTTTCTTTTGCGAGTTGACAACGTGGTTTCTCACCTAAGAGTTCGTATTTTTGTTCTTGGCAGAATGAGTCCTTTGTCAGCGAGGAAGTGCTGGCGGAAGTGCAAAAGTTTCTCACGCATCAGGTTTGTTCGAGTGCATACAAACTTCAAATTTTGTGGGCAGCTATTGTGAATGTGAATTGTGGTGAAGTTGGTTTTCACTCACGTTTCCCTCTCTTTCGACATGCTTTAGATTACCGAGAACAAATGCAGCTCGAACAGTCAAGAGATTCACGAATGTAAGTCTACCCCCTCCTCGTTGTCTTCCTGTAGGTGCAGTGAGCTGACATCGACTATTTTCTGTAGTTGTGGAGAAGCACCTCAATGAAAAGCGGCGTAAGCGCTATGTCGCTCCGCTGTTGGAACGGATCGTGCAGCACTTTACGCAGGAGGCCACTGCAAAGGGTGAAGGGGTTTCAGTGGACGTGCAGTCGAATATCTGCCTCATCGAGCAAATGTTCCTCACTCTTGGAAGACGCTCGCCTCTGCAAGACATGTACACAGCAGAAGAAGAGGAGATGCTAGACCTGCTCTTCCACAGCAACAGCAGCGACAACCTCCCGATCGGTATTTAAACGCAGCGCAATTGAATGCAATGCAAGAAAAATATGAAATGGCTCATACCCGAATCTTCCGTCCCCCTTATCAATACACTCCCTCTCGTACGTTGCTCACAGCGTCTCGCATTGCTCAGCGGGGACTATTCGCACGACCTTGCCGATTCCTTTGGCTTGGCCGTCGCGGAACACGAAGCGCATCCCCTTCTTTAAGAACTCGGGCGCATGGATGAACCGGAAGCGCACGAGTGCTCGGTCCCCTGTGCGGATGACGTCCTGGTTCGATTCGATCGAGATGATCTCAGCGGTCTGTCGGATCGTTCGACAGTTGACCATCGGCTGGTAGCCGACGGTGACGGTGGTCTGGTGGTGCAGGATCACGACACGGGCCTCGAACACTCGAGAGACGTAGTCGTCGACCTTGATTTCCGGGCTCAGCAGAATCATTCCTTTGCGGAAAGTCGCTCGACTCAGCGCGAACTTCTTGTTAACCGACCGGACCGAAAGCGCCGCAGTTTGCCCCGGCACAAGCTCCTTCAGGGGCATGTACATGGACTCCATGGAGCGCACGGTAACCTTGTGGAAGTGTCCGTTGTAGTCGGGTCCGATCTGCAGCGCGTCGTTCACCTTGAAGCTTCCGGTCACCAACGTGCCTGCAAGGATGAACCCCACGCCTGGGACCTGGTACGTCTCGTCGATGGGCATTTCAACCACGTCGGCCACCGCTATTGCCTTCTTCTTCGTCTCCCCCGCAGCGGCTGGTGTTGCAACCGCGATACTTTCCTCCTGGTTGATCGACTTGGTCGTAGCCAGCGTCGAGGCAGACAGCCCCGCCTTGAACAACGCCGACGGCGACGTCTCGTACAGTATCCGGCGGAGGTTCTCCAGGCCGTCGCCCGTGACGTTAGAAATCGGCAGAATGGGCGTGATGCGGTTCGACGGAATGCCCTTGGCTGCCGTCACGGCCTGCTCCGTCGTCTTCACGAGCATCGCCATCTTCCCGTCTAGCAAAGCACAACACACAACGTAAGTAAGTCTCCAATATCCACCCACCACATTCTTCAACACTCTCTCACAGCGTCGTAAGGCCTGGCGAACTGTCGCGAGCGTCTCTTTGGCCACGTTCTTGGGGGCAATGTCGATCTTGGTCAGGGCCACAACGATAGGAATCTCCAGCTAACACCAACCCAAGTCAGTACATGCAACTTCAACCTGCACTCACTCAAATACAGGGCCGTCCACTCACTGCGACGGCGATGGCCAGGTGCTCCTTGGTCATGCGCTTGACGCCCATGTTGGCGCCCACGACGACCACGACGACGTCCGGCTGCATGCCGGTGAGGCCGAAGACCGTCGTCTTGAGGTACTTCTCGTGGCCCGCGAGGTCGATGAGCTGGATGCGCTTGTGCGCCATCTTGGCCAGCTCGGCCCATGGGATGAGCTTGCCCGCGCGCCTGGACAGGATCTGCTCGCCGCGCGCGTCGAAGCCCAGGTAGGCAGTGGCCACGCTACTGGTGCGGCCCGACTCGGCCTCGTGCTTGTGACGGAAGATGGCCTGGCGCGACGAGCCGCGGCCGTCGTCCAGGTCGCCCTTGATCAGCGTGCCGATGAGGCTCGACTTGCCGCTGTCCACGTTGCCCACGAAGGCCAGCCGCAGCGTGTCCCGGCGTGCGGCCTCTTCGTCTTGGCCCTCGGACGCGTCGGTTGGCTGGGCCTCGGCCTTAGTCTTGGCCCCGGCCTCAGTCTTGGCCTCGTCCTGGTTGGAGAGCTGCAGGCCGCTCTTGAGGGCGTCGGCCACGTCGTTGGAGCTCCGGCCGCTCCTTCGCTCTTGGACTTCCATGGCGGATTGCGGAGTGGACGTGGAGGCGAGTGGGGCCTTGGGACGTAGCGCGGAGGGATGACGAGCGGCCTTCTTCGGCGCTTTTGTGCGGCTTTTGGAATGGCCGGACCCGCGTCGCCCACCCCGTCGAATCTGATATCGTGAGTGTTGGTAATAATTCGTGGGTTGAAGTTGCCTTTGAGCTCACATGTACATGTACGCTAGCTGCCAGCAGCACAGGAAAAAGAGTGTGGCTAGCGGGAGTATGGGGGGGGGCTATTTACAGCTGGAGCCGGCAACCTTCACTCACTCGTGAGCGCGATCGTGGCTGTGCTGTACGACGAAAACCCACCGCGGATGGTACGAGGGGTGCAGGCGGGTTTACTTTTTCCGTCCATACCATCTCGCCATCGCGCCGCTCCTGACCGCCAGTAAAGAAAAGGCCTACTGGCCCAGTCGATAAGTCGCGCACAGGTTTGCTACGGAAGGCAACGGCCCAGACAGGTAGGCATCCTGTGTGAAAAGCGACTGACTCTCGGTGATGATTCGTTCATTATTATAACGAAGTGTTCTTAGATCGGCTGTAAACTATCGACACTTTTTTTTAAAAAGCGCTTAAAAGCGCTTCCATTGACACTGAATATACTCAACAGCACTACCCTCCCGCGGCGCCGCACGCTAAGTTTGCTTGTTAAAACTCACGAACCGACGGAACATCGTTGATGGTCACGCGATTTCCAGCAGGGCGCACCTTGTTACCACGTTTCACCTTTTCCACTTTGGTCGCCTTGCGCTGGTACTTGTTGAGGTAGTCGAGCAACAACTTGTCGAAGTGCGGGTTGTTGCGCAGGTTCATGTTTTCTCGAATGTTGGCGATGCTCTGCTTGTGCGAGTCCCATTTCTTGAACATTTTTAGTTTGTACGCTTCGTTGTCCATCATCTTGGACAGCTTGGTCATATCAAAGTCGTTCCTTGCAAGAAAGTTCCTGACCATGTCGATAAGCCACGCTCTTTCCTCGTCCTCGTCATCTGCGGCATCAATGTTGGCCCCGTTGCTTCGCAGAAGCCTCCGATCACCGAGACCTCTATCGATCGTGGTTGGAGTCAATTTCACCTGATTGCTGGTCGTCACTGCGTCGCATGCCGTAATGAACGCGGCTAAAGCCACGAGTAGAACGCACCCCAGACGCATCGTACCTTCCAGTATATTGAAGCGTGCGTGTTCGACAGCGAGTTGCGAAGTGGAAGGCCCGGTGGACCTAGTGGGCTAGATAGCAAGCACAACACATCTCAATTATTATTTCGACGGGCTATTGTAGACCTATACAATCAGCAGGTCGCCAACAAGATGAACGCTAACGATCATCCTCGCACGTATAAGGTGAAGCAACTATTGTCGACTGTCCAGGCAGAAACTACGTCGACACGAAAGAAAAACTACACAGATCGCGGCGTGGGATCGCTGCTGGACGGCTATCAGTCCGAGGCTCAATTCACTCAGATTTGTGATACTTTTTTCGTTTTGGATGATCTCATGGGGAGGGCTGCGTTTTTGGTATCGCATTTTGGCTTACTACGAGGCGAAACCATTCGTGATCTGGAGCTGTGTGACGGGGCACACAGCACTTCTTAACAGAGGAAGCAGGAGTATACAAACTCCAAGTGAACAGCCGTTCACGTGTCCCTGGTCTGAAGGGGACGGCTTGACTTGAAAAGCGGTAGATTTAAGACTGAATGTGTTTATAGGTTGGTACAGATTTGGCCTGCATACAATTCTTAAGTTCCCTATAGTTTGTGTCATACAAAATGTATCTGTTGGCTCTGAGGCCACTTGGGTCACTATCCAGGGGAGTGACCGATGTAGCCATCCCGGAATAGTGACAGGGTCACTATTCCATGTAACCCCGTTACATCCTCCCCCACTTAGATTCGATCTTATCGACCAATCAGAGCGAGGTTACGCCGGCGACTCACATTTCACTCGCAAAGTCGAAATCCATCGACAACGGCGCGAGCTCTGGCGCATCGGCCCCCGGGCCTCACAGAGCAACTGGCGCATCGCCGAGCAAGCCGCAGGGTCTCCACGTCGACCGGAAGCATGCCTCCAAAGCGCAGTGCGCGCAGTGCGAAAGCACCTCCGAAACCGCAAGCCGTAGGGCCGAAGACCAGGGCGGCCAAGGCCAAGGACGAGTCGTCCGCGCTGATGGAGGCCACGAAGGCGGCCGAGGAGGTGGTGCGCTCTCGTAGCAGCACGCCGGAGAGTGGCCGTTAGGCCGGGGCTCGGAGCAAGTCTCCTGACGCCGCGCAAGGCAAGGAGGAGAGTCCTCGGGGCCATAAAAGCCCGGCTCGCGACTGGGAAGCCGCCGTCTTTGACTGCACGATGGTCCAGTACTCCGGTGAGAGTTCACCCGACGACGAGAACGTCTCGGAGGGCAGCACGCACGCTGCCGAAGGCACGGAGCTGGCGGCAGGCGACATGACCAACGCCTCGGCCGACGCAAAGGCCTCGTCAGAGAAGGATGCGGAGGACGCCGAGTCCGGCTCAGGCGACAGCAAGCAGTCGCACGACGAAGTCGCCATGGCCGACGCTGGGGTCGTGGCCGAGAAGTCGCCGAGCGACGCGGGCTCCAAGCCCAAGGAGGTGCTGGCACAAGGTCGTGAGCGTGCCCAAGCGTCGAAAGCGGCTGCCGCTGCGAAGGCCGCCGAGGCCAAGGCGAAGAAGCGTTCAGCTTCCAGGTCGCCTCGCGGCTCCAGCTCCAAGCTGTTCATCGACTCGGAGTCTGAGGACGAGGAGGGTGCCGTCCACGAGCCCAAGGAGCTCTCCAACAACCTCGACGAGCAGCAGCAGCAATACCACGCTGCTAGCTCGGGTGCGTATGCCAGGCAGCCGACTGCCACGACTGCCATCGAGTCTTCTTCAGGCGGGGATGCCACGTACCCGCAGGGCTACTTCCCGCCCGAGCCTGGCACTGGTGCGTCAGCGCTGTTGGAGAAGCTCTCGGCTCCTCGTGGCCTTATCGGCGGGTACACCTCGAGGGGTTCCTATGAGCGTGCTCTTGTTGAGAAAGAGCCACTCTTTCTTGGCGACGTTGAAGTCGCCCGGTGTGTGCTACTAGCACCACACAAGCTCACACTGAAGGAGTTCACCACGCTTCGCAAGAAGCCGAAGGACAAGGGTGGACTCCATCCTGTGTGGGGTTTCCACTGGGTCAAGCCGAATGACAACATGACCTGGAGCGAGGTGGAAGACCTCTTCTGGCGCTACGTCCAGCGCAAAGGGTATTCCGACCAAGAGTTCAAAGAGCTCCGTGAGGATCGCACTCTGTCCGCTATCCTGGACCCGCGAGCTCCGCATCGAGTTCGCTCAATACGTGAGCTAGCGCATGCTCCGCCCGAAGATGACCGAGCTGAAGCAAGAGGCGAGAGCCAAAGCTCGTGAAGAGCGAGGGCGTGGTGCGACTACGTCTGCTACCGTGCCCCGGGTACCGGCCAAGAAGCCAAGGACTACTTACGAAGCTGCCGCTGCTTCTCGTCCCATATCGCAACAGCCTTCGGGCAGTCTGCCTGGAGCTGCTCAACGGGCTCCCACGAGTTATCCGACTCAGGGTAACCCCTCCACTTCACGAGCAGCTGGCGCTTGCGATGGAGCCGCCGCTCCCGGACGACTCGTTCCACGTGGTAGTGGATCTGCCCATTACGATCAAGGAGGGCCGGCGGTGGCCTCGCACGGCCATGGCTACGAGTCTGAGGCGGCGCAGCCGTATGCTGGGGCCCCGAGTTAGGTGGTGGCCCTGCAGCAAGAGGAGATTCGTCTTCTCCGGGACCGTGTGTACGTCCTCGAGATCGCGCTTGGTGTCGGTCTTGGTGGCGAGGCTGCCGCTCGTGCTGGTTAGCCTGGTGCCGTGGAGCGGCTCCGTGAGAATGTTGCCTCGCTCTATCAAGAAACTCGCAGTCTCCATGGCCGTGTGGATCGTCGAGCCGACCTGTCGTCTTACGACTCCCTGCGAAACCAGCTCGGGCCGAGCTTCATGACCACGCGCCGTATCCGGAGCAGCAGCAGCCCCACTCGTATCAGGCCCAGTTTGGCCAGGGCTCGTACGGGGCCCCTGCGTATGCTGCTCCGATGTACGCCGCGCCGTCTTACGACCAGCGCGCGTATCAGGCGCCTTACCGCGACTCGACGCCGCGCTCCGAGGAGCTGCGCTCTTCTCCACCGGGCCACCCACCGCTTCCTGCGGGGCAGCCAGAGCCAGAGGGTCATGGTACCTCTTAACACGACCCACGTAAAACGTCGGGTGAGTCGTCATCGACTTGGGCAAGTCTATGGTGTACGCCGCGCCATGCCGGCTGAGGACCGTGAAGGGTCCAATGAAGCGGTGCTTCAGCTTGTTGCTCTCGACCGAGCTAACAGTGTTTAGCGGTAGGTTTCTAGTATCTAGGAGAACTATATCCCCAACCTTAAACACGTTCATGTTTCCTCTTCCATTTCGGTCAGAGTACTCCTTCTGTTTATCTTGGGCTTGCGCCATGGTGTCTCGCACCCTGCTGATTATGTTCAGACTGTCTTCGGCAAACGAGGACAGTTGCTTCCGCAAGGTGGCTGGACTCACGTCCGAGAGTTGGGAGGAAAAGGTTTTCCGAGCCTCTCCCCCACTTAGGACCGAAGCCCCGGTACTGCCTCGTAATGTGAGTGGCACCTGAGGGTGGCGAAACCCGTTCAGGTAAAAGGGCGTAAAGCCCGTCGATGCATGTACCGCATTGTTGAGTGCGGACTCAACCATGGGCAAGCGATCAGCCCAAGAGCGGGGCATCTCCGCACCGATACTGCAGAGCGTGTCTTCGAGCACGCGATTGACGCGCTCCGTCTGGCCATCCGTCTGCGGGTGGTCCGCCGTCGACATCGACAGTCGTGGGCCGAGAAGGCGAAACAGCGTCTGCCAGAACGTAGCGGTGAACCGCGGGTCTCGATCAGAGACAATGGTCTCGGGCAAACCGTGGTGTCGGAAGACACAGTCCATGAACAGGCGAGCGACCTCGTCGCCAGTGACGGTGTCACGAACTGGAGCAATGTGGACCATCTTGTTCAGACGGCACACGAAGGCAACAACACCAGTGTTGCCACGGTCATCGGCCGGAAGTCCAAAGACAAAGTCGAGACTCATCGACTTCCAGCAGCCCGCTGGGACCAGCAGGCTCTGCAATGGTGCCGAGGCGTGACCGGCAGGCCTCACGCGCTGGTACGTCTCGCACGTACGGACGTAGGTGGCGACCCACTTGTACATGTGACGCCACCAAAACATCTGCGAGACAGACGCGTACGTCTTCTCACGGCCGAGATGGCCACTGGATGGAGCGTCGTGCGCCTCCATCAGGATGTCGTACTTGAGATCCTAGTCGTTGGGCACGAC
Organism: Phytophthora sojae; assembly: GCF_000149755.1. Taxonomy (NCBI): domain Eukaryota; phylum Oomycota; class Peronosporomycetes; order Peronosporales; family Peronosporaceae; genus Phytophthora; species Phytophthora sojae. Next base: position 408,881 of record NW_009258121.1, on the reverse strand, counting down.
AATACGGGGAGGATCCTCGGGCTCGACCCTATAGTGGAGCAAACCGTCAACCCACTCATAGCGGTGCAGCCTTGCACGTTGTCGGGGCGTGAGCCACTCGGCCTTGGCTTCGGAGCCAGCGGCCAAGAACCGCACAAGAGGTCCGAGACTGGCATCGTCTCGGTACCCCAGCCTGATGCGATCATACAGATCCGTCGTGACCCGACTAATATGAGCAAGCTCGTAGTCGGGTCGGCGCGACAGCGCGTCGGCAAGCACGTTCAACTTGCCCGGCTTGTACTCGACACGGAAGTTGTATTCCGCGAAGAATGACAGCCAACGCGCCATCCGCTGTGAGAGATGCGGTGTGTTGACGGCAGTCCGCAAGGACGCGTGGTCTGTATAAACGACAAAGGGCGTCGAGCCCAGGAGGTGCACTCGGAACTTGACAAGAGCGTACTTCATGGCAAGTAGCTCCTTGTCGTGGACTGGATAGTTCCGTTCGGCTGCCTTGAGCTGCCTGGACTGGAACGAGATGGCCCGTTCGCGGCCTTCATCGTCGGCCTGCAATAGCGCACAGCCAATTGCGTAGTCAGACGCATCACAGACTACGCTGAAAGGCTTCGTCTCGTCCGGCAATACCAGGACTGGCGCGCGCTGTAAGCTCGCTTTGATGTCGTTAAAAGCATCTTGATGGCGACGCTCCCAGCGCCAGTCGACATCCTTCTTCAGGAGATCCGACAAGGGCCGTGCCAGCTCGGCGTAGCCTGCACTATATAGTTGGCGAGGCCCAACCACTGTCGTAGGTCCTTCTGCGACCGAGGTGGCGGCCAAGCCGCGATGGTTTTCACCTTCTCCGGGACCACCCGGGCCCCGGCGCTGCTGACGAAGCAGCCCAGGACCTTGATCTCCTCAGCTGTGAACACACACTTGTCGATGTTGGCGTACAGCTTGTTCGCCCGCATGACTTCGAACACACGTCGAAGGTGCTGGAGATCACCTCCATGGCCGTCTGGCCTGCCTCGGCACGGCTGTGGACGAAGATGCCGTCAAAGTACGACTGTGTGAACGCACGCAAAGGTCGGAACAGTTGTGTGACCAAGCGATTGAACGTTGCCGGGGCGTTAGAAGGCCCCTGAGGCATGACCAGCCACTCCCAGAGCTTACCGCTCGGCGTGCTCACAGCCGTGAGTGGGATGTCGCTCTCGCGCATCAGGATCTGGTAGTATCCGTCCACCAGGTCCAGCGCGCTATACAGCGTGCAGCCGGCCATGTTGTTGAGCAACACGTCCTTGCGCGGGATCGGTGTCTGCGCAGGCACTGTCGCGCTGTTCAGCTTGTTATAAGCATGAACCAGACGCCACATTCCGTTCGGTTAGCGAACACAGAAGGTAGGCGTCGAGTGCGGGGACTTCGACTCCCCACCATGCCTGCCTTCGCCTTGGCGGCAAAGAAGGCATCAATGACTTCACACTGCTCCCGGGGAAGAGGCCATTGCCTCGTGACACAGTACTTCGTGCCCGGCACGAGATCGATCTCGTGCCTGATTCCCCTGTCCGGAGGGAGATTGGACGGTGGATCCTTGGACACCACGTCCTCAAACTCCTTCACCAAGGGGTACACCGGATCCCGGGGGTTCTTAAGAATCTCAGAGCCCATGCGCGATGCGCGCTGTCTCTGGAACTCCTCCAGGACTGCCTGGTAAATGGCCGAGGACGAGTTCAACTCGGCCGACGTGGACTCCGGTCGGAGAACCAACTCTGCGATCTCCCCGGCCTTTAGCTCGGCCAAGTAGTCCTCCATGGCGAGCTCCTCAAGGTTCAGCAACTCTGAAACCTCGGGCAGAGCTGTAAGCTCGACAGCTCCTGTCTTGACCCGACGACCGGTCACGCCGTCGAAGATGTGATAACACTCTACGGCGGCTGGAGCCTTGGCTGGAGGCTCGGAGTCGCTGGCGACTGGCGTCGTCGGCCACACGACTAGGCCCGGCTTACGACGTGACCCTCGGGTATCTTCGTCTCGTGGCGCCGCCTTGACGGCACCACCGATCTTCTCGATCTCGTGCGGAACTACGTTACCCGCCTTGTCCTTGAGCGGAACTTGGTTACCCGCCTTGTTCTTGAGCGGAACTTGGTTACCCGCCTTGCTGGGTGGAACTATGTTACCCACCTCGCCGTGTGGAACTTGGTTACCCACACCAGGAGCGCTTCCAGCGGCTCCCGCATCAGTTATGGTCTGAGTGACCTCCTGTGGGCCTATGTTACCCACATCAGAAGCGCCTGCAGTGCCTTCCTCATCAGTTACGGTCTGAGTGACCGCGCGTGGAACATGGTTACCTACGCCAACGCCAGCGGCGCCTTCTCCAGCAGCCCTTGCTGCCTGCGGTACTTCGTTACCCGCGTGTAGACCTACGTTACCCACCTGGTAGGTGCTGTCCGGCACCTCCACTCTCAGGCCTTGTCCGGCCCGGTCGGAGTCGTCGTCAGTCTCGACGGACCCCAAGAACTCATTAGACGCTGCTGCGCCCTGGCGGCCCTCGCGGGCGCCCCAGCTGCTACCAGAGGTGGGAACATGACTCACCAAAGCTCTGTCAGAGCGTGGGGGATGGCTGGACCCGATGGCCTTGCCGCGCCAGTCGATCCAAGGCTCGTGTTTCTCCAGCCACGGCATGCCAAGGATCAAGTCGTACTTGTCCATGTCTAGGACCAAGAACGGCTCCGTGCTGTCGAAGTCCTCTAACTTACCAGTGAGGTCCCTGTGGACCCGAGGTACTTCTACCACCGTACCGTCGGCCAGTCTTACCGAGACCAGTCCGTTGCCTTTGCTGCCTCGTAGCGCATCGGCGTACTTGTCCCGATTGCGTGCGACAGTCTGGCGGCGCGCAAAGTTGTTGGACGCCCCAGAGTCCATCAAGATTCTCAAGGGATGATCGTATCCCGGTACACTCGCGTGCACCACAAGCAGCCCACCGCTGCCCTTCCCCGCTTCGAGAGTACAGAGACTCTCAGGGGCTAAGTCCCCATGGCGTGCGCCACCCGCACGCCCCTCATGAAGTCTTAGTGTTTCCCCAGTAGGGCGCCCCGCCCCTACTGGTGTCCGGCGTTCCCCTGGTTCCTGGGGCGCGGCTTCTGCCAGCGACCCCTAGAGCCAAAGGGCTTCGAAGAGAACTTCTTCTTCAGTCCTCCCGCGGGACAAGCACGTTTCATGTGCCGAAGCTTGCCACAGCCGTAGCAGCGAATGTCGCTCTGCTCGGCCATGCCCAGATCCATGGGAACCGGCCCGTTGATCGCTCCATTGCCGGAGTTACCATTAGGCACACCGCCAGAGGCAGGGTTGCTCTGTCATACCGTGGCGGGGGTACGAGCCTGCTTGTGGCTGTACTCCTCCTGGAGGGCGATCTGAATCGCCTCCTCCATAGTGTTTGCTTGCACACGGAACAGTTGCGTGCGGGCAGGACCGACACGCAGACCGTCCATGAACACGGTCACCTTGATATGTTCAGGCAGGGGGTTCCCCACCAAAGAGGCAGTGAGCACTCGCATCTCCTGGATGAACTCATGCAGCTCGCGCCTTCCTTGTTTGCAGGCGAGGAAGCGCGAACGCTGGCGGTACTCGTAGTTCGCCGGAAGAAACGCGGCCCGCAGCTGCTCGCACAGCTGAGACCATGATGCGAAGCATCCAGGCGTCGTCGCTTCGCGCGTATACGCCCAACTCTTAGTGCGACCACTAAGGTTGGAGAGCGCAAAGGCGACACGGAGTCGCTCGTCCGAGACGAGAGCCGCGTCCATCGCGAGCTCAACCTCTCGAACCCAGAAGTGAAGGTTTTCTCCTTCCTTCCCTTCGAAGGGGTGAACCTTCAGCCGCAGGGGCTTCGGTTGCACCGGCTTCGGCGCGGCCGCAGTGGCCTGCAGCCCTTGAACGTGGGCGATGAGCCCTCGCTCGTAGGTGTCGAACGCGTTGATACGCTCAACCTGCTCAGCCGGCGTCGCCGCCGCTAAGCTACGCAGGGCATCTGCCCCAAAGATGCCTGCCATCTTACGAACGGACTCGTACTGCGAGTCGTTCAGATGGGGAAACTCCGTACGATCCATCTTGGCTCACTCGATGAGACCACAGCGGATTTAGGTAGTCCAATCTACCCGCGTAGGCGTAGGATTGACTACAAGTGCTATTAAGTGTGACGGTGCACACAGCACTTCTTAACAGAGGAAGCAGGAGTATACAAACTCCAAGTGAACAGCCGTTCACGTGTCCCTGGTCTGAAGGGGACGACTTGACATGAAAAGCGGTAGATCTAAGACTGAATGTATTTATAGGTTGGTACAGATTTGGCCTGCATACAAATCCTAAGTTCCCTATAGTTTGTGTCATACAAAATGTATCTGTTGGCTCTGAGGCCACTTGGGTCACTATCCAGGGGAGTGACCGATGTAGCCATCCCGGAATAGTGACAGGGTCACTATTCCACGTACCCCCGTTACAAGCTGGCTGATATGTTTTCCCAGGAACTTGACAAGGAGGGTTTTCAGCCGTGCATTGCGTTGGTCCTGCTAATCCAACATGGGAAAACGAATACGTTTGGAAAACTTCAGCATGTCGGCTTCATGCGCAATAAGGCTGTTCATTTATGCCCTGTTGGAGCGGTTGCTATCTACTTGTTTGAGCGCTTTCATCTCAATAGTGAATCATTTCCCTCCTTTCGGAGATCGGAGAACTGGTATGACATCAAGTTCCTAAGTGGCCGAGATCGAAATAAAGCTATATCCTGCAACACTGACAAGAAAAGCTACGAGGCTGTTTTTGATCATCTCGGCCTTACGTTCAATAAAAGGTTCATATCAACCGCCAACAGGGCGTACGACAACTGGAAGGCGCTGATGTCGACATCTCCCAAAGTCGCCGACATGGCCGATGGAGCCTTGACACCATGGAAGCAGTATATTCCGCTCCTCTGGCGCGAGAAGCGATTCGTGCTCTGTCATGACACCCCCCGCGCGCACGTCTTTATTATTTGGAACGTGCCATTGTGGACCCACCCAATGAACTCAAGCAACAGATTTTCCCTGGGCTTGAAAGTTACAAACAGAAGCTATTAGATAGTGAGTGGGAATGCAACCTCGCCGCTCGAGGGTTCATTGAATTGTTGGAATTCTTACGCACCGTGTTGCTTCAAGACGCTGCATTTTATTTGACGTCCTTCCTGCTCGACTTCGCCGCCATCCGATCTTCGGTGGACCGTTTCAACAATTCCGCGCTCAAGCACTTGCTAGCGCTCAGACGACGCAGCACCCGGTGGAAATGCAGCTTCAGCTTGCCATGCCAGTCCTGTCGCAACAAATTAGCACGCAGCAACTATGCAGCGGTTAGAATCTCAGCACTTGACTCTCGTTGACATGGTGAAGCAATCCCAATATCGGCTTGCTTCATTTCTCCACGGTGACGTCCTTTACCGACTTCTTCCCATATCTAACAACGCAGCTGGAGCTAATCCAAGCCAGCTTCCTCTACGTGACAGCACTCCTGTGTCAACCTCGGTAAACGCAACGCTACAGCAACATTCACCTCAGTTAGAACCAGTCACAGTTCCCCAGTACAACATGAGCCGACGAGTTTCAACCGTACGAGAGGTTTGGGCAGAGTGGCACCATGGCCTGGCTAGTCAGCCTTCGATCGAGTACCTGGAGGAAACATTTGGCACAAAATGGAGAGCGTCATCAAAAGAAGCGAAATTCTTTTCCAGGCGTCGATGTGGCATCAATCACGTACCGGTACGTAGCTTCGTGAATGGCGGTCTCTCTATCGACGATGCGATTGAAAGAGCTGATACTGAGAGGGGGAACAAGAGCATCGACAGTTATTCAAAATGGCTTCGCAGCAAACAGCACGATGACTTACATTAGCAGCGTAATGCATTCGACAGTCTAATTGACATCATTATCTGAACTGCAATACCAACATTTACATCATTAAATTAGTTGCCATAACTCGTTTCAGTCCCGATATGAAAGCGTGCTTACCTAACAAGGCCAGTGACTACGGCCTCGATGGGGCTGCGCACTAGCTCCTGAATGATGGTCACGATGGCGATTCAAAGCCCAGGAAGCGCAGGTACGGCCCGTTCGCGTTCTCATCGTACGTCTCGGTGGCGCTAGACGTAGCGTAGGAGGAAGCGTTGATGAGCGCGCACATATCGCTGCCTTCAACACGCGTCTTGTAGCTCTTAGTGCGGTTGCTCGACTGGTCGGATATGAAGATGCCAACAGAGCTGCAGTGCTCGATGGCCATACCCAGATCGTGCCGCTGCGCACAGCACGTCTTGAGCAACAGGAAGAAGGGGATCCTCACAAAGGTACCGTCATGCTGACGAGGAGGCTCAGCGTCACCCTGTAGGCGTTGTAGTGCTCCAGGACATCGTAGTAGCTGCCCTAGATGTGCATGACCTGCTACTAGAGCCACCACCACAGAGTCACAATTAGCGGCGTCGTGTGTACGATGACCATGTATATGACGACCTACAGTACGTACCGACGCGTGCTCGGCGGGCAGGGTGCTCGGCAGGCAGGGTTGGTAGACGCGGGCACTCGAGCGCCAAGATGCCCGACGGCACGGGGTACGAGCGACGGGCAATGGCAACCTTGAGATGTGTTAATGGAGGTTCGCCCCAAATTTGTAATTAATACTGCCAATCAAATCGTAGTATTTGGGTCATGACCCACCAACTGGTATCTCGAGGTAACACGCCAAAAAGAGGCTGTTATCCCCGGATATCAGGTCACTGTGTCATGACCGAGTCATGACTTTTTGCTTTTTACTTACCGATAGATCTCTGGTATTCAGAGCTCGATGTTTTACGAGGTGGTTAGAGCACCTTTAATGCGACAGCACAACAGCACCGTTAATGGCGCCTTGGTCCAAGGCATGGCGCCCAAGGCTTGGGCGCCATTAGTAAAGCAGCTGGTTTTCAGGTAGGAGGGGAATATATAGATTGTTGCCTCAGCTTTCCAAAGTCCGAAACGGGTGCTAACTTTGACTCTATGCAGCACGTAAGCCTGCATCCGGACAAACGTTTGGTACTGCCTACTTCATAGAGGTATGTTAGAGCTATCGAACGCACTAGCTTGCATCGGCGGAGTGTAAGTAGGCACTTAGCAGGACCCCCGCCTCCTCAGGGACTCTTTCGGGGTGCCCATTTCCAAAGCCATCAGGCCTGGAGGTCATCCCTCCTCATACTTTAAAGCGCCCATCCAATCTGTGCAAAATCGGTGTTCAGAAGCAACAGATTAGAATAATGAAGGATTTGTATTGACGGATAGCAGCGGGACGGGTGTCATGGGCTCATTTGGTCGTGTTGTGAGCTGTCGTGAGTACACGTTGCCACAGCAAGCTAATCTGCGCGGAGTGCTCGTAAAGCAGGTCTGCGCGATTTTGCGGAGGTAGGTCCTGCACCAGGCATTCTAGCGGATGGACCCGTTGCCGCAACTCGGTGCTAGTTTTCTAATTGCGGGGATCTGCTCCAGTACACTGCAGCAGCCCAGATTCACCCCCTCTTTTTGGCTTAAAGGCGCCGAAGGGCTTAAAGGCGCTTTAGGCAAATGTTGTGCAGGTGCTGTAACGCGAGTCGATGTTTTAAGATCGCAAGATGCTCTGTTAAGGGAAAATGTTGATGGAATATGAACGTCGACGGTACAGTCACACCTCTATAAATGACACCCAGTTCGCTCGGTCTAATACGCTGTTTCAGTTAAGGAATTGATCAGATAAAGAAATGGCTACACTTCTAATGGCTACATTTTCATATGTTAGGTGCACAATACAAGGGCTTTCTTTACCTGGCACCCCTCCAGCATTTTTGTACTCTTGTTTTGTTTCGTCTTCACACAATCAGAACTCAACCAATAACGGTAGGCGCGGTATTGTCTGTTCCTACTCCTTCTTATCATTGGTATTAGCAGAGTCGCATCCCCTCAGGTTGTACGTGAGTTTCAATTTAGTGAGGTTATAGGAATATTTGTTGTCCCGATATCCTGCCACCATGTCTGCAGTTTTATCTTTTGCTTGAAATCTACTGCATAGCCCCTAGTTGTCTCGACATCATAATATTTTTGTTTTTCGTAAAATATATATGTACGCTGCGCTGATTGTAAAATACTGTGGCTAGCTTATTTATCAGTATTTACAAGCTTGCAGTTACTGCAAACTCTTTGTTCCAACTTAGCATCCCAAATAAAATTTCTCTCTTCGCTCGATTTGTTGTGGCGGGAGTAGTAGTAGCAATGGCATACGTGGGAGGAGGCCGGCAAGTGATTGAGAAAAAATATATGAGTTTGGATCTATTACTACGGCGTCCATTTAGAGGGTTGAGGCGCCAACAATGACGACCATTTAGAGAATAAAGAGGTTTTTGATCAGTTATAGAACATCTATAGTGAAATCCATATAATCCCGTTTGCAGTCGTCAGTTAGAGTGGTTCATTTAGGGAGGTGTCACTGTACATGAAATTAGCTGTGGTCCGTTCCTACTTCGGAATTCACTATCGATAAAAGATTTTTAACTCTGAAGATGCCGGCATCAACAACGATAAGCATCGATCGCCGATGAAATGGGGCAGCACCTTTTTCAGGAGCGTAGATTCCGTGAAATAGTCGACAAGATCCGATGTTGCGCCCGAGCATGGCGAAAGTCCAAGGGAAACTAACGCATGTTGCGCCCGAGCATGGCGAAGGTCCAAGGGAAACTAACGCAAGGCTTGCTCGTTTACTATACAAAATTAAGTAAAATACAACGGGTAAAACTACGAGCTGAAGGACCAGCGAGAGAACAAGCTGGACAAATACAGTAGGGGGTACCAACTTGGAACTTCCAAGTACTGAAGGATTTTACCAAGCATATTGACCTAAAGACATGACATGAATGTCGTGAGTCGGTGAGCACAGTTGCCTCCGCGGAAGCGCGCCTGACACAGCGGCCGGGCTTGTTAGACTTACTCCAAGGCCAAGTTAGTACCAGCATCGCCGGCAAGCCAGGGCTTCCTCGTTCACTTTGGACGCCGCATACCCCCCATGTGAATGAATGAAAAGCTCCCACAATGCTGACAAAAACGCATTTATTCGATGAACAAGAAAGACAAAACGTGAGCAGCCTTTTTCAAGCGCTCGTTCGTGGTACTAACTCCTTTCGCCTTCTTGATGTCAAAGCTTCCCTCGTCTTCCATCCCGAGTTTCCGTCAGCGCACACCATTTCTTCTCCTTCTCCGATCTAGTGGAACTTGTACTGAATCTTCTTGTGCACCTGCACCAGAAACTCTACGTAGGACACGTCGTTGCGTGTGCGATCCTCTACCAGTGCACTCATGAAGCGGTTAGCGCGCCAGTCGTTCTTACTTAAAATCTCCAGCGGCTGGGAGATCGGGATGGTAGAGTTCAGGTACTCCACCAGCGAGCGCAGTCGTTCGCGAGCACTCATTCCATCGCCATCGCCCTCAGGAGGCTCGTTGTCGAGCGTCTCGAACAGCGTTAGTGTCTGCTCGGCTGTGTCGGCGTGGTCCACGCCGAAGAGCTCGAGCAGCAACTCAGGCGAGGCCTTGGGACCGATGTAGATGTAGCAGCACATTGCAGAATGCAACAGGAAAATGCCCTCCTCGTCAAGCTTCTCAGCAGTAGGCGGGAGCTGCGGTGGGAGAATAAACTTGCCGTCCTCGTCCAGTGTACAGCAGTCTTCCGCCAAGTCGTGCACGCTGTACAGCTTGGGGTAGACAGCCGATACGCAAAACTCCACAGGGAGACTGTTCAGCAGGCCCATCATCATCACGCGCTCGTCCGCACGCACATCAATGAAGCCGCGTGGAGGGTTCCCAACGAGGTTTCCACGTAGTGCTCGGCTCTTGAGCGTTGCGAGTGTGTACAGCGGCAACAACTTGAGCGACTCGGGCAAGATGAGTTGTCCGGAGGACGAAGATGATGCGCAGTATTTGCGGTAGTTGAATAGCACAGTCACACACTGGTCAACCAGCGATTCCTTGACGGCCATAGGAGTCGCACGCATCAGTTGTTTGTCCACGAACTGGCGCGCTGCCGAGCGCTGCCACACGGAGCAAGTGGCATCGAGGTCAGCGAAGCGGAAGACATTTGATAGTAATGGCTCCACCTGCAGCGCGAGGTTATGCACGCGCACACAGCGCAATCCATCACTACGTGTATACAACAACGCTGCCTGAATGTACGCGTCCGTGCCCTCCGCAAGAGGTTCGTCGTACGCGAACGTCACGCACATCGAACGGTCCTGGTCAATCACAGCAAACTCCATTTCATCTGTCGTAAAAGCGTTGCCACCGCGCGCGTTGAAAAAGTTTCCGTAAGAGTGCTCGACCCGCAGGCCGGCGCTGCATCGCACCTTGAGCACGGCCTCGTATCCGCAGTCACGGTCCACGAGCCGCTGGAGCATGCTCGTAAGATGATGACGATTGCTGGACTGCTCCTTCTCGAACTGGGGCATGTACTGCACTCGGCCACCAGTCAACTCGCACACACGGCCCACATCAGCCAGCGACGCGAACGTGTTGTCGACCGAGAACACGTCAACGGAAATGTGGTTCTCAGCGCACTGGCGAGCCAAGGCCTCGTAGGCGTTGTTATCCTCCGGAGTGTACAGATCCACCTCCTTCGTCGTACCGTAAGCACCACTCACTTCTTCACGCTTCACCCTGCCAACACCCACGCGAGGAGCCCCAGCGTGGAGCAACACAACTCGTCCACCTGATACGGAAAGAGCGTCCGCCACACTCCATAGCGCTGCACCCGACACCGCCTGGTTTTTAGTAGTGTTCTCGAATGAGCGGGTAATGACCTCCGACAGCTCTGTAATTTTTTCAGCGGCGGCCGGATCGTCCATGGAAACAAGCCAGCTACTGGGAGGCAGCGGCGCGACCGGGTCATCAACGTCGGGGCAAATGTTCATCGAGATAGAAGACGAACCATTGTCCATGCGGTAGTAGTGCACGGCCGTGTCGAAGGTCACAATACCCACCTTCTTGCGCTTGTTTTGCGCCATCGACGGCAGGAGGTACTGGATCGTTTGCAGCGCACTCGTAGCTAGCCCCGTCTGGAACGAAAAGAGCGACACGTCGAGAACGAACACCAGAATGGGCTCCTGCGGCGGACGAATCGTGTAGGCTGCGGGCACAACGTACTCCACCGAGCCACGCGACAGCTCCGCACGCTCCTGAATATCGCGGCGCTTGCCGTACTGGTCCACGCTGCAGTAGTAGTCGCGCGGGGTCTCGTTGTGGAGCTGGCAAATGTTGCAGACAAACTTGCGACCGCCCTGGATAAACTTGGTGAAGGAGTTCACGTAAGCAGCACAGCGCGTGCATCGCAGCGGACCGCTGGGGCCAAAGTCCACCAGCGGGATGGGCAGCTCGTCCTCTTGCAGGTCGGCAAGCGGGCAGATAACCGCAGCCAGGGGCAGGCCACACTGCTTCAGCAGGTCCTTCGTTGCAGGCACGTGGTTCAGCGTCGGGCGAATGAAGCGCGGATTGCAGCAGCCTTCGTCCACGCAGACGTAGTCGCTGGACGCCGCCGGCGGCATCGTCACCGTGTGTCCGCGGGCCACATACTGCACTCGCTCGGCCGACACGACAGGGCGCGGGATCTGCGTCGGGTCAATACGCTGCTTCGGCGCCTGGGAAGCCTGTTGCTGTTGCTGCTGCGGGCCAGGGTATCCTTGTTGAGGCTGGCCATAGGCCCCGGGGGCGCCAGGAGCACCGTAGGGCTGCGCACCAGGGCCAGGAGGTCCGGGGTACGGCCCGGCATTCCTGTTCGGCTGGAGGTACGGCGCCGCTCCTCCCTGCGGCGGCGGCGGTCCCTGTTGCTGGCCATTAAACTGCGGAGGGGGCGGGCCCTGCTGTTGGCCGCCGAACTGCGGCGGCGGGCCAGGCCGACTTCCCTGAGGAGGCGGCGCGTTGCCAAACTGCTGTCCTTGGGGTGGGGGTGCCTGCTGAAAGTGCTGCCTAGGTGGCCCCTGCGGGCCAGACTGGAACGACGGCGGGCCCGCTGCAGGCGGCGCATTGTTAAAGCCACCCGGTGCCGGCGGCGCCTGGCCGGGGAATCCACCGCGTCCTGGAGCCGCACCGGGCGGGCCCCTGTTCACTTGAGGCACCCCACTGTTGCCGCCCGAAGAGGGCGGGCCCTGCATCGGAGGGCCAACCTGCTGGCCAGGGCGCAGGGATCCCTGCGAGCCCGGGGCCGGTGGTCCAGGCTGTTGACCAGGGCGGAAGGAGCCTTGGGAGCTTGGGGCCGGCGGGCCGGGCTGGCCAGGGAAGCCCGGGCGGCCGCCGAAGCCCGAGTGCGGCGCCTGAGGCTGCTGCGCGCCGGGGAAGCCTGGGCGGCCCGGGAAGTTGCCGGCACTGGGCTGGGACATGGGCTGCTGTTGTTGCTGCTGCTGTTGCTGGTTGAACGGCATGTTGCCGTAGCCTGGTGAAGCCATAACACCACGGGGTTAGCTCCAAGGTGCGAAAGATGGATACACACACACGCAGAGGAAGGACGCACCAGCGTTGGGGGGCGCGAAGCCACCGCCGCTGCGAGGCGCCTGCTGCTGCTGCTGCTGCTGCTGCTGGGGCGGCGCCTGGCCGCCGAAGCCACGCTGCGGGTAGTTGGGCTGCATCACTCGCACGAACGTTCAATCGCGCGCAGAGCTGCTGACGCTTTGGCCTTCCACGTGTGCAGCGCGTGGGGAAGATCGGTAAGTTTGGTGTGAAGAACACCAAATAAACAATTGATGGCTACACTAGAACTTGCCGAAAGATCTAGTGTAGCCATCTGAAAGAGTACATACGTGAAACATTTTGCTGGAAGCCCTTTTATTGGTGGTAATTAGGAGCGTTAACCTAAAAACATGCTCGAAGTCGCAAGTACTTCAGTTCAGGGTTCCCCTAAATCCACGGCGTCCAGCCTTCGTACATGACACACAGGTTGTCTGTTTTCGTGGCCTCGTCGATAAGCCACGACGCTTGTTGCTCGACAGTCAGCACTGGGGGAGCCTGGGCCATTTCCGTCACGGTGCCTGACAACTTTTCCTCAATACGCTTCAGCACTTGGAGGCCGTATTGACTCTTCTCCTCTACACTTGGAGGAGTGCTAGCGGTCGTGTCATGTGCGCTGCTACCGCTGTCACCACTGACAGGAACTGCAACATTGTTGCCTGACTCCAAAGCGAGCGGGGTAGAATCCTCTGCAGCCTCGTTCTGCTCTTCCTCCACTTCATCCTCTGGTAGTGAAGCGATCGCACTTGCTCTAGTAATCTCGTCTTCTGCGCTAGAGAGCCGATCAGCCATTTCTGTGGCTTCGAAAAACATCTTCACACACCCACGCACGAGGTCTCGAGCCTCAACGAGAAGGGGTGCTGAGGTGTCGTCCGCTGCTACAGGCCCCGGGGATCCAGCACATGGATCGGTCTCAACTACACGTAGTGCCTCGACCAGATCAAGTATCAGCTTGAGTAGCAGAGAAGCTCGAGAGTGATCTTGAGGATCGTGGCCGCTAGCAGTCAACAACGGGTCAGCCTTAGACTCATACTCACGCAAGGTTTGGTCAATCTGAGTGATTGCTTCCCGTAAGGCAGTGCACGCTTCCCCATGTTTTTCCAAAACGCCCTCTAGTAGCTGTAGATGGTCCACAGAACGAATGCTGCGAAGTAAAATCTTCACAAGCCGATCATTCTCCATGAAGCAGAAGCCTGTCGCTCCAGGCAAAGGTTGTGGGTCACGTTGATCAGACTGCAGTTGTCGTGAGCGGCGCGGATCCATCGGTGAAGGCACTTGGTTTTGCTTTGACGGCGTCTTAAACTTATCAAAGCGCTTGAGTAGGTGCCGCAGCTCCTTTACGTGTTTGCTTAACACGTGCGCAGTCTCCATCACAGCGTCCTTATTTTCTCCGCAGACACCGAAAAATTCGACTTCGAGGGCACGCTTTCTCGTCACTAGGGCCTCGTAGCCCGCTTGCCTACGCTTCGTTTCGTCTTCAAGTGCATTAACATGGGCGTTCATCTCATTCAGCGCCTCTTTCGACGTCAGCAGATCCGAACTGGGCTTACATGCTGAGTGGAGGAGGCTTTTCCCGACAATATCAACCTCAAGTTCGATCTTCCCCGTTTCTGGGATATGCTCGCCGGTTGAAGTCTCGATCACACTGATACCTTGTACAAGATCTGCCAGAGTTCGCCCATACTCAAAGAGGGCAGCCACTCTACCGTAGCAGCTCTGGACACAGACATGCAAGCTCTCGTTCGCGGAGTGCTCATTGCTGGAGGCATCGTCGAGACTCGCGGCAAAATAGTCCAACTGCTGGGCCAATTCCAACACGGTCGCTTCGGTGATAGCTTGCTGTGTAAGTAGCGTATTGAGATATGGCACTTGTGACGACAGAACAGTGAGCAGTTGGATTCGCGTAAGACTCGGGACTTCAGCCAATTGTGTCTGCTCTATCGGTTGTGTCGCCAACCATGCAGCGTATCGGAGACGTCGTTGATGCCGTTCCCGGAGGGAAGAAACCGTCTCAGCCCACGATTGCGATTGAGTAACTCTCCACTTCTGACTCCACCACGTTTCGCACGTATTCATCAGCTCCATAACTGCGTTGCAAACATCATCTGTCTGCGTTTCCGGAGTTCCACCGGGCAGGCTTACCAAACTAGAGGGCAAAACGCCGGGGATTTGTGCGCTGAAAAACGCTCCCCACTTCTTGCGGAGCGATCCCAGTCCATTATCATCAGTATCGGAGTCGCCTGGAAGCGCCGTAAAGTCGAACTTCCAGTCGTGAGAAATCATGTTAGATAGTTGATGCTCCAGCAATACCGCTAAACAGTCAGAAATAAAGCTCCTCACATGAGCAGCCCACATTTCGGTCACTTCATCCCCAGTCGCACCTTGTGATCGGTCTTCTTTACCGAACGTAAATCGCCTAATGAGTCCGACAGTCAATTGGATCCAACTACTTCGAGCGGAATTCTTCATCTCTTCAGCCCTCTTGTCGGCCACCACCGCAGTGTGGCGCAATACCTCCACATACGACGAAGTTGTCTGAATGATGTTAACAGCAGCTCTGAAAACGTTGAGTGTAGCGGGGCATGCTGAAAGCGATGCTCCCAATATCGAGCTGCCGCAACTTGTTGCAGAAGATATCACGTCCATCACTTCGAGCACTCCAGCTGCTGTAGCGAGTTTTCCTTCGATCATGCTTAATAGGCCCTTCTCATAATCTCCAGCATTCTGGCACCCATGCAGATTGAGCACGAACTCTTCGTGGAACGACGTAGAAAACAACTCCATGGCCTGGAGAATATCAACGAGTAGACCCAACCCCCTGCTAGTTTCTTGGTTCGATTCCTTTTGGGCTTGATAACCAACCATCAGCTCATTAGCTCGAAGTCTCTTCATCGATCCCTTAGGTGTTGACACTAGCTCGAGCAGCGTCATGGACGCGTGAGACATTGCTACAACGAGCTGGAAAGTAAGACTTTCCTTCAGAACAGTACTGAAGGTACTTGCTTCACTGGACGTGGGGCTTTTAGCACCATTCAACTTATCCATCGCTTTAACCATCCACGACGCGCCAGCTAGCTTCAAAAGTCGTTGACCTTGGGCATTGGAAAGCTTGAGCACAGAAAGAGAACTCGAAATATCGTGAAGCAACTTGTCAATCTTCGCGAAGTACGAGCTCTCTGACTCGCTGGTGAGGACGGAGTCGTCATCATGCAAACCGTTTTCTGAACGTAATTCGTTCAGCCTCTTTAAAGTCATTGCTGATTCAGCGATGTTTTCATCAGAAGGAGCCATGCAACCCGCGGTAGTATCGACGCTGTCCTCAGCTCTCCCTGTCTCCAAACTACGCAAACACTGCGTACAGCGACTCCACCACGTAAAGTACACATCTTTTCCTGCTACCTTCAGCTCTGTGTCCAGGTACGCATCCAATTCCTTGCGCCAGTGGCTGTAAGCGGATAGGTAGGGGATCAAACAAGCCGCAAGCCTTTCAATCTCGACGCGCAGACGTACTACATCAGTATCGACAGATCGAGATCTCGATTCCAACGCGGCTAGCAGTTCTGTCTGCTGGCCAGCAAATCTTGACCGTTCCAAAACATTGCAAATTGTAGCATGGACTTTCTGAAACGAGGCTGACTCGGCTGCCATCACTACAGCGTGCAATCGGGCCTCTGGGCCTGTTTCGGCAAAATTAACGCTTTTCTGCCGCCAAACTTCGATTTGTTGGTGTCTTCCCCAGCACTCCTTTGCGAACACGCTAAGCTTCCCAACGACTTCCTCGGCTTGGGTAGAAATCTGTTGTACTTCAGCCAGTTTAGCCTGCAGTGTAGCTTGGGATGCCATGAGCTCAGTTTCACTACTCGTGACGGCCTTCAATAGTTCCTGTTCTTCAGCTTCCAGACTACGCATTTGCTCCCGTTGCTCAAGCAGTCTCACAAACGACACCTTCGCTCCTTTGAAAATACGGGAGAAGACGTCAGCCAATTGCTCGTACTGGCGCCCGAAAGAAACCGTATCTTGGCGGCGCTCTTCAGCTCTCGATAAAAACAGGGAAAGGTTCACGTTCACTTCCAAACGCGCCTTCAAATCTCCCGACCGACCCTGTCGTTTATCGTCGGCAATCCAGTCGACGAGTGGACTATAGACAAACGCCTCAAACAGCGTAAGCAACGCTTCGCGAACATCATCAGAGCGAACAACGCGTAAAGTCGTCTCAAATGCTACACGGAACCTTCCCTCAACACCGGTGAATCCGAGAGCATCTTGCAGCATTGGTGTCAGACGGAATGGAACAACTTCAGGTACCTTGAGCCTGCGCCCCTTGTCGAAACAAATGTTGTGGTCGATGTGAACAATATCTCCACTTTTAACGCATAACAAAATGTTGTCAAGGTGCCGGTCACCGAGCCCAACAATGTAGCCTAAGACGGACATCACCGCCACCGACTTGCTTAATCGCATGCTTTTCACCCAGCTTTCACGCAAGTCTTCACTTCGAGCAAGAATCTCCAGCTGCAGAACATTACGCGGACGCTGAGTAACAAGTTCCTGGTAAACCTGCTTTAGCACAGGGACCGGCCACTGAGCACGGTGATTTGGCACCACATTCGAAATTCCATGTTGCTTCAGCTTCGCATAAAATTGTGCTGTAGGCGGAGGTGGTTGTTGCTGTGCCAAAGATGCCGATGCTGCTGAATCTTGAGGTACTCGACCAGTGGGGCTTGTTTGTTGCTCGTTTCGAGATGTGTACACTTGGAAAAGTGGGACCACGTCCGGGACCATCTGGATTAAGCCAGCGTTTCGAGATAGAGGTATGACGCTGTAGCTTTGAGCTGATAAATCTCGAGAAGCAGCAGCGTTGTCAGCGCGTAAAAACTCGTTCGTAACTCTTAAAAACTGCATGATGCGCTCATCCAAACGCAAATCTTCTCGAGCCTTCAGCAAGTACTTGTAGATTTTCCCGTCAGATCCAATTAATTCCAAAGATTTCGGCTTGGTTTTCGTTCGCAGTATCGTTACAGACGAGTCAACACGATGAATGGTTATGGGCTCCATTTGACCCACATCCTTGCCAGACAACGCGCCGGGCATGTTTGTTAGCGCAAGCTGACGAGAGGTCGAGGCCAAAGAGGGTGAAATCTCGTGAAGCGGCAATTGATCTCTACGACCAGTCGAGTTGAGTAGCGCTTTCAATATTTCAGCAAACGGTTGCCAGAGCTCTTTCGGGCTCGAGATGCCTGATGCTGGACCCGATCGCAACTCCGAGCTGCAGCAATCTCGAAAGATTTCCATCGCCTTCTCGATTGAACTTCCGTACTCCTTCAAGAATCTGCGTTCATGCGGTGACACAGCATGCTGCTCCGCAATTCTACCGCACGTTTCACTCCAAAGTCGTTCAACAGAAACCAAGATTGGCTTCATAATGGCCACCAGTTTTCGCTGAGCTAGCTCACCTTTTTCTTTAGTGGACAATGACGCATTTCTGTCCACGCGGGAGGCCTCTTTTTCCAGCGTAGCTGTTCGTCGATCAACATCTGTTGAAAGCTTCATCAACGTACTGATCCAGGCTTCATCCCACAAAATCGAAATCCGCCGAAGCTCCGAAATGAGTAAACGTACGCCTTCTACTTGCCCAGCGGACACTTGCTGTAACTCGTTTAAAACAGCAGCAAAACTGTTGCTGGCAGCTCCTTTCTCTTCCTGAAGCGCTGAAAATGTAACTTGAGGCTCCATGGAATCCACCACAGCCGGATACACAATCGCGTGGGGCGAATGACGAGCTAATCGTTTCAAAATCAGGCAAACCAGTGACGAAACAGCCGCAACCGGATGATGCGCTCGAGCGATCAGCTGAGGAACAACGTAGGACCATGGAGCTACCGGTCCGTTGGCAAAGACGTCTTCAAGCGCGGACACGATATCTTTTTCTAATCCGTAGGTCGTCAGAAGGCTAAGCAAGCGAAGCGCCACCATGGTTGTTTCCTGTCGTGGGGCTTTACAGTCTGAATCGCCGAACATTACGGCGAAATAATTCCCGTAGCCACGAGCAGCCAACGTGAAATATTGGAGCACCTTGGAATGACATGCCTGTTGAAGCTGGATTAGCCGATCAACTGCATCACTATCGTGAGTCGCGGGTGCTCGATCAATGCACAGTTGGTGAAATTCGTCAGGTTTCTGGCTAACCAGCTCCCCGTTATCCAGGAAATGGCAAAACGCGCGAATAATGAAATCACGGTCTGGTTCAACGACACCTATCTCGTCCAGTAGAGAATTCATCTGCAATTCATCCGACGGAGCTAGGTGAATATATCCATTCTGCTCCGCAATCTCTGCAATTTCACGTTTTCCTCGATTGTAACACCAATGACTATACCTGATCCAGGCCTTTGCCGATCTGGGTGATATGGAAATTGCCGCTTCGAGACATCTGTGAGCCGCTGTATCTGGGCTATCAGATAGAAGGTTGATATCGCTCAGGTTAGCCAGCTTCTCATTACGAAAGCTTGTAACCGTGTCGTCAAGAAAGCGTGATGTAGTCGGTGACAAAAGCTCTGCACTATCTGCTTTCGCAAATGTTGTGGAGAGATGCAGCAAAGCGCGAAGGGCCGGATGTTCCTGTTCAAAGATTCCAGGCTTCGCAACGATTGCCGCCAGGTTCGTTTCGCACTGGTTTTCTAAGAGACGACGCGCCTCATCCTCCATACCCACTGTTTCCAGTAATTTCGCTTTCTCGTAACTAACAGCCATAGATGCGGTACGGCCCACCCCGCTGAGAGCTGCAGCGTCTCTTAAAATGCTTCGAGCGAACCCAAAGTTGTGTTGCTTCCGTGCCAGCCGGGCCACAGTCGTCAGGTACAAACTCTCCGTGTCAGCACCTCCAGCATTACCAGCAGAACAGAATGGTTGACTCCAAACAACAGAGTCATACAACTCAGGATTCAGGTTGAGCTGCATTTCACATGTTTTGTGAAATGGCGCAAGTGGAAATTGAGACCTCGTAGAGACCCCGAGTATCCGAAGCAACGTTTCCTCCGCTTTCTTGCCAATTTTGTCGCCCGCGTACCCATTCCACGGCGAGGGCTGCAAAGCCAACGGAATTAAATCGTTTTGAAATCGATCAGCCACGCTACCAAGATGCACTGCAGAATGTGTTGGTTTGGCATCTGGGTCACCAAGCACATTCCAAACCCGGAGCGCCAGCGATGCCCGTTTAGCTGGATCACCAACCAAATCTGTTCCTTTTGTGGACGCATTCACTTGAGCCTCCAAACGCTGAATCGTTCCGATCTCATCGCTCCACATATCACTGCAATCAAATATCGCCTGAATATCCTCAATGGGGCGGTCATGATTCACCAGCGACTGAGCAAGTTCTACGAACTGACTGACAAATATCCGCAGCTTAGACCATTCGCGCAGAGACGCATAGCACTTCGCGCATTGTTTGAAGCACCCCAGAAGTGCTTGAGATGACATCCGAAGGTACGTCGTTGGGGACTCAAAGATCCCCGCGGCACTAATGCCGCCCAAAGAGAGTGGTTCGCTTCGAGCAGATAGCACTGGCAGGAGCAAGGCCTCGTATTCTGCAGCAGCATCTTCATAGCGCATTTCAGCCTCATATCGCACTGCATTCAGCCATCGGAAAAATGAGAAATCGCATAGTTCTTCAGTGATACCCAACTTCTCCTTGTTTAGCTGGTACCAACTTGTAAGGGCGGCGGAAACCGATTCACCCCACTTTTGAAAACCAATGATAGTGTCGACATCTTTTGCATCGCAATGACAACGACACAGGAAGAAGAGTGCAACATCCATGTCCTTTTCCGCTTGTTTCAGCTCGTTGTATCCTTTGTCTGAAAACCCGTGTGTTGCAAATGACGCCATTGTTCTGCTGAGCTTATTGTAGCAGGTTGTCACCATTGCGTGGCTGTGATACCGGCACTGCTCGTAGGACGTTCCGTTCCTGGACAACTCCACGAGATACGGCCGAATACGGTTAAGCCAATCGTCACACACCACCTTGTTCGTACGAAAGAAAAGCACTGCCTTGTACTCTTCAGCGTCTGGATTGCTTTGATCGATTTCAGTAGCGTAAATAGCACGAGTGATGCTCATCTCCAAGGCGGTAATAAATTCCAGCATCAACCACTTTGTCAACTGGTGCGGCTCCGCCGTCTCGGCTAAGCTTTGACCCCCATTCGAGTACTCCTGCACCAGTTGTTCGATGCTTGAAAAGGTTTGAGCTGGTCCTCCAAAGTGTGTGCGTAATCGATTCTGAACGCACCATGCGGCTGCTTGCCGAACTGCACCCAGAAGCACGTCGGATTTACTGATGGCCACCGTGTCTGGTTCAATTCGGTCCATAATTTGTCGGCAGGCTCCATTCCACTCACTTCCATCGCGTTCACGAGACTCGAAAAGGCTCATAAGATTTTCAAAATCTGCTCCGACGAAAGATGAATGCAAGGGCTGTGATACGACGCAGGGAACGCTCTCTTTTTGTTGATACAGGAGTGCCGGGCGAGCAATGCCACTCAGTACCTCCAATACCAACCCGCTTTGTACTGCGCCGTCGAAATCCAACACGAAGTCCAGCAGCGTCTTAAAAACATCACCTACAAATACACTTGCCTCGGCCCGAGAACTGAGCGTTTTCAAGACTTCAAAGCAACCCTCTTGAACTTTCACGTTAGAGCAGCGAGCAACCTTGTTCACCTTCTCCAAAACGTATGCGTAAACTTTGTGGGGGGAAACGACAGCAGAATCCGTTTGCGATAGCACGGTATCAATCACCTTCAGTACTTCAGTGGTGAGTCGATGATCTCGAACAAGCACCGCCTCACTTGGCAGCATGTGAACTGCGCATTCCATAAGCCGATGAGCTACGCCTTTCACAGCCTCCGCTACATCATGACGACCAACAAAGAAGCGGGATACGGCGCTTACGAATGTAGACGCCATCTTGAGCACGAGGCACAATTGCCGGGGCGTCAGTCGGTGCTGACGATGTCGGTGGCTCTGCTTTTCCAGTTTTGCTGTAACCAATTCGAGAACTCCAACCGCGTGGGTCACATCGTCACGAGATGCGAACAGCATCTCGCTGTTCCGAGAAGCTACGATGAAGCATGTAGCCGCAAACACGAAATAGCTATTTCTCTTCCCTTTATGCCGGCTGTTTAGACGCTGAAATGCTCGAGTCCCGAGGGTCTACGGAAACAAGGTACTGTGAATATTTGCAGAAAAATGGAAGTCGGTTGCAGACTCACCTTTAAAGCGCCAACTCCTCCCAGTCGCAGCAAATGTAGACACAGCTGCGCGATTCGCGTGAGGCCTTTAGCGCATCGTACTTGGAACAGGCATTCCATAACTTTCACGCGCTTTGGCTGTCCACCCTTTTTCACGATTCGGGTTGGTAAATCACCTTCAAGTATTCTTACAGCGGCAGCCTGAACAGGTGGAGTGCGTTCTACCCGGGAAAAATTCGCACTTGCTAGTGTGCAGGCATTTTTCATAACCGTTGCGAGTTTGTCCACCTCACTGTCATGCATTTGAGCTTGAACAGCACAATGGTACAGTAAAAAACTCACAGCTGCCACCGAAAGGGGAGGGAAGTTGCTATGCCTAGAGCTAGACATCGTTACCATATACTCGGAGCAATGCGCGAGGCAGAAAAGGCTGTGTGTACATTTCAACGAAGTATCAGACAAAACTGCAGTATACACGCAAAGAAGCGAACAATGGGCAACGTACGAATACTCCGGCTTCGGACAAGATGCTACACTGTGGAGCACTCTTACGAATGAGCTATTGGCGCTTTCTTCCGTGGGTAAAGCTGCAAAGATCACCAGCACATAATCCGCTATTAGTATGTGATCTTATACAATTCAAGATGCGCGGACATTTCATCTTACCCAAATCTGGAACGCACTGAGCTACCATCATAAAACAAGTTAACAGGGTACTGAGGCGATCGTCATCGCCCTCTTGGTGATCATCCCACGAATCGCACAAATTGACAATTTCCTGTCCGATTACAACACCAAAGCATTTAATCAAACTGCTTTTCGGCCACTATCCAGCGTCAAAAACTTACATCCGCGAACGAACTCAGCAGCTGAAGACTAAACACGCTGTTGTCGGCCCACAAGCGGCCAAAATGATGCAAGAGCGTGAGGATCTCCTCCCTGTAACTCACGCCGAAGCAAGAACAATAATCCATCAGCTTTCAGCGCTTGTCGCGAAAAAACAAAAAAACCAAGCTCCTCGACATACCGCAGCGATCCGTGCGGTCCCGTGCTCATCATCCATCCAATCAACACGTCGGCGATATCCACAAAGTGCGTCTGCAGCTTCTTGAGCATCATCGTCCTCCACTTGTCTCCTCCCTGTTCCTGCTGCTGCACCAGCAGCACCTGCAAGTACTTGACGAGCTGGTCCACAAGAGCCACGTCAGCTGTATGGTCCAGCAGCGTCCTCCACATGTGCAAGACCCTAGCAAAGGCTCTGTCGAACTCCTTGAACTGCGGCGAGGTCTCATCCAACTTGTCCAGCTCTCCATCATTGTCTCCCTCCTCTCGTCTTGGCACCGTTTTCTCCGTCTGCAGCAGCAGCGCGTAGCTCCACTGCACGAGCCACGGCTCGTTGCCCAGCTGCGTGTTCCTGGCCATCCAGTCGCTGAAGCCCGCCGGGTTGTGGCCCGACAGCGCCAGCAGCAAGGCCAGCACGGCGGTCTGCAGCTCCTGCGCGCTCGCGCCCTTGGCGGCCTGGGGCGCGCCCAGCGTCTCCGTCAGCAGCGGCAGGTACGGCTCGTACGAGAGCAGCAGGCCGGGCGTGTGGCTCAGCCGCGCGAAGTAGCTCTGCAGCTGCTGCGCCGCCCGCATGCGCTGCTTGGCGCTGGCCACGTCGGCCGCCAGCAGCGACTGCAGCGCCACCAGCGGGTTGAAGGCGGCGGCGGCGGCGTCGTGGGCGTCAGCGGCGGCTACTGCGGCTGCGTCGTGGCGCATGGCTCTGGGTCCTTTGTGTGTCTCTGCTTCGGTCGGTCGGTCGGTCGGTCGTCTGCAGGGGCCTCAGGGCTGCTCGTTCATCGTCTGCGGGGCGCGGGGAGGCGTGGGGCGAGGGAGTGCGCACTCACTCTTGGCTCACCAGGAGGATAATGCGCGAATGGCAGGCTGGAGCCCGTTTCCACCAATCGCAGCGCAGACTTCAAGTGGTACGGTGTACCATTTTGTGGTGGAAGTGCAAGGCAACTTCAACTATATTTTCATCTGAGCCGCTTCAATTCGCCCGCGTGAGCTCCATTTTGTCTACTGCGGTTAGTGGAGTGATGATATCGTTGTATCTCTGTGCGATCCAGAGTTTGGATGCGGCGGCGTCCACGATGTCCACTCCGCTGGCGAGTCCTTGCTGGGCGAGGTTGTGCAGGATCAACACGGTCTCGAACTGGCCGAAGCGCGTTGCGTTGTCCAGCGCCTGAGTCGTGAAGCCCTCCGACCGGTTCTCGAACAGCCAGCGCAGCACGCGCAGATGGCCACCGTGGGCGGCGCTGTCCATTGCTCGCTCCGAGCACCCCTCGGACCGATTCCGGTGCAGCCACTTGACGATGTCCAGCTTGCCGTACGCGGCGGCCCCGTCCATCGCTGCAGGTGTGCAGCCTTCGCTACGGTTTTCGTGCAGCCATTCCACGATTTCGAGGAAGTCAGCCGCAGCCGCGTTGTCCATTGCAATTGCAGTGCAGCCTTCGCGCCTGTGTGCGTGAAGCCACTTGATCACGTCCAGGTGACCTCCCCTTGCAGCATCGTCAATAGCATCGGTGGTGCAGCCCTCGCTACGGTTATCATGCAACCACTGCACCACCTCCAAGTGCCCATTGGCAGCCGCCAGATCCATCGCTGCGGTCGTGCATCCCTCTGTGCGGTTGTCGTGGAGCCACCGAACGACATTCAGATGTCCATTAGCAGCTGCATCATTCATGGCCGCTCTCGTACACCCCGCTTCACTCAGTTTATCTGGTGTGTTTGGCGAGGAAACCAGGACATTTGACAGGTCATCGGCCTTGCTACTCGTAAAGCTTCCAGTACGTCGTCGCTTGGAAGCATGCGCGTCCTCCGACTCCTTGAAGGCTTCATTTTTCACCTGAAGAAGATACTGCACAATATCTAAATGACCATTGGCTGCTGCTGCATCAACCACGCTACGATGAGGGTCCTCATAGTCGTCCTCACTGTATCCGTATTCATCATCAGCGGCACCTTCCACCCAGAAGAGATTGAGTCGCGGGTCGGCATGGTACTCGGTATACAGCCACTGTACAACGTCCAGGAACCCCTTTTCCGCAGCACGAAGCATCGTTTCGCCCGCGACTAGTGCAGCGTTGTGCTCGTCTCCCAGCCGCGATGCTAGCGCCTGGATTCTCCTTTCCAGTCTGTCTTTCTCTTTGTACTCATCGAGACGGTTGAGTGGCTTGTCGATTCGAGCATGAAGATACTTAGCAACATCCAGGTGTCCATTAACACAAGCTGCATGGATGGCTAAGCTCGCTTCCCCTCCGAGGCACGAATGGAACGTCCGGCGCCCTCTGTCGTGAAAACGGTACTCAATATCGTACTCATCCGAGCCGCTTTCGTCCCCCAGCTCCTTATCGTTCCAGTCGCGTTCAATGATCCAGCGCACGACGTTCAATTGTCCTGCCTCTGCGGCTTTGATCAGCGTCCCGGTATCCCATTGAAAATACTCACCATGATCTTGAAACCATTGCAGCGGCTCCACGTATCCATTAGCGGCAGCGCCAAAAAGGGATTCGTGCCCTTCAGGGCGCATCCCAGTTCGATCCATCACCCAGTTCGCCAGCTCCATGTCCCCCACGATTAAAGCCGCATCTATTGCCGTGTAGTCATTCCTGTCCTCGTGATTGTGCGTTTCGTAGATCCACCTGACAACGTCTGGGTGCTTTGCAATGGCAGCTTCCGCCGCGTCCACCCCTCCCCACAGGACCCAGCGGCCTCGCTCCCAGCCCATTTTCTCCTCGTCCCATTCCCCATTTTCTTCGTGCTCTTCCTCCATATAATGGACGGTAGTGCCGTTCTCCCGGAAGAACCGAAGGATCTCCAGCGCACCCGCTGACGCCGCCTCGTACACCACCTTCCGCCGCACGCCGTAGTCCGGGTATCGTTCGAACAGCCACCGAACCACCTCCACACTGTTCGCCTTGATCGCCCCCACCAGAGACAATGTGAACTGCCACTTGTTGTACAACGGATAGTCCCTCAGCAGTCTCCGCACCGACCAGAGGGACCTGCCGCCAGGCTCCAGGTCGACGGAGCTGTTCCAGACGCGCTCGAGCAGCGCCACGGACCCGAACCGACTGGCGGAGGCGAGCGGCAGCTCCACGGACGAGTCTGCGAAGGTGGAGACGGCGTGGATGACGTGGTCGATGCCGGCGAACTGCGGCTTGGAGCGGAAGAGCAGCGCCACGGCCAGCAGCGGCGGCGTCGGAGCCGATGGTGATGCCATGTCCAATAGACTGTGCTGACTGGCGGTTGCTGTAGTGGTACGATGTACCGTTGGGATACACTTCAACTTGCTGAATACAAAAAGCGAGGTACAGTAGTTTGGAGCCCCAGGTGAAGTTGTAGAATTCTACTGCCAGCGGAAAAGTATCAAGGGTTACGAGTGCCCGATGCCTCATATATCCCCGCTCCGCTCCACATCCAGGGAAGCGTTCAAAAAGCTATCACTACACCGTACTTGTCAAAGAACACACCTTAGGCCATGGCGCCAGCGAAGACAACGTAACGTGTACTTACGGGAATTACCCATATTAGATAGAACGGCTGCGCTTAGAGCGCTATCCTCACGGTCCAACCACCTAGCTCAAGGTTGATAGTGCTCTTCCAGCAGCGTCAACAACCCAATTACACCCAGCAAACAGCGAATAATCCGAAGTGAAACGATCGAAACAGTGGAAGCAAGATTTATGGTAACATCTTTATGTGTAGGCATCGTCAACCGCACAGTTCAGTCTTCTTTGAGTGCAACACGCACAACCTCGTGGTACTGTTCAGCTACCCAGGCCTTGGATGCGTCCTCCTCCATTCTGTCAACTCTACTGGCAAGACCATTTTGTGCTATGCCGTGCAAAATCAACGCGGGCTCGAAGTTTCCTACCGCGGCAGGGCTAACCGTGGCCCCCGTTGTGAAGCCCCCCGTACGATTCTCGTGCAACCATCGGAGTACTCGCAGGTGACCGCTTTCAGCTGCTAACGTCATGGCGTCTCTCGAGCACCCTTCAGTACAATTTTCGTGCAGCCACTTCACAACTTCCAGGTGACCTCCACCTGCTGCGGAATCCATTGCACCGACTGTACATCCTTCAGTTCTGTGTTCATGCAGCCACTTCACAACCTCGAGGTGGCCACCCCTTGCTGCCTCGTCCATCGCTTTGGTGGTACATCCTTCTGACCGGTTATAGTGCAGCCACTTCACCATTTCCAAGTGTCCGTTTCGGGCAGCAAGGTCCATGACGTCTGTGGTGCAGCTTGGCCTTGTCGGTTCGAGCTCCAATTTATAATTTCCTTGTTCCAATATGTCCCTAGCAAAGTCGCGGAACCTGTGCAGGCATCTCCTCTTCGGCTTCTGCTCGGCATTCGCTGAGTCCTGAGTAGCTGAGTCAGCTTGGAGGAGGTACTGCACGATTTCCACACGACCGCTCGCCGCTGCTGCGTCGACTGTGCTGTCGAAGAGCTGCTCCATATGGTGTCCGCTTGTCCAGAAGAGGTTTATTGTCGGATCGGCGTTGAATTCCGTGTAGAGCCACTGCACGACGTCGAAATACCCTCTCTGCGCTGCAAGGTACATCGTTTCACCCGACACCTTGTGGGCATTGTTTCTCTGTCCGAGTGGTCTTTCAAGGGTAGCTTTCCTGTCGGCAAGTCTTCGATTCTCGATATCTTCGTCTCTAGGATTCAGCGGCTTGTCCGTGCGAGCGTACAGGTACTTCGCAACCTCCAGATGCCCGTTAATAGCGGCGGCATGGATAGCAAGACTCGCCTCTCCGCCTAACGAGGTATGATATGTCCGGCGCACTTTCGGCGCATGAAACATGCGGTTGCTGTACCAGTCTTCATCGTCGCTCCCTCCGTCCGTGAGCATGGCTTCATCGTTCCAGTCCTCTTCGATAATCCAGCGCACCACGTGGAGGTGACCCGCCTCCGCCGCTTTCACGAGCACCCCAGCTTCTTCCCTCCTACAATAGCCTCGTTCCTTAAGATACTGCAAAGCCTCGAGATGTCCACCGGCCGCTGCACGGATCGGCACAGTGTAGCCTTCCGGTTCCATACCGAGGTGGTCCTGGAGCCACCGCAGCAACTCCAAGTCTCCCGCTGCAACAGCTCCTTCCATGGAACCATAGTCACTTCTATCCTCATTCTCCGCCGTCTCGTATATATACCGAACGACGTCCACATGGCCCGCAGCGGCCGCTCGTTCGGCGTCCTCGTTGCCCCAATAGACCCAGCGGCCTCGTTCCCAGTTCTCCGTCTCCTGATCCCATTCCTGCCCTGGTAGATCCTCTTCGTCCGCAAAGTTCACAATGGTGCCGTTATCTCGAAAGAACCGAAGGATCTCCAGCGCACCCGCTGACGCCGCCTCGTACACCACCTTCCGCCGCACGCCGTAGTCCGGGTATCGTTCGAACAGCCACCGAACCACCTCCACACTGTTCGCCTTGATCGCCCCCACCAGAGACAATGTGAACTGCCACTTGTTGTACAACGGATAGTCCCTCAGCAGTCTCCGCACCGACCAGAGGGACCTGCCGCCAGGCTCCAGGTCGACGGAGCTGTTCCAGACGCGCTCGAGCAGCGCCACGGACCCGAACCGACTGGCGGAGGCGAGCGGCAGCTCCACGGACGAGTCTGCGAAGGTGGAGACGGCGTGGATGACGTGGTCGATGCCGGCGAACTGCGGCTTGGAGCGGAAGAGCAGCGCCACGGCCAGCAGCGGCGGCGTCGGAGCCGATGGTGATGCCATGTCCAATAGACTGTGCTGACTGGCGGTTGCTGTAGTGGTACGATGTACCGTTGGGATACACTTCAACTTGCTCGATACAAAAACCAAGTTATTATTAATAAATGTTGCACTTTAACGCATCGGCAGGAAGACTCCCTCTATTGTCGTCGCTGCCATCGTCATCGTCTTCTCCTCGTGGGAGAAGGACAAGCAGGACGTCGCTATAGTGCTCGTTGGTCCAGACGGCCGAGTCGTGATCATCCAGCACCAAGATGGCGAGATCTGGGTTGGAAATCAGCTCAAGCATTAGCACAGCCTCGAACTGGCCAGCCCAGCTTGCGTTCTCTGTCGCATCAACTACATCTCGGGCCTCCATTCGGTTCTCATACAGCCACCGTAAGACCCGTCGGTAGCCGCTTTGCGCAGCTTTGCTCATAGCAGAAGTGGTGCACCCCTCCTTGCTGTTGTGGCGCAGCCACTTCACAACGTCCATCGCCCCGCAACCAGCTGCGCCATCCATGGCAGCGCTCGTGCACCCTTCGGTACGATTCGCATGCAACCACTTTACAATGTTCAAATAGCCACCTCGTGCCGCATTGTCCATTGCGGCGCTTGTACAGCCTTCGGTTCGGTTTTCATGCAGCCAGTTCACAACCTCGAGGTGGCCACCTTCCGCTGCGCCATTCATTGCCTCAGCCGTGCAACCTTCGTTTGTGTGCTCATGCAACCACTTCACGACGTCGAGGTGGCCCCAACTTGCTGCCCCATCTATCGCGTCCGTGGTGCATCCTTCCGGCCGGTTCTCGTGCAGCCACTGTACCATTTCCAACAGTCCCCTTCCTGCAGCCAGATCCATTGCGCTCTAGGTGCAGCCTTCTGTACGATTGGCATGAAGCCAACGAACAACATCAAAGTGGTCACCAAATGCCGCACAATCCATTGCATTTGTTGCGCATGTTGGCTTCGTCGGGCTGTCAAGTAGTGACCGATAGCGCAGATAACGCTGTGGAGACCTGCTTGTGCGCTGTCGCTTTGAAGCGGAGGGGGGTTCTTCAACGCTTTCTCGCCCTGCTTGCAACAGATATTTCACGACCCCTAAATGCCCGGCACCTGCTGCTGCACCGACCACGCCGACGTATTGTCCCCCGTCTTCGTCACTGCCGTGCGGATCGGAATCCGAGAAGAGGTTTACGGTCGGATTCGCGTTAAATTTCGTGTAGAGCCACCGCACGACATCAAGAAACCCCTTTTCCGCGGCTTGCAGCATCGTTTTTCCTGACACGCTTGCGACGTTATGTTTTCTTCCAAGCCCCCTCGAAACGACGTTGACAGTTTTCTTCAATCGTTCAGCCTCCTTGAGTTCATCCTTGCTATATATTGGTCGATTGATTCGCGCATACAGATACTTGGCAATGTCCAGGTGCCCATTAATACAAGCTCCGTGGATACCGTAGCTATCCGGTAGCTAGATTTGCTTCCCCACCCAAACACGTCAGTCGCATTTTCTTCCCACTGTCGTCCGAGGTTTCGCACTCACTCGAACCTCCCAGCTCAGCATCATCCTGATCGTGATCGAGAATCCAACGTACGACGTTCAAGCGTCCTTCTTGAGCTGCTAATACTAAAACGCCAGTACTGTACTGCAAATACTTGCCCCGATCGTGCAGCCACTGCAGAGGATCGACATGCCCACCCGCAGCAGCACCTTGAGGTTCGGCGGGGTGATTGGGTTCCACATCAGCAGTATCTACAAGCCACTGCGCCAGCGCCACATCTCCAGCGGCAACAGCAGCACTTACCGCAGCATAGTCGTCTCTAAGCGCGTCAGCTGTCTCTCGATACATCCACTTGAAGACTTCTGTGTCCTGCTGAAGCTGCGCGAGCTGCATCGACCCCTCCCCAGTGAACCCGGCGACGTCCTCCCCAGCAGCCCCTAGTCTCGTCCCATTCTCCATGTCGCTCTTCCACTGCAGCGGGGATTGTACGCCCGTGCTCTCGGAAGTATCGCAGAATATCCAACGCCCCCGCCGCCGAAACCTCGTATACCACGCTCCGCTTCACCCCGCAGTCAGGAAAGCGCTCGAAAAGCCACTGAACGAGCTCGAGACTGCTCATCTTGATCGCTGCCACCAGAGACAGCGAGAACTGTAAGTCTTTATACAGCGATTCATAGCGCAACAGCCTCCTGACGGACCAGTACGAGTTGCCAGCGGGCTCGTGGTCGACGGCACTTTTCCAGATGCGGTCCAGCAGCCTCAGCGACCCAAACGCGCACGCCTTTGCAAGCGGCAGCTCCACCGAAGAGTCCGCAAACGCCGAGACAGTATTAACCACGTAGTCGATGCCGCCGAGCTGCGGCTTGGAGCAGCGTCACCGCCAGCAGCGTCGTCGGAGGCGCTTGCTCCATCAAATATTGCTTTTAGTGGTACACTGTACCAACTATTGATGCACTTCAACTCTCGATATAGTGACATGATTATCATCATTTAGTGACATTAGATATTTTCCGCACAAAATGTGCAAGTGGAAGGCCAACGCGTACGTGCTGAGTGTTTGTCTCCTCGTCTCCGAGTATGTGCGGCAGCAGCAGCAGGACGCGAGCCGGGGCGGCGCCGGCGAGGACTCGGTGGCTTCGCTCGTGGACGCGCCGCACGCGCCGCCCGCCGCGCCGACGGTCAGCAGGACGACGCTGAACGCCTTGGCGCGCTTCCTGCGGCGCGAGATCCAGCACCCAATTTCCGCCAATCAGAGCGCGGGCTTCACGACCCTCAAGAGTTTATTGCGACGCTTGGAGATTAGTTTAGACAGTGCGAAGGACTTCGAGCAGCTCTCGTGGCAGCTCGTGAGCATCCTGAGCAAGATCGAAAGCCCCGACGCCGTGATGAACACGGTGGAGCAGATCTCCGAGTGCGTGGCGCCGCTCGCCAGCTCGAGGGAGGACGGAGAGGACGCGGACGTGGACTCCACCAGCTCCACGCTCGTCCGCACGAGTCTGCTGGGCGTCTTCGTGCGCAGCTTCCTGCTGGCGGTCAACCGCCTGCTGTTCGACGGCCTTTCGAGACTGTTCGACGACGTACAGCAGTATCTGGAGCAGTTCCGAGAAGACATGGAGAAAGAAAAGAAGGCTGACAAAGCAATGGAGCAGAAGGATACCAACCTCGACCTGATCGCATCGCCAGCGTCGCAACACATGTGGAACGAAAGCAAGATGGAGGATGACGACCTGCTGCTGTCGCCGATCCACTCGGGCAGTGCAACGCCGTCACGTACCGTGCCGTCGGCAGATAATTTGATGACTCCTGCACCGACAATAGTGGATCCGCAGATTTTGGCCGAGAAGTTGATGACTGCAGAAGCTGTTCGAGAAGTGGACGACCCTGCAGTGTGGTCGAATGACCAGTTGAGTTATATACTGAACGACATGGCTCACGAGATGGAAGGGAGGCCAAGGAACCAACACCAAGCTTCGCAACGGACCGATGGAGATCAAAGTACTGAAGATGAGCTCCAAGTACTTCGCAAGAAGATGGACTGTTCGAACCCGAACGTGCTTTACGTGAAGTATTTATCATATCTTCATGAACGTGATTATCAAGGGGCCCTCGACACTTTGCACCAGTACCACGACGTGCTGTCGCCTCACCAAGAATCTCGCTCGAGCGTCAATGGAGCTAGCGATGGTGTTGGGTCCACGTCGTCGGGTTCGGCAGGTGCTAACTTGCATTTCCGAGGAAGCGGTATCCAGTATGCCGCGCTGAACTTGGCGGGACTGCAGATTATATTTGATCACTACAATGCTGCCCAAGAAAGTATCCAGGAGGCAATTCGAGTAGCTCAACATCACGGTGACCACATCTGCGTGGCATTTGCACTGGCATGGCTGATTCGTATCAACCAGAAGATCGGTAAGCCCAAAGATGCGGTATTGCAGCTAGTCAGTAGCTGTTTGAACCGCGCTCAGGAGTTGCGCCTTCCTGCGCTGCAAGTGTTGGCAACACTGACGGAGGTGGAGAGTGACTTGACGCGTGGACGCACCGACCATCCTGAGTCTGTGGGGTCAGCAACTCAGTTTGTCCCGCACATGTTTGCTGCGCAGACACCTGCACCTCGCCCGCTGCACATTTGGTCGCGTCTTCATGAAGCGATGCAATCTGTCGCATTAATAGCGACCCCAGCAGCTAGTTTGTCCAACAATGGTACGCGCACGATGATTGTTTTACAGGCTCAAGCGGCCGCAGGCTCAGGGGGTGACGCACCTGACCGGTCTGGCGGAAGCGGAATGGATTGGATAAAGTCTACGGAGGCGATTCTCGACACCGTCTGGAAATTAAGTGGGAAAGTTACGATCTCATCAGCCGCTGGCTGGAGCCTCTTCGGTCACCGCTCTCTGGAACAAATATTTAGTCGCATGCATCTCCTGTGTTACGAAGACTCTGCTAGCACCGGTGAAGTTGCACTGACCGTGAGCCAAATGGCAATATCCAAACTCGTGCAGATGCAGTCCGAAGAAAACGCTTATGCGCTAGCACTCAACTTCCTTGCTGACGTTGCTGTGGGTGGACATCAGGCTTTCGGTCGGCGCTACTTGCTTAACGATATGGCGTACCAGAGGACGCTCCATCACCTCTTCTTTTCGTGGGTGCTTCATCGCGGGGAATTTTCGCGCGCGGAAGTTCATTTAGACGCGATACTTGCGCTCTCCCCAGAAGGAAAAGATTTTTCTGCGTATCTGGCGGCGCTTATGCTGAAGGCAGACCTATTGGCGGCTATGGGTAACTATCCGCGAAGCCTTGAGTTGCTTGAGAACGCAGAAGTTACGTGTAATGAGCATGGGTTTGCGTACCTGCACGCCCAAGTGCTGATTGCAGCAAGCCGAACGCGTTTTCAAGCATCTGCACCCCATGCGCCATTTGCACCCCTGAATGCTCTGATGAAATGCATCGACATTTGTAGGGGGCACCATTTTGATCTGCTACTGGCAGAGGCTCACGTTGTCATGGCTGAGATTTATATTGCAATGGGGAAGCTGCAGGATGCACACGCACTCATCGACGACCAAATGCCTCTGGTGATGGAACATGGAAGCGTTCAACTGCGTGGAGAGTGTTTGCTCGTGCTGGCTAAGACGATGGTAGCAAGCATCAAGCGTTCCAAGGAGGGAGCGAAGGAACCAGCTTCTGCGGCAGCGAAGGCCATTGAAATGCTCAACACAAGCGCAAAAATGTTCTCGTCGGTGCAAAACTTGCGGAGATTAAAGGAAGTTAGCTACGTGCAATCCTTAGTCTACAACCACATCGCCCTTCAAGCTCAACGGTGCGGCAGCGACTCTTCTTCGTATTGCAGTAGTCGGGAGCAAGCGGCTGCAAATTTTCTCCAGTACAGCTCTCGGCTAAAACAAGCGGCATTTCTAACCGTGGAGCCATTTTTCGACCTGGAGTTCCCTGAAAGCATCCGACAAGTAATTGATCACCGATCAAGCGAATTCGAGGCCATTAAGAAACTCTAGCGCTGAGGCCTCATCATCAAGTAGTTGATATGCCTGGCGTGCATATTGAATCAGCTTGCTTTCCAAAAAGGCTAATTCAGCACCAAGTTCATCGACGCGCTTCATCTGAACACGTGTGTTTATCCCGAGGCGCTTGACGCCGAAGCATGAGGTTTCATTGAAGATCCTTTCGCCGTTGTATGACTGGATTTTGGGGGTCGGATAGCCGTCGTCAAGGGGGTCGAGCTCTTGTAAGGCATACCAGACCTGTCTGTCATCGCCGCGACCGCTTAGTTTGATCGTGTTGCGGTGCCAGAAGAGCATACTGTCTCCATCCAGATCGTACTGCACCATCGTCACTCCGCAGTATCGCTGACGGTCCTGGTTGACGATACCAAGCGTTCCTGGCATGCGGCGGTCGTTGTAGAAGAATTTTTGCTTTGTTTGCAGCCAAGCCAAGCGGAACAGATCCTTGTCGCCCCATACAAGTTTCAGCTTCGTGAACAGATTGGGTCGATGCGTCGCGTAGTAGAGCAGTTGCTCAAGCATGGGCCTGCTCATGGCGCGGTTAACTAGCACCTGGCCGCTCTCCTGCTCTAGCATTTCCACGTAGTCAAGACCCAACAACTCCCACACCAAACTCTGCGCGTGAAGATTGAAGATCGAGTTTCCGGGACTCCAGAAGTCGGGCCAAAACACGGCGCTGAACGTTTTCATCGCGGACGACGTGAACAGCGGCGTTGGGTCTTTCACAGCGAAGTTGTCGGCGTCCAGTAGCAGAACGCTCGTGAACTGCGAGTAGTACAACGCATGCACCTTCACGTTGAAGCCGTAGATGCGCTCATCGAATATCCGCCGCAAGTGGACGGGCCCGAAGTTTTCAATGAGCAGCGCTAGCACCGGATTTTCTGGTGAGAGTTCATCGTATCGGAACCAGAGCTCGACTGGAAGCTTACATCCAGTGTCCCGTAGACGACGAATACTCGCGAACGCACTGGGTAGCACGCTGTCGTACACAGCCATGACAATCCCTTGTGTGTTGGGTTGGACGATCGCCATGGGGGGATCGTGGCGATATGCGGAAGCATGGAACTGAAAAGAAGAGAATTCCTTCGCCAGCTCGCACGTGAACCGAGCGTCGTCCTTCAACGAGAGGCTGGTCGTGTGCATCACGTGGAAAACTTCGCCTGAGGTAGTATTTTGCACCTCACAGTACCCGGCATCACCAGCTTGAATACGCTGCCAGCATCCCCTCCTCAACCCCAGTTCATCACCGTCGTCATCCGTCGCCACCCAGCCAAGACACCTGAACTCCTCCTTCCTCCACGCTTGGCGAGGGTAGTCACTGCTCTCGTCTTCCCCATCGAGGCCATCGTCAAACCCGTGGAAGTCATCCTCATTTAGTGAAATGCCTGGATCCTCCATCTCTGCCCACTTAACCCATATTATCACCAAAGACACACAGTAGAGCACCAAGAGTGAGACCAGGGCTTGCCCAATTCGACGCCTATTCAATGGCATGTTGTTTAGAGTAAGCGTGGCAATAGAAGTTGAGCTCTACACGTTCATCTTGTCGATTGTTGCCATGTCCATCAATCGTGACTTTTTGTCAGTGAAGAAGTACCGATTTCCGAGAAAATGGAGAGTCGTTGTGACTTTTGTTAGGCGATTCCGGAGCCCTCCGAGAGGCTGAGAACTAGAAAAATATATGGATGCCGAGGAAACGCTACTGACGTTCAAGCGGAGGGACATGCAGCCCAGCCGAGGTGCTGGTGGTTCATGTGCGAATGAATAGTGTGTACGAGTGATGTGGCATAGTAGAACCGTGTTCGACTTGCACCCAATCCAGTTGTTTTAGGCTAAATACAGCCGGATATCCAGCTCGTTTGCAATCTGAAACACCCAAAATGTGATCCAGCTCGATATGCTCAAAAGAGCTGGATTTGAAATTCGGGCCTAGGCAAAATATTGAATCGGCCTTTTCTACGTGCCTCCCGAATGATGAGTGTGGTCGGCATGGGCAAACACCAGGAGCGACGTATCTAAAAGGCTGTAGGGACGGATTCCAAACAGCAGGGGACAATCTATTACAGGTCATGAAGCGATTTGGTCACGCGATTTGGTCACGTCACAAAACATCGCTTTTTCGTCCGTTTTCAGTGTAGAAGCCCCCAATTTGGCCCAACCCAGTTCTAGGAGCTTCAGGACAGCTACTAGATCTCATGGAGGGTGTGGCTTTCCCTAAAGTGATCCTTCCTCGATGGAAAGTGTGCTCGAGTGGTTTCTCATACCTAGCACTAGTGTAAGTCACGTGACCAAATCGTTTCATGACCTGTTATAGGCATTACCAAACAGTAGATCTGTATCTGATTGGTAGAAAGGTAAGCCAATAGGAGGTCAGTGTAGGTACGACTCACCGTAGGTATAGTGAAACCAAGTTAATATATATATGCAGATGTAGGGCGGCTGTGGAGGCTTCGCGAAGCTTCCATCCGCCTGAACTGCGGGCCCCGCAGTGCGGGGGCGGCACTCTTAGTTCCGCACGCCCTCCCCCAAGACAGCACTTCTTCCTGTTAAACTGGTAGCACTTGTTGGTCCCAGCAACCTGACTACAAGAAGCCCATGCCGACGAACGCCCAGCTACGAGCCGAGATCGACCGGCTGAATCAAGCGATGGCAGAGCGCACACGAGTGCCCACCAATCTGCCCAAGTTCACCGGCAAGCGGGGGGAAGACGTTCGCGAATGGCTGTTCCAGATCGAGAACGCCTGTCGCATCAACGGAATCCAAATCGAAGACGCGAGCGCGCATCTGCAGGGAATCGCCGGGTCGGCGATGGAAAAGCCGGCCTCAGGATGGTTCCTGCACTGGTCATCGACGACGAGAAGTGAGGAGCACACGTGGGGGATTTTCCGTGAGCATGTGTTCCAACACTTCGAAGATTCGAACTACAAGGCCGTCTTGCGAGAGAAGCTGCAGCGACTCAAGCAAACGGCGGACATCGAGACCTACAACAGCGAGTACTCTGCTCTTATCTTCCGAGTTGAGGGCATGAGTGTACTTGACCAGGTGCTAAGCTACGCAAACGGTCTCAAGCCTCGTACCCGTAGCTACGTCAAGATCAAGAACCCAGAGACGCTGAGCGCGGCTATGGACCTGGCGATCAAGTACGAAGTTACGCACTTTGTGGACGACGTGCGCGACCGCCAGTCCCGCCAAGACAAGAGGAAGATCTCCGCTGACCAAGCTCCCAAGCAAGACTAGCCATTCAAAGGGAAGCTCTTCCGTGGCAAGGGGCGGTTCAAGCCGAGGTCTGACTCCAAGCGCCCTGAAGGCCGCACCTGCTATCACTGCAAGAGGCCTGGCCACATCAAGGCCGACTGCTTCGTCTGGAAGAAGGAGCAAGAGAAGCAGGGAAACGGGCAACCACGTCAGTGAATGAGGGTCCTGGCGTGGGCGAGAGCGTAACCGGAACACTAAAGATTGAGAATATCAGCTTGAACGTTCTGTGCGAAAACCCTCTGGTCTACAAGTCACGTCCACTGTTCTCCGTAACGGGTGAAATCAGTGTTGGTGACAAGTGTCTCGCGACACGATGCATGTTGTTGGACTGTGGAGCCACCACGATCTACGTATCCAAGCGTTGGGTCGAGGAGCACCAGCTTCAGACAACCAAGTTCAGCGACAAGAACATTCGTGTCAAGCTGGGAGACAACCAAATTGTCGAGGCGGAGCTTGAAGTTCTGCCGATAGAGATTCTGGTCTCGAGGCTGGACGACGCCTACAAGTGTGTGGCAGTCGTCTACCCGATTCCAGACGAATTCGATTGCATTCTTGGAATACCATTCTTCGAAGACATGCAACCCCAGATTGACTGGAGAGGTCGACGAATCGAAGGAACGAGAACGAGGACTCTGCACTGGAAGCGAACAGGGAAGACCTGTGAGCCGATCGAGGAAGGCGGACCGGTGATTACCTCCGGGCTTCGGAGATCTGTCGAGGCGAAAGGCCTGTCGGCGAAAAGACCCGATTCCTGTCGAGGTGCCGCGCTGGAAACGGATGTGAAGCTCACGGTTGAAGCTGTTGGTGACGCAGTGCAGAAGAAATCCCCAAGTGTTGTCCGCGAACGACATGATGACGCGCAAACTGGCAAGAGTTCAGCTGGAGACGACGACGTTGCGACGTCTGAGCGCGAGAGTACTGTAGTCGAGGCTGATGGAAGCAGCAGTACCAGGGGTGGAGACAACGCCGTGGAGAAGATGTTCACGATGGGAGTTGTCGACGAGAGTGGTGTACAGACCAAATACATCACGCGCAAGAAGTTGCAGAAGTTCCTGAGAATCAAGACCAACACGAGCGACGAGCCCGACTTCATGTTGGTGCTGTCGAACGAGACGATCAAGCAAGTTGCACGTTCACTGCAACGCCGAGATCAGCCCGACAACGTTGGGAGTGCGAAAGCACAACGCTATCTGGAGACAGACTGGGACACCTTCCGAGAGAATCCAGCTTTCAATCTTCTCATGGAGTATAAGGACAACGTGTTTCGTCCAGAGCTACCCGAAGGTTTACCAGAGAAGCGTGACATCGAACACCGGATCGATGTGAAGGATCCAAATATGGCGATGTACCGGCAGCAGTGGCGACAGTCGCCGGAGCAGCAGCGTGAAATCTTGCGCTGGGTCGAAGACATGGTGAAGAAGAAGCTCATTCGACCAAGCATCAGTCCCCACGCAGCCCCAACATTCTGTGTCCGGAAACCAGTTGGCTGGAGAATTGTTCACGACTACCGGTACTTGAATTCGAACACTGTGCGTCAAAGTATCCCGATGACGAGGAAGGAAGACATCCTTGACGCCATGTCTGGTGCGTACTGGTTCTCCACGATGGACCTGGTGTCCGCGTACTACCAAGTGCACATGCGGGAAGAAGACATCAAGTTTACCGCATTCCAAGCGCCGAACGGTCTCTGGGAGTATCTCGTTCTTCCAATGGGAGTTTGCAACGCGCCAGCAACGATGCACAGATTGACATCGAAGCTCTTTCGAGACTTGAAGAACACGAAGTCGTTCTACGATGACATCTATGTTTTCACCAAGTCAACGAAGATCGAGGACCATCTGGGCGCTCCGCGGAAAACACTTGACATCTTGCGTGATAACAAGTTGTACGTCAAGCTGTCCAAGTGTGTCTTCTGCTCCGACGAGATCCCGTGTCTCGGAGATTTTGTAGGGCGAAATGGAGTTCGGATGGATCCAGACAAGGTACAGACCATCAAGGACTGGCCTGTACCACGGACGCAAGAAGAGCTTCGCAGCTTCCTTGGCTTGACAGGTTACGTCCAGCGATTCTGTCCAGAGTACGCATCTCTGACAGCCTCCATGTTTGCGCTCTTGAAGAAGAAGAACAAGCGGAACGCCAAGATTCATCTCAGCGACGAGCAGCTGAAGAACTTCAAGGAGTTGAAGCGGCGCCTGTGCAACCCGCTAGTATTGCACTTGCCATATTTCAGCAGCCCCATGCATCTGCGTACCGACGCAAGCAAGTTTGCTGTCGGTGGAGTCCTTTTTCAAGTGGTGGACGGAGTTGAGCGCCCGATAGCGTACACAAGCCGAAAGATGAAGTCGGCGGAGCTCAACTATCCGACTCAGCAGCAGGAGCTACTAGCGATCGTTCATGCGCTGGCAGCGTTTCGGATCTACTGCCTGGACAAACCACCCATCGTCGAGACAGATCACAAAAGTCTTGAAGGGCTGTTCACCCAGAAGATGGCCAACCGTCGGCTCGCTCGCTGGTACGACATCCTTGCGGAATACCAGCCGACGTTCTCGTACCTTCCCGGGGCGAAGAACGGCATCGCAGACGCGTTGAGTCGAAGGTCAGACTTACAGCCGGAGACAAAGTTCTTCCACGACTTACGGGTGACCAGCTTCGACGACACATCCTTCCGTCTCGCGATCAGCGAAGTAACGTGTGACTCGGAGCTGATTACGCGCATCAAGAAAGCGTACAAGAAAGATCGTGATGTCCAAGCAATCTTGACAGCAATCAAGCGACGCAAATCCGACTCAAAACCAAAGCGCGAACACCAGCAGCACAAGAAATACCGCTGCTATTCCGAAGCGAACGGGTTACTGTGGTATCAAACACCTGCAGATGACGCTCCACGGATTGTCGTGCCCAACGATGTGAAGTTGCGACAGACAATTATCAGCGAGTGCCACGACACCAACTACGGAGGCCATCCCGGTGCGGAACGTACGTACTTGACACTGGCGCGCCATTGGTACTGGTCAAAGATGTTGAAGTCCATCCAGAAGTTTATCGCCGACTGCGAGCCTTGTCGGAGGAACAAGCCGCGGTTGACGAAACCTCCTGGGTTGCTCGAGCCACTCAGCATTCCAGACGAACGTTGGAGATCCATCTCCATGGACTTCATCACTGATCTGCCGCGAACGGAGCGGGACGTCGACTCTATTTGGGTCGTCGTCGATCGGTTGACCAAGCGGTGTTATTTCGTGCCAACCACCAAGAAGGTGAACGCCGAAGGTGTTGCTCGACTCTTCATCGACAACATCTGGAAGTTACACGGCATGCCGACGAATATCGTCTCCGACCGCGACAGGAAGTTCATGTCCACCTTCTGGCAGCATGTCTTCAAGTCCATCGGGACGAAGCTAAACATGACCGTTGCACATCGCGCTCAAGGTGACGGACAAACGGAGCGCATGAACCGAACCTGGGAAGAGTATCTTCGGTGCTTCGTCGGTCCACTACAAGATGACTGGGACGTCCATCTCGCCAACGCTGAGTTCGCTGTCAACTCGACTGTCAACTCCAGCACGAAGCTTGCGCCGTTCGTAAAATAAACGAGCTGGGCTACATTCCGCTGAATCCACTTCAACTTGCATCCGAGCAACTTGAGAGTGTTCCCAAGAGTCGACCCGGAGCAGAGTTTCACGAGCGACAGGCGGCGATTCTTTTACGCTGTCGCGAAGCGTTAGCTCAGGCCCAAGAACGGATGCGCGACGT
The DNA here is from genome assembly GCF_000149755.1 of Phytophthora sojae. Lineage (NCBI taxonomy): Eukaryota > Oomycota > Peronosporomycetes > Peronosporales > Peronosporaceae > Phytophthora > Phytophthora sojae. The sequence continues at coordinate 367,838 of NW_009258121.1, read as the reverse complement.
CTACGACCGAAACAGTGTTAAGCAGATCTTCGAAGTTGGTGACAGGATCTACTTGAGCACGAAGAATCTGGACCCGAAGCACTCCGGCTTGCCCAACTCCACCAAGTGCGGACCCAAGTGGATTGGACCGTACACCGTGGTGCGGAAGATTCATAACCACGCGTACGAGCTCAACATCCAGGCTGGCAACAAGCTGCATCCCGTCTTCAACACTGCGTCATTGAAGCCGTACAAGGAGCCGACTCGCTTGTCGAGGCCAAGCGACGTAATCTTAGCGGACGGCAGCATTGGCCAGATCGTCAAGGCATTACGTGGAAAGCGAACGCGAAAACAGCGGATCCAATATCTTGTGGAGTGGGTGGGCGAGGAGAAACAAACCTGGGAACCAGTGGAGAACTTGTCGCAAGTCCCAGATCTCATCGCGGAATTTGAATCTGCAAGGCGAAAAAAGCGTCGAAAACGGTGAAGCAGGATCCGCTGAAGGGGGGCTCAAAGGCCTACATGTAATCCCGTATTACATTCCCTCTTGTTGCAGAACCTGCTGTTTCATGCGCTTCTCCCGCTTTTTCTGTGTCTTCGACTTGGCTTGCCGTGGCGACACTTGTATCCTGGTTGCAGCTCCACTTGCACCATCCATTTCACGTGCTGAATCCACTGCTGGTAACTCAGAGGAAGAACGTCTACCGGCGGGTTCTTGCGGGCATTGAAATTGTCAAGAGCCAGAAGTTGCTTCTCCGGACCACGGTTAACCATGACAAATCAGTGCCCGACATCATTGCGGCCAGCGCTGATGACGTAAACACCGGGTGCTTGTTTGCGGCAAACATCTTGGAGCGTCGTGATGTTGGCACTTGACTCTGGAAGAGCGTTTCGGAGAAGGACGTCGTAGTTCAGTGGCACACTCTTGCGCTGCAGAACCTTGAAGAACTCCGTCACGTCGTCGCGAGACACACCGTACTGGATGGCTTCAGGTCGCGTGCATCCCACATCTCCATTGTGACCAGATCCGGCTGTCCGAGATAGTACAAGGCCGAGCGGAAAGCATCCATGAAACAAGTACCAGCCTCCGACGTGGAATCACGCTCCGAGTACCAATAACAGAAGGTGCGCCTGTCTCCCGATTCCTTCCAAGCGTCCACCATCCTCATCATGTAGCGCGTCGACGGTTTGTCGAGCTGCTCCATCCAGACCCAGCTTAGCTGTAGCGGATTGCCTTCCCATTCCACCACGTAGCAACGGTGCGGAGCCTTGCCCCTGACATCCAAGGCACGGACGATGTCAACCTCAGTGTTGTAATCCCAAGGCTTCTTCGGGTCGTAGTGGTTCTTGCGGTTGTTCGACGGGTGCTTCTTGGGCGCCGGAGGAAGCCGCATCGGATGTCACGTCGAAGTCTCATCACCGCGACGCAAGCGCGAGCGGTCAACCTGAGGCAGGCCTTCATCGTCGTCACTATCATCGAAAAGCCCGGATTCATCTTCAGGCGAGGCCTCAAATGTCGCCCCAAGCGCAGGCTCAGCAGCTATCGCCTCCTCGACAGACAACCCCTCCACATCGAGCATGAAGATCAACTCCTGGAGGCGCGTAGATGGAGAAAAACCACCAGCCGAAGCAACAACCTCACGCGGCGCTGGCGACGCAGGCGGCGGCGCCGGGGGCGCCGAGCCCGAATCTGGAGAGCCAAGACCGGGAGAGCGACTGGTGAGCTCTAATTCTTCCCACACACGCACCATCTCTTCGTCAAGACCGGAGTCAGCATCGCTGTCTTCACCAGCAGCGGCCACAACATCGACAATCTGCGCGAGCGCGGCGGCGCATTCAGAGTCTGCCGGCGCGACCGGCGTGGCGGCGCCAGGTGGAAGCATGGACGGACATCGAGATTTGCGGTCGCCAGAGGCGACGCAGACGGCGGAGCCTCAACATCATGATCGGCCGTCGCTGGAGGTGAGGCAGAACGCGCGGAAGCAGGAGAGTGCATTCCGGCAGCAGTAGAAACCGCTAGCGATACAACCATCGGCCCAAGGAACCAATCCAAGCCTCCAACAACCAGGCCGAGGCGAAGGAGAAGCGAGGTCGGACTAATTCCTCAGGCGACAGCCGGACGCGTCGCAGCTCTCTGTCTTTTTCGGGAATGACAAGTCGGAAGGGCGCGCAGCCAGAGAAGGGGTGAGTGTATCTGATTGGTAGACAGGTAAGCCAATAGGAGGTCAGTGTAGGTACGACTCACCGTAGGTATAGTGAAACCAAGTTAATATATATATGCAGATGTAGGGCGGCTGTGGAGGCTTCGCGAAGCTTCCATCCGCCTGAACTGCGGGCCCCGCAGTGCGGGGGCGGCACTCTTAGTTCCGCACGCCCTCCCCCAAGACAGCACTTCTTCCTGTTAAAAGATCTTTCCTCGGTCCAAAATGTGTTTGGGCTAATGAAGATTTCGGCGTCAGCAGTGCCAGTAGATACAAACAATCAGGTGAAGCACCATTAGGAATATTGTGGGTCGAAACCTGTGACGGGGCACAACACTTCTTAACAGAGGAAGCAGGAGTATACAAACTCCAAGTGAACAGCCGTTCACGTGTCCCTGGTCTGAAGGGGACGGCTTGACTTGAAAAGCGGTAGATCTAAGACTGAATGTGTTTATAGGTTGGTACAGATTTGGCCTGCATACAATTCTTAAGTTCCCTATAGTTTGTGTCATACAAAATGTATCTGTTGGCTCTGAGGCCACTTGGGTCACTATCCAGGGGAGTGACCGATGCAGCCATCCCGGAATAGTGACAGGGTCACTATTCCATGTAACCCCGTTACATCCTCCCCCACTTAGATTCGATCTTATCGACCAATCAGAGCGAGGTTACGCCGGCGACTCACATTTCACTCGCAAAGTCGAAATCCATCGACAACGGCGCGAGCTCTGGCGCATCGGCCCCCGGGCCTCACAGAGCAACTGGCGCATCGCCGAGCAAGCCGCAGGGTCTCCACGTCGACCGGAAGCATGCCTCCAAAGCGCAGTGCGCGCAGTGCGAAAGCACCTCCGAAACCGCAAGCCGTAGGGCCGAAGACCAGGGCGGCCAAGGCCAAGGACGAGTCGTCCGCGCTGATGGAGGCCACGAAGGCGGCCGAGGAGGTGGTGCGCTCACGTAGCAGCACGCCGGAGAGTGGCCGTTAGGCCGGGGCTCGGAGCAAGTCTCCTGACGCCGCGCAAGGCAAGGAGGAGAGTCCTCGGGGCCATAAAAGCCCGGCTCGCGACTGGGAAGCCGCCGTCTTTGACTGCACGATGGTCCAGTACTCCGGTGAGAGTTCACCCGACGACGAGAACGTAGCACGCACGCTGCCGAAGGCACGGAGCTGGCGGCAGGCGACATGACCAACGTCTCGGCCGACGCAAAGGCCTCGTCAGAGAAGGATGCGGAGGACGCCGAGTCCGGCTCAGGCGACAGCAAGCAGTCGCACGACGAAGTCGCCATGGCCGACGCTGGGGTCGTGGCCGAGAAGTCGCCGAGCGACGCGGGCTCCAAGCCCAAGGAGGTGCTGGCATCCAAGCATCTGACGCTGGCACAAGGTCGTGAGCGTGCCCAAGCATCGAAAGCGGCTGCCGCTGCGAAGGCCGCCGAGGCCAAGGCGAAGAAGCGTTCAGCTTCCAGGTCGCCTCGCGGCTCCAGCTCCAAGCTGTTCATCGACTCGGAGTCTGAGGACGAGGAGGGTGCCGTCCACGAGCCCAAGGAGCTCTCCAACAACCTCGACGAGCAGCAGCAGCAATACCACGCTGCTAGCTCGGGTGCGTATGCCAGGCAGCCGACTGCCACGACTGCCATCGAGTCTTCTTCAGGCGGGGATGCCACGTTCCCGCAGGGCTACTTCCCGCCCGAGCCTGGCACTGGTGCGCCAGCGCTGTTGGAGAAGCTCTCGGCTCCTCGTGGCCTTATCGGCGGGTACACCTCGAGGGGTTCCTATGAGCGTGCTCTTGTTGAGAAAGAGCCACTCTTTCTTGGCGACGTTGAAGTCGCCCGGTGTGTGCTACTAGCACCACACAAGCTCACACTGAAGGAGTTCACCACGCTTCGCAAGAAGCCGAAGGACAAGGGTGGACTCCATCCTGTGTGGGGTTTCCACTGGGTCAAGCCGAATGACAACATGACCTGGAGCGTGGTGGAAGACCTCTTCTGGCGCTACGTCCAGCGCAAAGGGTATTCCGACCAAGAGTTCAAAGAACTCCGTGAGGATCGCACTCTGTCCGCTATCCTGGACCCGCGAGCTCCGCATCGAGTTCGCTCAATACGTGAGCTAGCGCATGCTCCGCCCGAAGATGACCGAGCTGAAGCAAGAGGCGAGAGCCAAAGCTCGTGAAGAGCGAGGGCGTGGTGCGACTACGTCTGCTACCGTGCCCCGGGTACCGGCCAAGAAGCCAAGGACTACTTACGAAGCTGCCGCTGCTTCTCGTCCCATATCGCAACAGCCTTCGGGCAGTCTGCCTGGAGCTGCTCAACGGGCTCCCACGAGTTATCCGACTCAGGGTAACCCCTCCACTTCACGAGCAGCTGGCGCTTGCCATGGAGCCGCCGCTCCCGGACGACTCGTTCCACGTGGTAGTGGATCTGCCCATTACGATCAAGGAGGACCGGCGGTGGCCTCACACGGCCATGGCTACGAGTCTGAGGCGACGCAGCCGTATGCTGGGGCCCCGAGTTAGGTGGTGGTCCTGCAGCAAGAGGAGATTCGTCTTCTCCGGTACTGTGTGTACGTCCTCGAGATCGCGCTTGGTGTCGGTCTTGGTGGCGAGGCTGCCGCTCGTGCTGGTCAGCCTGGTGCCGTGGAGCGGCTCCGTGAGAATGTTGCCTCGCTCTATCAAGAAACTCGCAGTCTCCATGGCCGTGTGGATCGTCGAGCCGACCTGTCGTCTTACGACTCGCTGCGAAACCAGCTCGCTGGCCTTCGGGCCGAGCTTCATGGCCACGCGCCGTATCCGGAGCAGCAGCAGCCCCACTCGTATCAGACCCAGTTTGGCCAGGGCTCGTACGGGGCCCCTGCGTATGCTGCTCCGATGTACGCCGCGCCATCTTACGACCAGCGCGCGTATCAGGCGCCTTACCGCGACTCGACGCCGCGCTTCGAGGAGCTGCGCTCTTCTCCACCGGGCCACCCACCGCTTCCTGCGGGGCAGCCAGAGCCAGAGGGTCATGATACCTCTTAACACGACCCACGTAAAACGTCGGGTGAGTCGTCATCGACTTGGGCAAGTCTATGGTGTACGCCGCGCCATGCCGGCTGAGGACCGTGAAGGGTCCAATGAAGCGGTGCTTCAGCTTGTTGCTCTCGACCGAGCTAACAGTGTTTAGCGGTAGGTTTCTAGTATCTAGGAGAACTATATCCCCAACCTTAAACACGTTCATGTTTCCTCTTCCATTTCGGTCAGAGTACTCCTTCTGTTTATCTTGGGCTTGCGCCATGGTGTCTCGCACCCTGCTGATTATGTTCAGACTGTCTTCGGCAAACGAGGACAGTTGCTTCCGCAAGGTGGCTGGACTCACGTCCGAGACTTGGGAGGAAAAGGTTTTCCGAGCCTCTCCCCCACTTAGGACCGAAGCCCCGGTACTGCCTCGTAATGTGAGCGGCACCTGAGGGTGGCGCAACCCGTTCAGGTAAAAGGGCGTAAAGCCCGTCGATGCATGTACCGCATTGTTGAGTGCGAACTCAACCATGGGCAAGCGATCAGCCCAAGAGCGGGGCATCTCCGCGCAGATACTGCAGAGCGTGTCTTCGAGCACGCGATTGACGCGCTCCGTCTGGCCATCCGTCTGCGGGTGGTCCGCCGTCGACATCGACAGTCGTGTGCCGAGAAGGCGAAACAGCGTCTGCCAGAACGTAGCGGTGAACCGCGGGTCTCGATCAGAAACAATGGTCTCGGGCAAACCGTGGTGTCGGAAGACACAGTCCATGAACAGGCGAGCGACCTCGTCGCCAGTGACGGTGTCACGAACTGGAGCAATGTGGACCATCTTGCTCAGACGGCACACGAAGGCAACAACACCAGTGTTGCCACGGTCATCGGCCGGAAGTCCGAAGACAAAGTCGAGACTCATCGACTTCCAGCAGTCCGCTGGGACCAGCAGGCTCTGCAATGGTGCCGAGGCGTGACCGGCAGGCTTCACGCGCTGGTACGTCTCGCACGTACGGACGTAGGTGGCGACCCACTTGTACATGTGACGCCACCAAAACATCTGCGAGACAGACGCGTGCGTCTTCTCACGGCCGAGATGGCCACTGGATGGAGCGTCGAGCGCCTCCATCAGGATGTCGTACTTGAGATCCTAGTCGTTGGGCACGACAATACGGGTAGGATCCTCGGGCTCGACCCTATAGTGGAGCAAACCGTCAACCCACTCATAGCGGTGCAGCCTTGCACGTTGTCGGGGCGTGAGCCACTCGGCCTTGGCTTCGGAGCCAGCGGCCAAGAACCGCACAAGAGGTCCGAGACTGGCATCGTCTCGGTACCCCAGCCTGATGCGATCATACAGATCCGTCGTGACCCGACTAATATGAGCAAGCTCGTAGTCGGGTCGGCGCGACAGCGCGTCGGCAAGCACGTTCAACTTGCCCGGCTTGTACTCGACACGGAAGTTGTATTCCGCGAAGAATGACAGCCAACGCGCCATCCGCTGTGAGAGATGCGGCGTGTTGACGGCAGTCCGCAAGGACGCGTGGTCTGTATAAACGACAAAGGGCGTCGAGCCCAGGAGGTGCACTCGGAACTTGACAAGAGCGTACTTCATGGCAAGTAGCTCCTTGTCGTGGACTGGACAGTTCCGTTCGGCTGCCTTGAGCTGCCTGGACTGGAACGAGATGACCCGTTCGCGGCCTTCATCGTCGGCCTGCAATAGCGCACAGCCAATTGCGTAGTTAGACGCATCACAGACTACGCTGAAAGGCTTCGTCTCGTCCGGCAATGCCAGGACTGGCGCGCGCTGTAAGCTCGCTTTGATGTCGTTAAAAGCATCTTGATGGCGACGCTCCCAGCGCCAGTCGACATCCTTCTTCAGGAGATCCGACAAGGGCCGTGCCAGCTCGGCGTAGCCTGCACTATACTTGTGCAGGTAGTTGGCGAGGCCCAACCACTGTCGTAGGTCCTTCTGCGACCGAGGTGGCGGCCAAGCCGCGATGGTTTTCACCTTCTCCGGGTCCGCCCGGACCCCGGCGCTGCTGACGAAGCAGCCCAGGACCTTGATCTCCTCAGCTGCGAACACACACTTGTCGATGTTGGCGTACAGCTTGTTCGCCCGCATGACTTCGAACACACGTCGAAGGTGCTGGAGATCACCTCCATGGCCGTCTGGCCTGCCTCGGCACGGCTGTGGACGAGGATGCCGTCAAAGTACGACTGTGTGAACGCACGCAAAGGTCGGAACAGTTGTGTGACCAAGCGATTGAACGTTGCCGGGGCGTTAGAAAGCCCCTGAGGCATGACCAGCCACTCCCAGAGCATACCGCTCGGCGTGCTCACAGCCGTGAGTGGGATGTCGCTCTCGCGCATAGTATCCGTCCACCAGGTCCAGCGCGCTATACAGCGTGCAGCCGGCCATGTTGTTGAGCAACACGTCCTTGCGCGGGATCGGTGTCTGCGCAGGCACTGTCGCGCTGTTCAGCTTGTTATAAGCATGAACCAGACGCCACATTCCGTTCGGTTTGCGAACACAGAAGGTAGGCGTCGAGTGCGGGGACTTCGACTCCCGCACCATGCCTGCCTTCGCCTTGGCGGCAAAGAAGGCATCAATGACTTCACACTGCTCCCGGGGAAGAGCCCATTGCCTCGTGACACAGTACTTCGTGCCCGGCACGAGATCGATCTCGTGCCTGATTCCCCTGTCCGGAGGGAGATTGGACGGTGGATCCTTGGACACCACGTCCTCGAACTCCTTCACCAAGGGGTACACCGGGTCCCGGGGGTTCTTAAGAATCTCAGAGTCCATGCGCGACGGGCGCTGTCTCTGGAACTCCTCCAGGACTGCCTGGTCCATGACCGAGGACGAGTTCAACGCGGCCGACGTGGAATCCGGTCGGAGGAGAACCAACTCTGCGATCTCCCCGGCCTTTAGCTCGGCCAAGAAGTCCTCCATGGCGAGCTCCTCAAGGTTCAGCAACTCTGAAACCTCGGGCAGAGCTGTAAGCTCGACAGCTCCTGTCTTGACCCGACGACCGGTCACGCCGTCGAAGATGTGATAACACTCTTCGGCGGCTGGAGCCTTGGCTGGAGGCTCGGAGTCGCTGGCGACTGGCGTCGTCGGCCACACGACTAGGCCCGGCTTACGACGTGACCCTCGGGTATCTTCGTCTCGTGGCGCCGCCTTGACGGCACCACCGATCTTCTCGATCTCGTGCGGAACTACGTTACCCGCCTTGTCCTTGAGCGGAACTTGGTTACCCGCCTTGTTCTTGAGCGGAACTTGGTTACCCGCCTTGCTGGGTGGAACTATGTTACCCACCTCGCCGTGTGGAACTTGGTTACCCACACCAGGAGCGCTTCCAGCGGCTCCCGCATCAGTTATGGTCTGAGTGACCTCCTGTGGGCCTATGTTACCCACATCAGAAGCGCCTGCAGTGCCTTCCTCATCAGTTACGGTCTGAGTGACCGCGCGTGGAACATGGTTACCTACGCCAACGCCAGCGGCGCCTTCTCCAGCAGCCCTTGCTGCCTGCGGTACTTCGTTACCCGTGTGTAGACCTACGTTACCCACCTGGTAGGTGCTGTCCGGCACCTCCACTCTCAGGCCTTGTCCGGCCCGGTCGGAGTCGTCGTCAGTCTCGACGGACCCCAAGAACTCATTAGACGCTGCTGCGCCCTGGCGGCCCTCGCGGGCGCCCCAGCTGCTACCAGAGGTGGGAACATGACTCACCAAAGCTCTGTCAGAGCGTGGGGGATGGCTGGACCCGATGGCCTTGCCGCGCCAGTCGATCCAAGGCTCGTGTTTCTCCAGCCACGGCATGCCAAGGATCAAGTCGTACTTGTCCATGTCTAGGACCAAGAACGGCTCCGTGCTGTCGAAGTCCTCTAACTTACCAGTGAGGTCCATGTGGACCCGAGGTACTTCTACCACCGTACCGTCGGCCAGTCTTACCGAGACCAGTCCGTTGCCTTTACTGCCTCGTAGCGCATCGGCGTACTTGTCGCGATTGCGTGCGACAGTCTGGCGGCGCGCAAAGTTGTTGGACGCCCCAGAGTCCATCAAGATTCTCAAGGGATGATCGTATCCCGGTACACTCGCGTGCACCACAAGCAGCCCACCGCTGCCCTTCTCCGCTTCGAGAGTACAGAGCCTCTCAGGGGCTAAGTCCCCATGGCGTGCGCCACCCGCACGCCCCTCATGAAGTCTTAGTGTTTCCCCAGTAGGGCGCCCCGCCCCTACTGGTGTCCGGCGTTCCCCTGGTTCCTTGGGTGCGGCTTCTGCCAGCGACCCCTAGAGCCAAAGGGCTTCGAAGAGAACTTCTTCTTCAGTCCTCCCGCGGGACAAGCACGTTTCATGTGCCCAAGCTTGCCACAGTCGTAGCAGCGAATGTCGCTCTGCTCGGCCATGCCCAGATCCATGGGAACCGGCCCGTGGATCGCTCCATTGCCGGAGTTACCATTAGGCGCACCGCCAGAGGCAGGGTTGCTCTGCCATACCGTGGCGGGGGTACGAGCCTGCTTGTGGCTGTACTCCTCCTGGAGGGCGATCTGAATCGCCTCCTCCATAGTGTTTGCTTGCACACGGAACAGTTGCGTGCGGGCAGGACCGACACGCAGACCGTCCATGAACACGGTCACCTTGATGTGTTCAGGCAGGGGGTTCTCCACCAAAGAGGCAGTGAGCACTCGCATCTCCTGGATGTACTCATGCAGCTCCCGCCTTCCTTGTTTGCAGGCGAGGAAGCGCGAACGCTGCCGGTACTCGTAGTTCGCCGGAAGAAACGCGGCCCGCAGCTGCTCGCACAGCTGAGACCATGATGCGAAGCATCCAGGCGTCGTCGCTTCGCGCGTATACGCCCAACTCTTAGCGCGACCACTAAGGTTGGAGAGCGCAAAGGCGACACGGAGTCGCTCGTCCGAGACGAGAGCCGCGTCCATCGCGAGCTCAACCTCTCGAACCCAGAAGTGAAGGTTTTCTCCTTCCTTCCCTTCGAAGGGGTGAACCTTCAGCCGCAGGGGCTTCGGTTGCACCGGCTTCGGCGCGGCCGCAGTGGCCTGCAGCCCTTGAACGTGGGCGATGAGCCCTCGCTCGTAGGTGTCGAACGCGTTGATACGCTCAACCTGCTCAGCCGGCGTCGCCGCCGCTAAGCTACGCAGGGCATCTGTCCCAAAGATGCCTGCCATCTTACGAACGGACTCGAACTGCGAGTCGTTCAGATGGAGAAACTCCGTACGATCCATCTTGGCTCACTCGATGAGACCACAGAGGATTCAGGTAGTCCAATCTACCCGCGAAGGCGTAGGATTGACTACAAGTGCTACCAAGTGTGACGGGGCACACAGCACTTCTTAACAGAGGAAGCAGGAGTATACAAACTCCAAGTGAACAGCCGTTCACGTGTCCCTGGTCTGTAGGCAGATCTAAGACTGAATGTATTTATAGGCTGTACAGATTTGGCCTGCATACAAATCCTAAGTTCCCTATAGTTTGTGTCATACAAAATGTATCTGTTGGCTCTGAGGCCACTTGGGTCACTATCCAGTGGAGTGACCGATGCAGCCATCCCGGAATAGTGACAGGGTCACTATTCCATGTAACCCCGTTACAAAGCCAATCAAAAGTCGTCAGCTTGGCACGTCTGTATTTAGTAGTGCAATTCTGTATTCCTGCACCACCTCTCTGTAGGACTGGTAGTGCCCTCTGTAGTTTTGAAGCACCCTCTGTAGAAACACTGCTTTTATCTTTAGTTTCTACCCGCTCTCTATGCGAATCGGTTGATGCAAAGCAAAATCGTTCGGCTTAATGGGCAGAAACCTACCAATTACCGTAATTTAGTAAGACGTTAGAACAAACTGTTGATACGCACCATCTGCGGTCGTCAGAGCAGCGCGATCTACCTAGAAATAAAATTAAAGACCCCTTAGCGTGACACAGTTCCCTGTCTACCTAACTACTAGTTAAGAGACTCACCGGCCCCACCTTCACTTGCGGTTAGTCGTCGAAGAAGACGCAGTCGAATTGGCCAGCGAGTACCCCAGCTCGCGGGGCCAAGACACAAAACATAGGTCAGCCCCTGCAGCAAATGCAGCAGCGATCCCGGCGTAGATCCTCGCGATCTCCTTGCTACAATCGTAAGAAGACCTGAAGGTCTATAGGTTGAACTAGAGTTCTACGCGTTTATCTTTTTTACCGATTGTTGCCATGCCCATCAATCGTGACTTTTTATTCGTGAGTGAAGCACCGAATTCCAAGAAAAAATGGAGAGTCGTTGCGACTTAAGTCAGCCCGACGCTTGGTCGTATCCATGGCTTCGACTGTTCCTCGCTGTCCTCAGCGGCATGCTGCAGTCGTCGACACCTCGGAGAGTTCACCTACAGCTCATGAGCAATGTGAGCAGATGCGCCGTGAGAGCGAAGAGTTGTGCTTCCTGAGGCAGCTCAAACCAGCTCACGGGAAGGCGGTGGCCGCGCTGAAGATGGCCACCGAGACTTACGGGAAGAACTCGCTGCGCCTCGTGCCCTTTTACCTCGTCCTGGTCGACATCTCGCTTCGAGAGAGGCAGCTCAAGCCAGCTGAGGAGGTCCTGTCGCTCGTGAATTGGCTGCTGGTCAAGGATCGCAAGGCTGGCCCCGACACCATTTCTTCAGGGATCCTCTTGGGGGCGGCGGTGTCTCTGCCTGAGCTGCCCGAAGAGATGAAGAATCTCTTCGTGATCCGCATGAACAAGCTCTACAGCCTGCTGCACTTGGAGTACGGCGCGTTCTCCGAAAGCTTACAGCGAGCGGCACACGGAGCTTATCACTGCTCGCTACTCTTCGGCCCTGACCACCTGTACACCTCGGAGCTCTACTTCTGCCTCGGCCTGGCCTTCCACCGGATGCAGCGTGCTGCGGTACGGCAGCAACAAGCCCAAGCTCAAGCTCAAGCTCAAGGTCAGCAGGAGTCACCACAACACCAACGCGAGTTGCAGCAGCGCAACCAGCAGAACGATAGCGCGCTGGCCATGCTCGACAAGGTGGTGGATATCTGGTACCGCTTCCTGACCAACCCGCCGGAGGACACGGCCGCCTGGATGCTGGAGCACCAGCGTCTACGGATCCAGGAAGCCAGCTCCATGCTGCAGCAGATCGTCAATATCCGCCAGAACTTGCTGGGAGCGAAACACGTTGCTACAGGCGAGGTGCTGTACACACTGGGGCTGCTGTTCCTCTTCCTGGGCGATCACGGCCAGGCGAAGGCCTTCGTGAAGCAGGCACTGGACATCTACGTCGACGCACTGGTGAGTTTGCTCTATTACTCTGCTATTCACGGGTTACACCATGCGCTGGCAACGCTCACACCTTGTGCTGCACATAACGGTACAGGGACCCGAACATCCGTCGACTGTGGACGTGGTGAGTGTGCTTCACCAGTTGGACGAAGCTGGAGTCTAGCCACTACAGCTCTCGGATGTCTAGGCACTTGAGTTTGCGGCTGCTTTATCAGCCTCTGCCTGCTTGTGCTGGTGGTATGTGATAGTACACACCTCACGCTTGCTCGGCACGATAGGCTCGAACGGATCTGGACTTTCGAAGTACAGATCGCCAAACTTCTTCTACACCATAGCAAACACAAAGTACACGTCAGCCCCCGCATAACTTCTTCAGCACCGCTATCTCCTTAACTACACAAACCTGGTCCGCAGGTCGTCCGCGAAGCCAAATCCTCCAGGCGTGCAGCATCATGCGTGGCGCTTCGTCCTCCTGTGAGCCGTATGTGACGTCACCCGCGATCGGAAAGCCGTGGTGCGCACAATGAAGTCGCAGCTGGTGTCTACGGCCATTCAGAGGGCGTAGCAGCACCTTGGTAACTGGGTCGCCCTTGTACGTTGCGTGACCCAATACAAACGCGATCGTGGTGGACTGCTTCGCTGTGGTGTTGGTGTCAGTACACACCTGCATTCGAAAAACTCCGGTACTCCGATGAGGCTCGATGATCGGCGCGTCGAAGATGTACGCAACGGGCTCATTCTTTTCCTCGCTGTTGTCAGGATCGAGACACTCGTATTTGCGCTTGCGAGCGAGCCGAACCTTTTCGTTGCTAAGAAATTCGCTGAACTCACGCAGGAACCGCTGCTTGTCTTCCTTGGCCTTTTCGGTGTAAGCGTCCTTCTCCTCTTGGGTCAAGTCGTGCCACGTCATCTTCGTGAATGCCAACTCCGCAGGTGTCAGTTCACGAGCGCCAGCTCCAGCACCAGCGCCTCGCACCTCCCCTCTGGGGCCACCTTGGCTTTCACGCAGCAAGCGTGCTTGCTCCATTGTGAACAGATTTGGCCCATGACGAGCTCCTCGCGGGTAATCGGCCATTTTCTGGTGAGTCCTCGTTCCGCGCTGCTGATTCCTGAGCCGCTCCATCTCCTCCATGTCTTGAATCAACAATCCCAGCTTCGAAAAGGTGCAGGCCTTGGCAGGCACACCCGATCTGTCGACGCTATCCGCCGGGTTGAACGGCAGGTGGCCCCGCACCACCGCTAGATACTCCTTCTGCACCTGCTTCTCGCGGAAAAGCCTACAGCCCGTCGCCGTAGCTCTGCAATACAACCATTCAACGCAAACATCAGCCTATTGACAAATTTCAGCTCCCTAATCGCCCTCCACTCACTCTTTCGTAGCTCCCACAACCAAAACACCCGACGTTGCTACAACAACACCGCGGAGAGCACCACAACCAAAGCATCAGTATCACGACCACGGCACCGTTCCAACCTCCCCACCCAGCGTACCAAAGTCAAGTTGGTGGATCCACCGGAATTTGGGGACGTCCGGGAAATCCCTCGCCAGCTGCGACCACACGACCCATAGCAATTTTAGGTACCCAGCACCTTTGCGTCAACTCAAATAGCCGCAACAATCGCCTCACCGCCTTCTCGAGCGTCACGTCGAACTCGCCGTCCATCCGCTCGTCCGGCCCCTTGTTGAGCACCACAAAGTGCTCGTCCTTGGACAGAACCCGCAGCTGCAGCTGGTCCAGCGTCCTGGGGCCTCCTCGGTCGTCATCTCCACCGCTCTGCGACTCCTTATTAGCGTCTGGGAGCGGCTGCTCGCCTGGTAAATGGCTCTGGTGCCGTCGGACTTTCGTCGCCAAAGGGTTTTCAGCGATTCCTGAGCCCTCCGAGGGGCGGTGAGAGCTGGAAAAAGACGTGGATGTAGAGGAAACGCTGTTGAAGTTGGAGGGAGCGCTCATGGCTCGCCACGATCGCAGCGGGAGACGGCACAAGCGGGCCAAGCGGAGGGTCATGCAGCCCAGCCGAGCTGCTGGGTGGTTAATGTGCAAATGCATATTGTGTACGAATGGTGTGGTTCAATGCACCCGATTCATGGTACAACCAATTCGCATACCAAGTAATGAATTGCAGGACTGAAATACTTTTACTGCTCACTTTCGCGGCTTATTACGCAGCGCCATCTAGACGCACTATTTCGTCGATTTTATTCCCTTCGTCATCGAACCTGCGTACTTGGACTTCATCCAGCTTGAACTTGACGGATTTCTTTGCCTTACCTTGCGCCACCGCCGGTTGCTTCACCGTCTCCGCCGCCTTCTTGTACTTGTTCAGGTAGCCGTAAAACAGTGTGTGCTCGCGCGGGTGGTACATGTCTGTGTGTTTCAAGTTGGCCTTGATCTCCCCCACGCTGTAGCCTTCCCACTTCTTGTATAGCTCGTTCCTCGAATTCTGGTCCTTCAGAGCCATCTTCAGATTCTTTTTGGCGAAGTCGGGATTCTTCCCCTTTATGCCGAGCACCTTCTTGAGCCCGCTGAGGAAGCCCCTCTCTTCGTCAGCCACGTCATCCTCCACTTTCTCGAGGCTCCGCAGTAATCTGCCTAGGTTGTTCTCTTCAAGAGCAGCACCACTACCGGTAGCTAGGGCTGACTTCGTCTGATCACTGCTGATAGCCGATACCGCACCACAGACTGCTGACACTACGGCAACGAGCAGCAACAAAATGCAGTTTCGACGCATTCTTGGTTCTTGGTCTACGTGCCTTACTGCTGAAGCTGAAGGTCAACTGACTGTCGAGGGCAACAGTCGGCACTGAAGATGGCTGTCGTGCGGTCGCGTGGGGACTGTGAGAGAATGTACAGTATCCGAAGAATAGCCAAATCCTAGCTGGCATCCCATGTGGTCAAGCAAAAAAATCCATTAGGCACAGCTCCATCCTATACTACCGGTACTATTAATTAGTAATGCTTCCATATTTGTGGTTCACAAATTGTGAAAACCACAATGTGAAGGTCGGGGCTAAGTTGGTCCAGGTGAGCTCGGGAAAACAGATAAAGATTTGCGTTTTAATTACAATAAAGTAGCATCGCCAACGTTGAGCGCATGACATCGTGTGGTATCCATATCCGAAGCAAGTACAGTACATCTACTGTAAGCTTACCCCTGAGTTGAGGTGATACAGAGGTACCTACCTTATCTTATTAATATATTTACCTGTTTCATGCGAAGTATTCGGTGAAAACGACGCCCCGATATTATCATGAGATTGGCGGAGATCATACGGTACAGTACAGCCGGTTAGACCACACATGCTGTAGGACTTTGGTTGGGATATATGTAAGGCAGCAGAAACCTCCTCACCTCTATTGTATTGGCGAGATGAAATGCACCACCAAAATTTTCATTTGTCCATAATTTCAAAAGTACTTAGCGTATAAAGGCAAGAAGACCAGCAATGAAAACAGCATAACATGCAGAATGTAGGTGCACGGTGTTAGTATCCTACTTCTTAATTTTATCCATCATCCGGCGATTTCTGCAGCGGGAAAGACGTGCTTGTCTGATCTGCACTCGACATTTTTTGCCATATTTCCTAAACGAAGATGATAAATCGAGAAAGCTAAACGTCAGGGTGAAGCTCGGCTTCTGGTTCATCAAACAAACGTAGTTTCATGAGCGCCAACCGCGTAGGAAGTGTTCTAGGCGCTGTTGATCTCGCCGGCTGTGGCGGCGTCGTCAAGCAATAATGTGCATAAAACGCGTTACAGAAAGTGCGCAATAAATTAGTACTAAAGTTTGTAAAAGAGCAATCGACATAGCCTCGATATTTTCGAGAAACCGGGGGACAGTCAGTTTTCATTTGGGTATATCTCATTCATTCGCTGCGACTTCAAGTCCAAACGTAGTTTACTTAAAAGAGGAAGCGCAGAGCTTTCCAACAAAACAAAGTTCACATCATTCTGATTGTTTGATGCTGAGATACGCTTCGTCAAAGTTTGGTGGTGCATTTGATCTCGCCAGTACAATACGTGAAGCTATCCTTGCCTAAAACACACCAAACCCAATTGGTTTGATTAATTCCGAATGAACTACTTCACAATCGAAGTGGTTTGAACCGATAAAAAAGCCGAACAGCCAAAACAAACATCCATGAAGTGGTCCGACACTCCTACAACTCCTATCTAGGGGCTAATTCAAATGAAACCTGCTCGACTCCGTGGGCGACTGGTATGGTGGCATCAGACTGGATACTTGGCAGCCTCCGCACATTTAGAAGGGGTTGGTTTATCTCACAAACGCGTCTTTTGCGTTCAACTCTACAATACCCGTTTAACCCTAATGGAGCAACAAGGGTCGATCTCGACAAGAACCGTATCTAATAAAGGAATTTGACCATAATGGAGCGATTCCCGCAGCGTTTTGAATCTTATTTTTATTCCAGAAAGTACGTGTCAAAATCTGAAAGAGGGGGTGGATTACCCCTCTTACAGATCTGTGATCGGTCGACAAGATTTATTCCTGTCCTTTCTTCGCACTTTTAAGATGATTTTTGGATTTTTAAAACCTACGGGAATCGCTCCAATTAACAGGAAGTCCCGACCACAGCTAAATGGAATACGACATTGGAGCTGACAATAATCTTTGCAAAAACTTACGTCGATCACAAATGGTCAATTATGTTTTAGGTTATTTATTTTTGTTTGCCCACACTTCGGCTGAAGTGTTTCCATCCCCGTCATAATCTATCAATACGGAGGGATACCTGACGCCGCCATCTCTCTCTCTTATTCGCAGTTCAAAGAACTGTGTTAGGAGGCTTGAGGTGAGGAGGAAGATCAAAGAAGAGTGGCCAAGGGCACCCTCACGTCTCACGGCGGCATGACGTCGCATGCAGCCACAGCTAGGGCTAGGGCAAGCCGTGTATGTGCGGCTGCAGCGCACGGTCCAACGACGCCTACAGCAAGACAATACGCGTGCACACATCGAGTGACGCCGAGGTGGTGCTGCACGAGGGCGACTACATCCGCGTGAACGACTCGACGGGCGGGGTGATCAAGTGCGAGCAGGAGCCGCAGAAGCCTGCCATTGAGCGGCGACTTGGCGCAGCTGATGAAGTGGGTGGACGTGCACGGCCGCATGAAGGTGTACTCGAACACAGACACGCCCGAGGACGAGTCTTGGTCGCGAATGTACAGATAAAGGTACATCAATAGACACGAACAGATCAGCAGCATACACAAATCGACAACACTATCCAAAACCTCACCGCATGGTACATCAGTGTACAGATTACTGGCGGCTAGTAGACATAAGGGCCTTTCTCGCATGCCGAGTGATGCAGGTGCGTCATACCATAGCCACTGCTGCCTGTCCGCTGCAGTCATCGTTTCAGCGGACACTTCCGGGCGACACCAAGCACCAGGCGGCCTCTCAAGCTACCCGGCGTTGCCGCCCTACCCAAGTGCGATGCCCCCGCCGCTAGACTGCACAAAACTAAGAGAGTGCTGTAATGAGGATGAATACGTGAAATTTCGCTGGGAAGCTTTTTTGCTGTTCGGCTGTTTGTGCCACAAGGGATCGCCCGTGCATCATCTGCCCTGGGGAACACGATATGGAGGAGCGCCGACTGCGCTGCCGTAGCGAATCCTGTGAGAGCAGCACGGGGACGGTGAAGTGCCCGACAAGCTGAAAAGTTCGTCATTGCCCATTAGCGTCAAAGTGGATCATTCTGAGCAATAGAGCAACTCGTTTTCGTGGAGAGATGGAATGCGCGGTACCACCTAGGCCTAAGGTTACGGAGAAGATGAAAGAATACATTCATCGCATGGACGAGAACGCTGTACCCCCTCGGCTCATCTGGAGCAACTTACTGCGCGCACCCGACGTGCCTAAGCCAGTTCTAGGATACCCGTCCTACACCCAAGTTCAGCGCAGTGTGAAGCATACATGGCTTCAAGGAACGAAAAACTCGATTGTTCGCACTACGGAGCTGGTACGGTCAAAGGCGTTCGTGGCAGATATAGATCCCGACACAGCTTTCGTTTTTGGAAATCGTGAAGGTCAAGATGGATTCCCTTTTGTGGGCAATGGAGAAGATGACAAACCTTTTTGATTTTGGGAATTACGACACTAAAGCTTATGGAAAAGATAAAGGCACTTCAACTTCAAGAACAGTTTCTGATTTTCCATTTGGACGCTACCTTCAAGCTGAGCGACCTTGGCTACCCTGTCATTACCTGTGGCTTCACTGACAAGCATCGCATTTACCGACTCGCCGCTTTATTCATTGTAAGTCAAAGAACACAGAGCGAGTACTACGAGGCGATTGCAACTTTCTCCAAGGTTTTTCAGATGCACATGAAAACGAGACTCAGAATTGACGCGGTCATGGGGGACGCAGAGGCCGCCCAGCTCAATGCGCTTCAAACTATTACGGGGTTTGAAGCCGCCACCTATTTGATGTGTGTTTTTCACGTGCTGTACAACGTGCGGAAGCGCATCCGGCATCTACCTGATGCCGTTCGTGGAGTAGTTTACCGTGGCATTCTTGACATGCACTACACAACTAGTCAGAGCAAGTTAATGACGGTGTGGGCTCGCGTGTCTAGTGAGTGGAAAGGTGACAATCGGCTGTGGAGTTTTATTGAGTATTTCGATTCTCAATGACTTAGTAGCAGATTTTGGCGATGGCAGATCTTCCATTCTCCTGGTGGATTCGCAACGACGAACAATCTATGTGAAGTTTTTAACGCAAGTATCAAGCGTTTCACGCTCCGCAAGGCTATGGATACACGGCGCCTTATACTTAAACTTCTTGCTATCGCGGAAGGCACCTCAATCTGTGTTCAGCCTAGTACTACGTCCGCGCGCCCACCCCCACCTCAAGAGGCTAAAACGCTTGCGAATGTCCTCGTTTCATCGCAGCGTGTTGCTGTTTTCAATACGGGTGAGCAGTCTATCGTACGAGTCCAGTACCTAGGCGATGGAATAATCGACGATGACCATATTGAAGAAGTTACGGGCATTGGAGGTTCACAGGCTCCTGTAACTCAGGCCAGTGGGATAATTCTCTCAGAAGGCTGCTTGACGGACGCTGAGAAAAGGTCGGCGGCCACGTTTTATCGCTTCGCTGTAAAGTTGTCTGTCCGACGGGTTCACCATCTGGGTATGCCGCCGGGTGGATGGGTAGTGCGAATTAACACGTTCGAGTGCATGTGCCCCTACTTCACAAACGTTTTATCGTGCGCCCACGTGATCTGCGGCCGTGTCGCGTTCGGTTTAAGTGTTCCAGGTGTTGGAGGTCAGCACCTTAAGTTCAAGAACCGACGGATTCGCCGTACCTGTCAACGTGACCCCAAAGCCAGGGTTCCGCCCCTGCTACGGAGCGCGCCCTTGGCTCCATTCGAGTCGGTGGGTCCCAGCACAGATTCGGTGATCGATTCTAGTCCATTGGAGCAGAATTGACTTGTCAGCTCAACCGCGCAGGAGTTTCTACACAATCATGCGGCCAATGTCTATAATGTAGATAGCTCACCCTTGACGAGCGCGAGTGTTTGGGATGCCAGCAACCACATTGGGGCCAGGACCTTCAGCTTCGATCAAGTAACCGGTGTCCAGATGAGCGTGACCGGACTGCCTCCGCAGAACACAGACTTTGACGGTTTGGCACTGTCCGTTCCTTCAGATGCCATTCTAATATCGCCGCCGGCACACCTTCAGCAAAATGGTTTAACCTCGTTGTTGCATGAGACGTATCCACCCCCTGAAGAGCACGTTCCCTTCCACCTCCCACGAGGACGCCCACCGCTTGCATCTCATGCGCTGCACATTCAGTACCTACTACGGTAGTTTCTAGGAACGGACGCTAGTCCGCGATAAATACACATGCATGTTTACTTGTTTAGAATTTCTTATAAGTCGCTCCAAGCTATATGAAACCATCTAAATAGCAAGCCGATGAAAGCCTATTACATTTGTTACTCGTCTGTGTAGTAAATCTCAATCGCTATTGTTCGTCATATGCCTCTCAGGCCTAAAACTATGTATTTTGCATGATAGCATCATGCGAGGTAGCTATCGGCCGCAATATCTCTACAATTATCTTCGTTGCCGTAGTTGTATACGGAAATCGTATGAATGATGATGATGAGGTATATTGGACAACTGGGTAACTTCCGAGTCCTAACAACCCTACTGCCGTGGGTTTACCCTTGGCCGATTCTCACTACTTACGTCTTCGTTTTCCTCTCGTGCTGCTGCACTGCGTGCCTCGGCACCTCCGCGAACGCCAGCGCCCGCGCGCACACCCTCGACGCCTTCCAGGCTCTCGGTGTCCGAGTACTTCGCGGCGCAACGCCTGAAGCGCAGCTCGCAGCGCGCAAGCCCCAGCTCTCCTCGAGCACCAACCCGCCAGATCATGGACCCTAGGGAACTCTTTGGTGAAGAGGGCGAGGTGGACGAGTCCATGGAGCGTTCTCCCAACCGAGGAGATGCGTCCCCACCCACGCGACGCTCCCCGAGCCGTGGCGACGCTTCGCCCACACCGTCGACACGCCGTGCAGAAGGCTCGCCGGCCCCAGGTGGCTCTCCGAGCCGTCGCGATCAAGAGCGTCCCGCGCACACGTCTCCTGTGCGCTCCCCGAGCCGTCTCGCCACTGAGCGCACTGCGCCATCGAGGGAGGAGCCGCGACCACCG
This sequence comes from Phytophthora sojae, assembly GCF_000149755.1. NCBI lineage: Eukaryota > Oomycota > Peronosporomycetes > Peronosporales > Peronosporaceae > Phytophthora > Phytophthora sojae. The sequence goes on along the minus strand of NW_009258121.1, from coordinate 346,729 downwards.
CTGCGCACTCCGAATCCGTTCCCCGAACGCTCGTCTGGTCTCTACGAGCTGCGCGCGCTCACTGAGCCACGGTACTCACCGCCTCGTGGCGAGGACGTGCCCCTGGGCCCCGTCATCTCCAACCCTTTGGACGAGGCTCAGTCCGAGTAGGTTGCTGCGCAGATGGCTCCCATGCGCTCCCAGCGCCCCGAGCTGCGGCCTCTGCTGAACCCCAGCACTGCCGACTACGGCTTCCGGCCTCGCGACCCCGCGGAGGCTTGTCGCTAGGCGTTCCAGCAGTCTCTCGCGCTGCACGCCATTGGGCCCGCGGCCCGTACTCCGGAGGAGCTTGCACTGCGTACGTCTCTGCGAGAGCGGCACCTCACTCCACAGTCTACGACTGTCGCGGAGTATCGCGAGAGGCTGTGGCTGCAAGCCCAGCAGAAGTCCGTGCCCGTGCGGACGTACCCGGTGGTACTTAGCCCGGGGGAAGCCTCAATTGAGTACGAAGCTCAGTTCGAGTCTTGGGCCGAGCCCAGCCGAAAGCTCAGCTCCATGGATGCTCTCCGAGCCAGCTTCAGTGAAGTGGATGTTCGCATTGAACGCAAGCTCCGCTTCGATTTCGCGAAGGTCCGAGCCAAGCGTAGCCTCTTGGCACTCGCCCAACCACAGACCCAGTTTAGCGCTGCGCGCTTCGCTCCTTTGAGCACTCCAGCCGCTCCTTCCCGCGAGGGAGTGAGCGCTGTGGCTCAGGGTCAACCTCGGAGCTGACCCAGCATCTCCCCAGCTTATTGCCGGGAAGCGCGGGACGGCCGGCGTGCCGGCCTTGAGCCCTCGGGGCGCTGGTGATCAAGCTGATCAAAAGCGTCCACGACGTCTGGTCAGTCTTGGCGGAGGGGCACCTCAAACTCCCATGAGTTCTCGGAGTGAGGGTACCCTCGCCATTTCACCATATACTGGTTTTGACCCCGGCACCGCCGCTTCACCAGGATGCGCTCCACATGGTAATGTAGATTCCCATGCTCATCGAGCAGAGCCGGTGGAGGCCGCTGTGGGGACCTTTGCGACTCAAGATGAGCTCTTGGAGGCGCGGCAGCAGGCGGGCCGCCTTCGGGATCACATCCATGACGTTGATGCGCGTCTGAGCCGGACTGCCATTGAACCCGACCAGCTCGCCGAGCGGACGCGATGGATCGAGGTGCCTCGAGAGGTCTGGGACCGCCATGGGGCCCTGGAGGGCTGGGTGCGATACTATCGCGATCGCGATGAGCAGCGTGGCCGGGAGCTCGGGGAGCTACAACGTCAGCAGGCTGTGCTTCAGGGTCAGCTCGACCTCCTGGCCCGCATGCAGGCTCCGACTGCTGTGCCTCCTGCGCCTGCGGCTCTCGCTGTGCTCGCGGTACCTCCGGCACCGATTCTTCCGCCTGTTCCTGCGGTGCCCATGTTGATGGTCGCGTCCTCGACGACTGCGATCTCCGCGCCTGTGACCTCGTCACCCTCGGTGCCTCCATCTGCACCTGCATCGGGTCCTGGTACGGCTTGAGCAAGCCCACGTAGAAGACGGGGTGCGTCCGCATCTTCTTCGGAAGATTGAGCGTGTACGCAAGGCCCTTCTTGGCCACAACTTTGAAGGGTCCGATGAAGCGCTGGCGCAACTTCGTCTTGAAGACGGCTGGCACTGCATGTGTAGGTAGGTTCTTAGCGTTAAGCAGCACCAGGTCCCCGACCTCATAACCTTCAACATTGCCTCTGCCCCTAGCATCTGCATGTTCCTTTTGCTTGTCTTGGCTCTCAGCCATTGGGTCACGCACATGTCGTAAGACACTCAGACGCGTCGACAAGATAGCGTCAACCTGTTTACGAACAGTAGCCGGGCTGACATCGGCTAGCCGATCAGCTAAATTGGCTTCTCCTCCCCCACCAAGCCCGAGGCCACCACGTGGCGGCGTCAGCGGGACGCGGGGATGAGACAAGCTGTTCACGTAGAACGGCGTGTAGCCTGTCGAGGCGTGCACGGCGTTGTTCAAGGCAAACTCAACGAGTGGCAGCATGGCGCTCCAGCGCTTCGGCGTCTCGGCGCAAATGCTGCGGAGCACGTCCTCGACGACGCGATTTACGCGCTCGGTCTGACCATCGGTCTGCGGGTGGTCCGCCGTGGACATGTCCAGCTTGGTGCCAAGCACCGCAAAGACCGCGCTCTAGAAGTTGCCCGTAAAGCGGGGGTCTTGGTGCGAGACAATCGACTCAGGGAGTCCGTGTTGTCGGAACACTCGGTCCAAGAACAACGTTGCTGTACCTTTACCATCGATGGTATCCGGCACAGCCGCAATGTGAGCCATCTTGCTCAGTAGGTCCACGAAGACCACGAGTCCTGTGTTGCTCGCCGCGTCTACCGGCAGGCCAAACACAAAGTCCATACTCATGGATTGCCAGCTGCCCGAAGGGACAGGCAAACTCGCCAACGGCGCTGCAGCATGAGGTGACGCCTTCACTCGCTGACACGTCTCGCACGTGCGCACATAAGTGCTCGTCCACTTGTACATCTTCGGCCACCAGTAGTGGGTGCTCACCGAGCTGTAGATCTTCTCACGGCCAAGATGGCCGGCCAGTGGCGTGTCGTGTGCCTCATAGAGGATGCGATACTTGAGATCCTTATCATGAGGGATGACCACGCGGGGCGTATCCTCGGGACCGGTGTTGTAGAACAACAGGCCTCCATCGCGCGCTAACAATTCCATGTCCGAGTCTTGAAACTCCTTGCTCGTCAGAGCCTTCAGCAACGCGACACAAGTGTCATCCTTGGCATAAGCCGTTCGGATCCGATCCGGTAATGACGAAGTCACGGTCGTTACATGAGCCAGCTCATAATCCGGCCTGCGCGACAGCGCGTCCGCAAGGACATTCTGCCTGCCAGGCTTGTACTTCACCTCGAAGTTGGACTCCGCGAAGAAGAACAGCCAGCGAGCCATCCTTTGCGAGAGATGAGGCGACTGAGTCGCAGTGCGTAACGACGCATGATCCGTGTAAATCACGAACGGCTGAGAGCCCAACAGGTGAGCGCATACTTCATTGCAAGTCGCCCCTTGTCGTGGACAGGATAGTTCTTCTCCGCAGCCTTCTGCTGGCGAGATTCGAACGCCACCACACGCTCGCTCCCCTCGGCGTCTGCTTGCAGCAGGGCACAGCCGATGGCAAAGTCCGAGGCGTCACCGACGACACTAAACGGACGAGCGGGGTCTGGCAGAGCAAGAATAGGCACATGAAGGAGACTGTCCTTAATTGCAGCAAACGCATCTTGATGCTAGGTGTCCCAACACCACTCAGCATCCTTCTTCAGGAGATTGGAGAGTGGCCGAGCCATCTCAGCGTAGTTCTCGCTGTACTTGTGCAAGTAGTTGGCCAAGCCAAGCCACTTGCGAAGATCCTTCTGGTTCTTGGGAACCGGCCAGTCAATAATGGCCTTGACCTTGACCGGGTCGGCCCTCAGGCCACGCTTCCCGATGAAGCACCCTAAGAAGGGGATCTCTTCCGCTCCGAAGATGCATTTGTCAATGTTGGCGTACAGCTTGATTTGACACATGCATTCGAGCACAGCACGCAGGTGCTCCACATGGTTCTCCATATCAGCCTTTCCGTGCTCAGCACGACTGTGGACAAAGATGTCATCGAAGTACGTTTGCGCGTACGCCCGATGGGGCCTGAAGAGCTGCGTCACAAGACGATTAAACGTCGCTGGCGCGTTCGAAAGCCCTTGGGGCATCACCAACCGCTCCCAGAGCATGCCGCTCGGAGTACTCACCGCAGTGAGAGGAATGTCGCTCGTCCTCACGAGCAATAGGTAATATCCATCGACCAAGTCGAGCGCACTGTACATCGTACATCCTGTCATGTTGTTCTGAAGAACATCCTTCCGAGGAATCGGCGTCTGCGCCGGAATGGTAGCGGCATTCAGCTTGTTGAAAGCATGCACGGTACGCCACTTGCCATTCGGCTTTCTGACACAGAATGTCGGCGTAGAGTGTGGAGACTTACTCTCACGCACCATGCCCGCCTCGCGCTTCGCACGGAAAAACGCGTCAATGACGTCACACTGCTCCTTCGGCAAGGGCCACTGCCTCGTCACGCAGTACTTCGTTCCCGGGACGAGATCGATTTCGTGTCGAACACCTCGATCCGGAGGTAGCCCCGAGGGCAGCTCCTTCGAGACCACATCCTGGTAATCCTTTACCACTTGATACAAGGGATCCGACGGGTCCTTCAGGATCGCCGATCCGCTCCGCGCATTCGGCGCCTTCTTGGTGTCTTCCAGGACAGCTTCATCCAGAAGCGAGGACGAGTTCAACTCTTCTTCGGGTCGTATGACCACTACCTCAGCCAAGTCTCCAGCCTTCAAGGCTTCGCCGAACTCGGCCAAGGACATCTCGTCCAGCTCCAGGAGAGCAGACAGTGAGGGCATGTCGTCGAGGTTGATATCTCCGTCAACGTCGCCCGTCACTCCATTCACGAGTGTATAGAGCTGCTCGCTCTCGCGTGGAGCCTCACCGCTCGACACGCCCTTCTCGACTCGTGAGATCGCAGACGCCTTGCGTCTCGCAGCCAGCGCTTTGAGGCGCTGCCTCCTCTTCATGGACCCGTCCGCCCTGAAGAGCTCCGTGATTTCGCGCGCGTCTTGACGCCAGGTGTCACTACCTCGTTCAGCTCCAAGGGAGCTCCAGGGTCTTTACCGACACTCAGCGAAGAGCTGCACGATCCGCAGCCTCCACTCAGTGGATTACGTGCCACTCCACGATCTTCATCCGGGCGACGCCCCTTGTTCTTCGGCATTGTGCCGATCGCGCCGTCGCTGGCACGCAGCAGGGCGTCGCCCTCATACGCACACCCGCTCAGCGGAATTCGTGCCGCTCCACCTGCCGTCCGCGAGCCACGCTCGGAACGCTCGTTCCCGACACTCCACCAACTCGGAGACTCCGATGTCCAGCACATTGACCGACTCGGTCCAGTGCTCGCGCCAGAAGCGCTTCTGCTTCCTAGCAGAGGTGGGTTCATGACTCGCCAATGCTTCGCCAGGAGAGAAGTGCGTAGCACCAAGGGTCTTCGACCTCCAATCGATCCAAGGCTCGTGGCGTTCCAGCCACGCCATACCAAGGATGAGATCATATCTCGAATCGAGGTCTAAGACCAGACAGCGTTCCACGCTATCAAAATCCAAAAATGTCACGCCCAGGTCCACAGGGACCTTAGGCACCGTGACACGAGTGCCCGTCGCGAGACGAACAGTTACGATGTCACTCGCGCGCGCTACCAGCGCCTCAGCATAAAGCTGACTTCCGTCCATCGTAGAACGCCGGGCGTAGTTACCCGACGCTCCCGAATCGATCAAAATCGTCCATGGCTTCGTGAAGCCCTTCACCCAAGCTTGGACAACTAGCAAGCCCGGCTTGCATACACGTTCCGTGTTAGAGAGTACAGCTCTCTTCGGGGCTAAGTCCTGTCGACCTCCACCTCGCCGAGGCTCAATAGAACTTAGTTCTTCCCCAGTAGGCCGCCCCGCGCCTACTGGGACTTCTCGTTTCCCCGAGACAATCCAGAGCCCTGGCTCGAACTCGAAGAGCGGCCTGACGAAGCCTGGCGCTGATGGCGCAGCGGACACCCAGCACGAAGGTGACGGGTGTCACCACAGATGAAGCATCTGCGGATACCGCGACGCTGCTCAGCAGCACGAAGCTCGGCTTCTTCGTCTTCAGCAGAGCTGAGGTCCATGGGTTCCGGACCACTTGACGCGCTAGCGTAAGACGCATTCCACCCAAGTCTCGATGACTTAAAGTTGTGTTCCGCATTCAATGCGACGCTCACAGCCTCTTCAAAAGAGCTCGGGTGTGTTCGGAACACCTCCGTCCTGGCAACGCCAGTGCGGAGGCCCTCCATGAACACCGTAACGGTGACTGCATCCGGCAGGGTGTCCGCAGACATGCCAGCAATGAGAGTTCTCAACTCTTGGACATAGTCAATCAACTCCATCGTGCTCTGCCTGGTCGCCAGGAAGCGTGAGCGCACGCGATACGCCTCGTTAGGCGGAGCAAACACTCGGGACAATTGCTGTTTCAGCTGGTCCCACGTCGGGAAGGCCACCTCGACCGACGTCCCGGACGTTAGTGCCCACTCTCTCGCTCGCCCACCGAGCTTCGAGATAGCTAGTGCCACGTGCTGCGACTCCGTCCGGAGTAGAGCTCATAGCCATCTCAACCTCTCGGGTCCAAAGCATCAAGCTTTCACCCTCCTTGCCTTCAAAGGTCTTCACGCTCAACATGAGCGGCTTGGGTCTTGTTCCCGCGTCAGATGACGTTGGGGCCGCGGCCGTCGCCATCCTCTGCTGGAGGGGCTCTAGCAGAGCATTCTCGTAGCTTGAAAACGCCTCGAGACGCGCGTTCACCGCGTCGAGGCCTTGCTGCGCAAGTTGCGTCACGCCCACCGGGCCCAGCAAGGACATAAGGTTATTAAGCGCATCCTGCTTGTTCGGGGGCAAGTGAGCGAACTACTCCATTCTCCAGAGAGGGTCAGTCTATACAGACTCAGGCCTAGTGCGCAGGCAGCTTCAGCACCGGAGCTGCAGCGGGGCTGCCGTAGCTTTGCGTCAGAGAAAGCTTAACAGACTCGCTGAGTCTCAGCTTAAGATCGCTCGTTCTAATACCAAAACGTACGAGTCCGTACACCCTACGGACTTCAAGAGCCAATCCTAGACTCTTCAGTGTAAATCTCAAACTGAATGTATTTCCCTTTATCGCGGCCAAGCCGCCTACGGGGTAAATGTATCCGGTCCACTATCTAGCATAGTGAACCCTAGTCATATGCATAATCAGTGGCTATGAAGCCGTGTACTGATTCTCCTACTGATTTAGGTTAGACAGTGTGTACCCACTTCATAACCCTTCGGGTAACTCTCGTGTAACCCCGTTACAGGAGCCGTGAGGTGATGCCGTCTTTCGAGAACGCGTTCCAGTAAGTTGATGGAGCTCGGTACCCCGTTCAACTCGACAGGAATCGTCAAGAATCGCGGCTACATCTACGTAGACGACATCGACATCGTTAAGATTGTCGGGGTCGGCTAGCTTGCTACAATCCCCAACTTCCCGTGTGTTATGTTGTAAATCAGTTTCTTCTTACTAATAGCGATGCAATTTCTGGGCAGATGCTGCGGCAGGCTCAGGAGATGCCCTTGGGTCGTACGGGTCACACTACCGAAGTATAACCAAATGATTTTTTGTACCTTCCTATTCAGTATCAAACGGTCTTAATTCGTGCACTTGATCGGTCGGCTGGAAGTAAAGATTCCATCTTACTCAGTTAGGGATCTCCTTACTGCATGATCACCATTAACGTTGCCCAGCTGATTGAATTCATGTTGAGCAGGTTGTGGTTTTGGGGCATAGCCCCCCTTATAATGAAATGTGCATAAATACTTCTTACCTTTTTTACAGGTATTTTTTACTCCAATTAATGAACCCCTGTATTACAATTGAGAATGGGGTAGGGCAAATGAACTATCATAGCCTACCCGGGGGCGATTTCGACCGAATTTTACCTCTTTTTAAGAATGCACAAACTCATCTTGGACGGCGCCCAAACACGACCCTTCAAATGTTACCTTGTTAGAAGGTACATCAAGTTCTTAAACTGAGGTCAACGTTTTATCGAATCGGAGATCGCCCCGTTTGTATCAGCAAACAAACGATTGCGTTAATCGTTGAAGTTTAAGGTAAGAGTTGACGACCCACATGTGGAACCCTTTTCAAGGGGTGGCTGAACTCCGGTTAAATGTGGTAACGGAGGCAAATGACAGTGGCCCCCGCCGTAAAAAACATATGAGAGGTTAGGCAGCTCTGTAAAAAGTCTCCGCTAACGTACGAAACAACGTACTGAAGAGTCATTTGGATTAAGTTATTCATAGATAACCTAATTCAAGGTATCGGTCAGTACACTGATAGATCCTTGGCAAGGGAGCAGTGAAGTCTAAATCCAAAGGCTATACTAATGTAACGCTAACTATTACGAACTACTCATGCGGAAACAAGAGGTAGCACTAGAATTAGTTGCACTGCTTGTATAGGCATATTAGTTGCTCCAATCATTGAATGAGAAAACTATAAATCGATTGCTACAGTTCTGTACTGTGAGAAAACTTTAAATCGATTGCTACAGTTCTGTACTACCGGGTACGAGTATTGGCATGAAACAGAAAGCGGTCACTAGGCCAGAAGGATCATTTAGTGGAGACAACAGCCAGAATGTATGCTCTGTAGCTATAAAGAAAAAGTGGAGATATTCTCTCTTTGCCCTGATATTATACTGACACCCTTGATAAATAAACGAAGTATTGTCATTTGCACAGGAAGAAAGACATTATTGCTTTCCTAAATCACGGCCATTTCCCGTGCAAGCTAAAGTACTGCAAAAACTGTAATTATGCCCCGTGAATTATTGCAGCAGTGCCCCTGGGGCATTATTAGAAGGGAGCCACTATTAAAGGGAGTGGGGCACTACATGTTCGGATGACCAAATACAATTTGCGTTAAAAAGTCTACTTACACAATGAATTCTACAGCAATCACTGATAATGGTAAGTTGTTGCACAAACTTTAATATTGTGATATGAAACATTTGAAATTTATAAGAGAAAATTCGGAATTAAAGTCAATTTTTCAGAAAAAGTGATTTATTTGAGTGTGGGGCACTATCACCGATTTTCATGGGGTGGGGCACAATTAGAGGGAGGGGGTATAATTACAGTTTTTACAGTAGCAATTTGCAATTCTGACACCAATTTTTCGGTCTATAATGAATATTCACACAAATACCAAATGTATAGCTAACACTAGCGTTTGTTAACTGTTTGTTAGTGTATAGTGAATCTGGCTAGCATGTACATATATGTGGAGTGAGCCGTGTCGTCGTTCATTTTGAAGCTCTTTTTAAGTCACTTGCAGTGAGTTATTGTTATTGTGAAAAGCACTTTTTTTGGGGGGGGGGCACGCTGCTGGTCTCGCTGTTTCGATGAGCTTTAAATTAATGTAATGTAAGAACAAATGTGCATACCGGTGGTCGTTGAATGTAATGTGACTGAATTGTTCGACATGAGTTACGATTCTACTGATATCTTGGCTGCTGAATGCTCGAGCACAATTTAGTCTGGAGCTGTGGGGGTATTTAACGATGTCCACCCAGACGTTTATTACAATCGACCGGGTTTAAACCAAAAATTATTGAAATCGACCGGCAGGAGGGCGCGCGATGTCACCGACGTCACGAGCGAGCGCAGCGAGCACAACTAAATAGCGCGCGTGTTCCCGACGATCAACTACATAGAACTTGCATGTCCGAGTCATCCGTCGCCGCCATAAATGAAGACGGGAAAGAGGCTTGAAGAAACAACAAGGGATTTCGTGCCGCATCTGGTAGTGCCGTCGTAGATTTTGACCTCATTCAACCGTAAATCAATATATAGTCTTTTGCTTAGCTCTGGTCTCCATATTACAGTAGTAAATAAACATTCTTTGGCGTTGCCACCATTGACCGCTGAACACTTCGAGGATACATACTTTGAACCAATTTGGTAAAAGTATGTGCGTGTATAGGATACAGGGGGGCGGTGCTGAAAGGCTAAGATACAACATTTGCCGAAGCAATGCCCCTCTAGCAACCGGGGCGAAAATTCGCCGTGAGGATGCTGCTATACTAGTATTATGGACGATGATATGCTGGACAAGAGAATCAGCAACCGTTGGTTTGAGTGATATTTTAGTTTTTTTTTCCAGCTACTGTCAGGTAGTTAAATAAGCTATGTATGTCTTTCTGAAAACAAAATACTCTCATTTACCTATCCTAGCCAACGTGAAGCCCTAGTACCGCAGCAGTACGTTCGGTAATAAAAACAAAACACCTTTAGCTCTGTGAATACTTGGTCGTTTCGCTTATGGCTAATGGGAGAGACCACGTTGTTTCTTCGTCCTATTATTTCAAATTGCACTTAAAAATGTCAGAGCTGAAGTACTTCAAAAATGCACTTTTGGAGATGAAGACGGTTGAAATAAATGAGGACGCAGTAAGAGAGTGATAAGCGAGATGGATTACGGCACAACGTCAGTGTTTACTGGCCATCGACAGCGCGGAGATTGTAGAGCTCAGCCTCAGCCTTTTAAAGCGCTTCTTGCGCACGTTCCAAGCAGTGTTCAGCGAGCCCGCGCTCATCTTCAGCGTTTACCCGATCTCGTTCAAGGTTGGCGCAATGAACTTGAAGCTCTTAGATTTCAGCACCGGCCAGGGTCACCTCGGACGCGTGATGATCATTGCTCTCTGTCAAGCGCTGCCGCTCACACTCAACTCGGTCAAGGTAATGACGGAGACCTTGGATCTCGCGAGCCTGCCGCGCGACTTGGCCCTGGAGATCTTGGATCTGACGAGTATACCCGTCATAGTGGAGATGATGAGCTTCCGGGGCAGTGCGAGGGGCGCTACGGGCGGAGTCTGCCATAGTATTATAGGCTTGGTGGATTTGAAAGTGAGAACAAGTGTCTGCAGTGATGCCGCTGGTCGGCAACAACTACAGACAGGAGGCGATTGTGGAGAAGCAGGATCCAAGAAATTGGGACAAAGGGTGATCGGCAGAATGATAGATCCAGACTCCGCGACGGATCCACCAGACTGGTGGATCGGGCCCCGTACCAGGTGTTAGTGATTGCAATGGAAGACACTACGAATACGACCGGACGTCACGAATGTGTGGCCAAGCAACGCCATGCCTCGAGACCCAAGATCCAAGAGATGCAGCTGTCAAGTGGATCGGCGATCCGATCCAATCCAGATCTGATTCTGATTCGGACTCAGATGGAAGTGAGCGGTGGATCTAAGGTCATGGCGCAGCGAAGGTAATCAAGCGACACGCAAGGAAGGTGAACAAGCTTCATAGTGTCAGTAGGTACAGATGGGATGACAGGATCCATAGGAAGATAGGACTTTGGGATGGGATTGGACATAAGCATAAATCAGACTCGAATTTGCCTTATACATCGCAAGTGCCTTCGCCTGGAAACGGGAAGTACATCGGCCCCACGGCTTAGCAAGGTTCTGGTAGTGGATCTAGCGTTGGTTAAGACTGGATAATACATTGGCCAGTTCTACAACCTTCCTAGTGACCTACTTGCAAGTGCAGATCCCCGATCCACCCGGAGTTACTACTTGGCCGGGTGCATCCTCGACTCTCAGCATCTACGGATCCCGCCACAGGAAGCGGCAAGTACGACAAAGGAAGACCTGCGAAGGCAAAGGAAAGGAACAACAACAACCCAAATGCAACCCCACGGCCGGATCCAGATCCAGGCCGCCCGATCCAAGTCGACTACCACTGGATTGGGAGTAACTACTGCGAGCAGAGTGAAGATTTCAGCGCTGCTCCACCCACATCCCCGCGTCTCGCCCAGACTCTCCTGTCTTCAAGACTCGGACGCTTCAGCAGACACCAGAGGAGCAGATCCAGCCCTACACAAGGTGACCAGTTCAGCACACAGATCACGGATCATCGGGGGACCCCCTCCGTAAGTCGGTGTTCGGGCGCAGTTGGTAAGTTGGATTGGCAATCTCGCAGATTTTGCTGATCCTGCTACGCCACAACGAAGTCCCCATTAAAATGACTTGGTACCGGTATACCTCTCCTTACTGTAGTGTCCGGTGATTGATTGGATAAATAAGTAGGTTTAGGGCTGCAATGTATAGCAGGGCGGGGCCCTCGACCTCCCCAAATTTTACTTGGGTATAGTGGGCTTTTGGACCCCTCGAATCGAGGGATCACCAGCCTTTTAACAAGGCCGTGCTCTGCCCGGAACAGCTCTGGATTTTACGTCGCTCTTGGGCATATAAGTAAAAAAGTTAGTGTACTGCGGCATCTTGTTTCTACGTGCCAATGGCAGAAAGGAGTAGAGATATGGTATTGGTCGAGGGTAACCACAATTAGTTGAATTAACGGATTTATACGAATAGTGGCCGTTGTTGAATTCACTAGAGGTTTGGGCTGGTAGTGCATTTTTGAAGTACTTCAGCTCTGACATTTTTAAGTGCAATTCGAAATAAAAGGACGAAGGAACAACATAGTCTCTCCCTTTAGCCACAAGCGAAACAACCAAGTATTCACAGAGCTAGAGGTATTGATTACCGGACGTACTGCTGCGGTACTAGGGCTTCACGTAGGCTAGGATAGGTAAATGACAGTTTTTTGTTTTTCAGAAAGCCGTTGCACATACATAGCTTATTTAACTACCTGACAGTAGCCGAAAAAACAACTAAAACATCACTCAAACCAACGCTTACTGATTCTCTTATCCACCATATCATCGTCCATAATAAAACACAACCTGCTCAACATGAATTCAATCAGCTGGGCAACGTTAATGGTGATCATGCAGTAAGGAGATCGCAAACTGAGTAAGATGGAATCTGTACTTCCAGCCGACCGATCAAGTGCACGAATTAAGACCGTTTGATACTGAATAGGAAGGTACAAAAAATCATTTGGTTATACTTCGGTAGTGTGACCCGTACGACCCAGAGTTCGATACTGAATAGGAAGGTACAAAAAATGATTTGGTTATATTGTAGCAAGCTAGCGACCCCGACGATCTTAACGATGTCGATGTTGTCTACGTAGATGTAGCCGCGATTCTTGACGATTCCTGTCGAGTTGAACGGGGTACCGAGCTCCATCAATTTACTGGAACGCGTTCTCGAGAGACGGCATCACCTCACGGCCCCGGTGCTTAAGCTGCCTGCGCACGAGGCCTGAGTCGCATGACCTCTGGGTCTTCACTAATGATGCCGGACCTAATGGCTCTTGCCACAGGTCATAGCTAATCATGTAGCTGCCAGTGACCGATGCTTTCGTCGTAATGCCTAACTAATATTGTGAAAACCAAACACTATGTCCAATTTTTTTGCAAATCGATCGATTTGGGTGCTTATTAAGCGGCTGACACCTTGTTTTGTTATATATAAATAGGATTATACTCCGATTTGGCGTTCCCCAGCCCTGTTCATATACCGCGGACTGCCGTCGATTTATACTCAAATCACGTCGAATGCCCATGTGAGACTGCCAGTGTCACACTGGGTATTATGAGGGTAGCTCGTTTATATGAACGGTGCCCCATGTCAACGTGGACGGCAAACTCGACGCTGCCGTATACATGAAACACCCGATGGGTGCATGCAATATGTGTCTGCGTCTGAACTATTCACGGGGCTGAAATACGCTTGCTCTAGCCCGCTGCACGATGCAGTGCACCTCTGCGGCCATTTATATAGCACAGGAAGCTAGGCTCTCATTAGCATTTGATAGGGATTTGCACATGGACGGTTTACGACCAACGCTACGATTTAGGATTTGGCGTACCCGTTTTTATATATATTCTACCCCTCCTAATCAAGCTAATCTGGTCTGGACATCTTTGCCGGCATGTTGTTGGAGCGAAAAAAAATCCGATGGATGTCGCTTGAGTGGCAGATAAACTATCTATCACAGGTATATATACTTGATTAAAGGGTATGCAAAATAATAGGTAATTTGACTCAATCTCAACCGGATGGGTCAACATAGCAGCATAATTTGATTAGATCGCAGGCTATCCAGTATAACAGGTATTTTAGATATTAGCATCAGCAGCGCTCAAACACATATTTAGCAGGTATTTGATGTGAGAATAATGACACCTCAGTGGCCTTCACCCATGGACTCTGGATAAAATCCAGAGAACAGTCTTTTAGTAACGCTATGCTTTGTTGAGGGCTTTAAAGTAATGGGTGCCTGCCAAAAGGGTCATAACGACCCGGAGTAAATGCAGCAGAAATGCTCGGTATAAGCTAACATAAATCTCGTGAGACCGGAAAATCGTCTCGATAAACTGGCGGTTATGCCGTGTACCCATCTTAACGACTTACTACGACTTTGTATTTAATATGTCGACCATCATTCTTGTGAAGATCGCCTGTCAATGACAGGCTGTCATATATCTTCTTCCACCAGCCGCTTGTGAATCGCGCGTCGAACAGCGCCCAGGTCCTTGTTGTAGCTCACGTAGGCCTCGCACAGCACACACAGAGCGTCGCACGTATCATTCTGGAGCTCCATCACCGCAGCAGCGTGAGCAGAAGAGTGCTCATATCGTAATGAGCATGCTGAGATAAACTGCAGTCTGCAGAAAGATCTAGCCATATGAATGTCCGGAGCAAAGTGACGCTGTAGGGCGAATAGAGGTGGTACTTGGGCATTTGTAATCGGACGGAGTTGTTGTCGATAAGCATGTTGTGGCGGGTGCAACTAGGCTATATGTCGACATATCTACCCGCATATCTGCGGTAACTATGTTAGGTCCTTATGACCCTTTTGGCAGGCACCCAATGGTACATAAGTGCACGGCGCCCCTTCGTCTCGCGGTATTACGGCGGTATGTTTGCCTGCTGCGCTGGCTGCCCGAGCTACACCTTTGTGCGGCCTACTTCGTACCAACGTGCAATCAAATCCGAAAGTCGCAAAATTCATATTGCAAATTTCTAGTTAGCAACTTCAATTACGCATTCAAAGATGGAATTACGGCAATCAAAGTTGGACCAGAGGTCCAAGATCTCCATGGCTACGTAAGCTGGCGTGTTGTGCTCGCGCCAAAAGCAAGGGCGCGCGGTTTGGCGCGCACTATAGCCGACGCCGACCGAGGGGAGCTCACTTCGCAATTCGCCTTCTTCTTCGCAGATGTCCCTCCAAGGCCGCGTTACTCGCCACACCGTCCTCGAGAAGCAGCGTCCTAAAATCCCGCATTAAGCGAGACTTGGCTCTGGATCGCCACGCAATCTACGATCGCTCGCGTGAGCCGGACAGCAACGGTGAGATCCTCTCCATCTCGGAACGCCAGATGCACATCCTGGAGCGCGCCGCGACCGCTAACATGAACGTGATGACCCCAGCGCTGGAGGCCAGCATGGAGCTGCACTGTCGCGACTTCGCCACCAAGGCGGCGAACAACGAGGACATGGTGTACGGCATGTAACAGGGCTCGTCGGACAAGTAGTAGTAGCCTACTGTACGAATTTGATTGCCGTAATTCCATCTTTGAATGCATAATTGAAGTTGCTAACTAGAAATTTGCAATATGAATTTTGCGACTTTCGGATTTGATTGCACGTTGGTACGCACAAAGGTGTAGATAATCCTTTTGCTTTCACTTTGGCATCGCGCGGAGCCCCTCTCAACATTGTGGTAGCGAGCTATGCAAGCAGACCCCGGTAAGGCTGACCACCTGATCATGAACTAGGTTGGGCACGCTATGTTTTGCTGGGTTGTGAAGCCAACAACGCTGTTTCATCCGTAGGGCGAGATCTTAATTAAGAGATACTTGTATCGAGACATCGAATGCTGAAGACCAAGAGAGGGGGCTTTCGCTCCCACGCTCGTAGGTCTGTTGAAACCTAGAACCGCTGGCGAGAACCTTTCTACTTGGTTGGAAATGGGGAAAACCTCAGACGACGTGTTCAAGTTACTGAAGCTGGACGACGGGGTGGAGAATCTCCTCGCCCACCCAAACATGAACACGTGGGCGTCCTACGTGGAGATGTTGAACAAGCAGAGGCCGGGGAAGGAGGTGCCCATGCTTGAGACGATGACGAAGACCTACGGAGACGCAGCAGTGGCCAAGATGATTGAAGAGGCGACGAAGTTTTCCAGCACTGAGACCATGGCGAGGGCATTGAGGAGGGAATTACTCGAGGGCTGGTCCTCTGCTAAGAAGTCCCCGGATGAAGTGTTCAAGCTGTTACAGCTCGACGAGGGGGTGGAGAACCTTCTTACGAATCCGGCTGTGAACATCATGTTGCTTTACGTGAATGCGTTCAACATTGAGAACCCGGCCAAGAAGACAACCTTGATGAGGACGATCATGACGGCGACCACCAAATAGGCCGATGCCATGGTGGCAAATGCCCTCAAAGCCGGGAGGAAGGTCAAAGCTACAGAAGACCGGGCAACAGAGTTGCAGGGACTGCAGTTCAACCGATGGGTTGAGGCAGGAATCAAGCCACGGAAAGTCATCGGGTCGATATTCAGCACCAAACACCGAGGAGGCGATTGCGAAGCAGTACGCAGTGTACTACAAATAGCAGAAAAAGTTTATCCGAGCACGAGAAGGGTGGTAGCAACCATGGCGCATAGTGCACCCAGCGACCACATCATTTTTCTGTGTCAACTTTAAACAAAAACACAAAGTTTCTTTTTTTTCTTTATTTTTGCGGTACAGATTCTTGGAGTGCAATGACTTCAACAGTACGGGTATGGCAATCATACACTGCAGCGAGATTACAGCCGACACTGACGCTGCGTTGAGAGAGCTCGGCCCATATTAGTTAGTATCTGGAATTTCTTCAGGCAATACCACTTACTACGTACTAGTTCGGGCACATTTCCTTCCTTCGGCGGGGAGAATCGATTGTTCAATCTCTCACTGTTACGACCCTGAGAAGTACTACTACTACTGTTACCTAATCGACGTGCTCTATCTCGTACCGGTGTTATCCGAAGCGAACTTTTTTCACCGGTTTGACGTCAGCTTTCTTCCTGCGAGTCAGCGATGCAGGTGATGCCGGGCTCTTGATGTAAATGTTCATGTAGTCGAGCAGCAACTGTTTGTAGCGCGGGTGGAATGGATCCACTTTCAGCTTACCCTGGACATGCCCCACGGTGTATTGATTCTCGCTCCAGCTCTTGAGCAAGTCGACTCGGAACTTCTTGTCGCCCAGCGCCCTCATCAGGTCCTTTTTGCGGAAATCGTTCATTTTCTTCTCCAAACCGGTCAACTGCTTCAGCACGCTTCCGATGCTTCTCTCCTCGGCGCCGTGAATTGACTCATAGGAGCGTAAGAATCGGCTACTACTGGCACTGTTCGCAGCTGCGTTTCCTGGGTGAGCTTGGGTGATATGTGCCGACGCGAAATCACATAGCACCACAAGGGTGGTCGCGGCTAGGAGTATTCGCATGTCGAGTTTCCAGTGTGTGTGTAGATTGAGTGGCGGAAGGTAAATTGGCGAGTGGGGAGGATTTCACCTGGCTGGACAGAATTCGACGGTCGACGACGAGTGATTAGTACATGCAAGGATGTGCGAATCATGCGGTACTGTACTGCACCGTACGTACGCTCTACTCAACTCATGTCAGTGCTGTGTTATCGTCCACGAAAAAGGATCTCGCGGACAGGAAACCAGGCTACGCAGCGCTGTCGCTTGAGCCGGCGTGCTCCGGTTCGCCTGTGCCCAAGGAAGGAAAATCAGAAATGAGACCATTAACTTGGTGAATGTACAATGTTTTCATTTGAGAAGCGCAGAATGCAGGGGGTTCCTACGGTAAATAGCCTAGACAGAATACATGTATATGCATTGAAGTTATTTGGTACCATGTTTGAACGAGACCACCCGACTATTCAGTATCTTGCAGCGTGCTGGATGCAAGCAGTGGTGCAGACAGCGTCTGCTCCGTGGGCAACATAGCCTTCGTCTTCCGCTCCAGTGCATCATCGGCGACAGTTGGAGGCGTGTAATATCGAAGCAGCAGCGACGAAATCACCACGGACACGGACGAGAGCGCCATCGCAGCGCTGGCAAACATGGGCGGGATACTAAACCCAACCGGGTACAGCACGCCGGCAGCTAGCGGGATCAACAGACAGTTGTAGCCGAAAGCCCACACGTAATTCAGTCGGATCCGGTTGAAAATCGTGCGAGACAAGTGCAGCGCAGTGATGACAGCGACCAAGTTGGACTTCATCAGCACCATGCCAGCCGTTTCGACTGCAATCTCCGTGCCACCGCCGATGGCGATGCCCAAGTCCGCCTGAGCAAGTGCAGGGGAGTCATTGATGCCATCGCCCACCATGGCGACAATGCGGCCCAAGTCCTGCAGCTCTTTCACTTTGGACGCCTTCTCGGACGGAAGCACGTCGGCCATCACATTGTCACGATTCATCCCCAAGTGCTCGGCGATAGTGAACGCTGTTCGCGTATTGTCGCCAGTGACCATCCAGACTTCCAACCCCATCGTTCTCAGCTTTCTCAGAGTACGAGCTGCCTCTCCACGTGGAGCGTCAGCCACAGCGAACACACCGCTTAGTTCCCCGTCGACGGCCACGTAGATCGACGTCTTGCCGGCGTTTTGAAAGGCGATTACAGTCTGCATGACTTCGATGCGGTTCGCTCCTTCGACGTCATTTTCTTCCATCCACGCTTTGTTGCCAATCATGATATCCCGGTCGCCCACGCAACACAAAATGCCCTTCCCTGAAGCTGCACGGAAATCCGTCGGCTGCTCAAGAGGCAACGACATGGACTTGGCGTAGTCCGTGATGGCCGCACCCAGAGGGTGTTCACTTCCGCGTTCTGCGGATCCAGCGAGGACGGCCAGCTCCTCCGCGTCTAACGTTGAGCTGAGTGGATGCACATCCGTCACGACAGGCTTCCCCACCGTCAACGTCCCCGTCTTGTCGAAAATGATCGTGTTCACATTGTGAGCAGCTTCCAGTGGTTCGCCTCCTTTGATCAAGACCCCGTGTGCGGCTCCGACACCCGTACCGACCATGACAGCAGTGGGCGTTGCCAGTCCCAACGCACAGGGACACGCTACGACCAGCGTCGCGATGCCAAAGTCCAGCGCGAACACAAACTTCCCGTCCGAGTTGGGGATCCAGTCTTTGGGAATGCCATCCCGAGCACAGAGTATGTGCCACACCGCGAACGTCCCCAACGCAAGCGCGACTACCACCGGGACGAAGATGGAGGAGATGTAGTCGGCGTAAGCTTGAATTGGGGCCTTTGAGGCCTGCGCGTCCTCCACAAGTCGAATGATCTGACTCAACGCCGTGTCGGTGTCGATCCCCGTGACTTGCATGTGGAACAGCCCTTCCACATTCAAGGTCGCCCCCAGCGCGCGGTCTCCAACGACTTTCTTTACGGTCTTGGACTCACCAGTCAGCATGGACTCATCCACTCTGCCTTCGCCATACACAACCACACCGTCCGTGGGGACCGAGGATCCACGCACAACCTTCAGGACGTCTCCACGCTGCACCAATTCAATCGGCACTACTCGCTCTTCGATGATGTGTGATCCGTCCGCGCTGAAGATCAACAGCGTGGCCGACTTGACCTGCAACTCCATCAACTTGGTCAGCGCCGCCGACGTTTTCACCTTCGCAGTCGCCTCCAGGAGCTTCCCCAGCACTACAAACGAGATCAGTACCGACGACGTCATGAACATGTCCAAGGTCGCAACCTCCGCGTTGTCCAGCGCGATGGCACGAATCACAGTAAACAAGCCGTAGAAATACGCCACATTCGAGCCCATCGACACCAGGAACGCCATCCCCAGCACGCGGTTCCTCACTCCTTTCCAAGCGTCGACGTGGAATCGACGAGCTGAGTAAAACTGGACTGGGGACGCGAGAATCGCGACGGCCAATGCCTCACAGGAAAGGCCAGGCACGACTTCCGACATTAACCCGTGCTTGACCTGTGCGATGTTCTCGAACACCAGCATTATCAGTAGGATTGGGGGCGTGAAGACCAATGCAGCGAAGAAATCGGTGCGATACTGTGAGATCTCCCTCATGCGCTGATCTCCGAGAGCCTGTAGCGCATTGGCCTCAGTCACGTAGGAAGCCTCGTACCCAATGTCCTCCACCGACTCGATCAGCGTCCGAATGCCGACCACGGACTTATCGAAGTGAATGGCAGCCTTCTCGGTCGCCAAGTTTACAGAGGCGGATAACACGCCTGGCGTGCTCTTCAGCAGGTTTTCGACTGAGTTGGAGCACGAGCTGCACGTCATCCCGCCGATCAACAGTGTTGCGTCGCCCATTTCACTCTTCTCGTCCTTCGGTATGCACGAGGAGGCTTGGTATCCGACATTCTCCACAGCTTTAGCAAGCGCTTCGACACTCATAACATCCCTATCGAACTGCACGACAGCTTTCTCAGTCTCTAAGCTCACGGATGCAGAGACGACGCCCTCTGTGCGCTTCAAAGCACCCTCGACGGTGTTGGCACACGAGCTGCACGTCATTCCACCGATCAGCAACGTCACTTTGGCGATCGCGCTCTTGTCCGCCTCGTCGATTGATAGCGAAACTTCTCTCGAGTCATTATCATGGATCCCTTGAGCCTTCACGCCACTTGAGTGCGATGCTTGAACGAGGCGAGCGTTGAACTTGGGCCCGACACTACGGACCGCCTCCAGTAGCATTTCATCGTCGAATTGGCGGTCAGATGCCACGTCGACAGACGCGTTGTTGGAATCGAAATTCACAGACGCCGCCACGACACCTTCCACGGCACTGAGAGCTTGCTGCACCTCGCAGTTCTTGGCACAGCTCCTGCCATCGATCGAAAGGAGAATGGTGCGTGGCGCCATTGGCGCTGATTGGCCTTCATTCATCATCTTTGAGCTCGTTCACACACCAATGCAAATTGTGCAATGGGAGACTTGTAGGCCAGCGGCGCGCGGAACTGGGCCAGCCTTTGACCTTGACCCGCGACCCGGTATCACCTTCGTTCACGTCATCGAACACGTCAACACGCAGAAAGAATTTGACACGAGTGTGGATGCGGTACGGCTGAGACGAGGCGCTTGATGGCGCGTAGCCGTTGACCCGGGTCGAACCTGCCACACTACAGCAGCACGAACAGCAAACGAGTCTACATGAACAAAACCGATGTTTAATTGGCCGCGCGCGGGGCGAGCAACGAACCTACTTTCCTGATCAAAACCAGCTCATAACGATAGCCGATCCATGTCGCCCGAGACTCGCCACAGCTCGTCCAGCGTCTGGAACTCGTCCATCTTGAGGTCCGACAACCGGCCGACGTCGCCGATCTCGTTCAAGAACACGTCAAGGCTGCCCCGGCCGGCCAGGTTGCCGCCGCTGCCAGAGTTGCGCAGCCGTCGAGCGGCCGACGCCCGCGCAGCATCGATGCTGAGTCTCGGCTTGACCTTCTTGAGCGACGGCTCGTTAGATCTGTTGTCGCCATCGTCGTCCGTGTCGTCGTTAGATTTGGTGGAGCCAGCGTTGCTGCTGGGCATCGGCGGCCTCTGGCCAGCTTGGAACCGCTGCGCGAACGCCGCCGCAGGGTTGAAAGGTCTCTGCGGGCCAGCGTAATGCTGCTTGCTAGAGGGGTGAGGCTGCTCCTTGCGCTTCTGCTGTTGCTGTTGCATCTGCATGAACGCAGCCACGGGGTTGCTGTTACCAGCAGACGGAGAGCTCTTCGCAGCTTGACTGCGAGCAAACATAGCGGCCGGGTTGGCCATCGGCTGAGTAGAAGGCGCGGGCATTTGCGCAGATCGCGGCTCCTCCTTGGCTTGCACGCCGTTGTGGATCGACTGCTCCTCCTGCGACCGACGCGACGACGGAGGCTCCTTCTCGGGGTTGGGCTGGTCTTCCTCATGCGCAGGCATATGCCGCTGCACTTGAGCGTTCTGCGGCTGCAAATGTGGGGGGATTGGCGGCGCGCGATCCACGTACTGGTGGGTCTGCTGGTGTCGCTGGTGCTGCTGCACGAACGCCGCGGCGGGGCTCATTCCGCTGTTGTTTGACATCATCGAGTTGCCCGACGACGACCCGCCATTCATTGAACTGGGCGTAGGGGGCATGTCATAGTTGTAAGACATCATCTGCGGGTGCGGCGAGTGTGACATTTGCTGCGGCTGGTGAGGCGACACCTGCGAGCTGCCGTACATGCCTCCTCCAGACCGGTACGAGTTCATCGGCGCGGCGGAGCCATAGATCTGCCCGTTGTTCATGTTTCCACTGGGCGTTGAAGACCCCGTGGGGTACATGCCGCCGTTCAGGTTGGAGCTATACCCCGACGACGGACCCGCGTAACCCTGGCGGTAGTTATCCTGCTGCTGCGAAGGTCCCGACATGCCGTTGGACGACGCGTTCACCATGTTCGGCCGACGATCGTAGTCGTGCGAGTTATTGTTTTGCACTGATCCCGACGGGGGCAGCGAGTGGTCGTAGCCATTGCTCACGATATGCTGCTGCATCGGAGGCTTGCGGTAGTGCACCATCGTGGGGTCATAGCCGCCGCCGCTCATATCGCTCGTGTACATCATGCCGTTGCTGCCCATGCCTCCGCCCATCATGTTCATACTCGGGTGATGCTGGCCACCGGACTGCATGCTCCCTGCCGGCACCACTTGGCAGTTCGGAAGTCGCATCATCTGGGCACCTTGCTGCTGCGCGTGCATGGAGAACGCGGCCACCTCGTCACTCTTAACCATGCCGCCGTCGAAGCCAGGACCCTGCTGCATCATTTGGCCGGGCATGCCCATGACGCTCTTCGGCGTCATCTTGTTCTTGTCGGCCTGGCCACGACGCCCTTGCCTGCAACAATTATCATCACGTCAGCGTTACGTTAGTTCCTCCTCAAGGGGTGCATACAAACTTCAAGCAAGGAAACACACACGCAACGCACCCCTTGCGCACTCTGCAGAGCGACTTCCAGCGGATCTTGACAGCGTCTTCTGTGCGGCCCGGCAGCATGGCGGCGATGGCCGACCAGCGGTTGCCGAGTCTGGCCTGCGCATCGAGAATCATGCGGTCCTCCTCGGGCGAGTACTCTCCGCGGACGATGCTCGGGTCCAGGTGGTTGTACCAGCGCTCGCGGCACTGCTTGGACGTGCGGCCGGGGATGCGCGTGGCCACCTGGCCCCAGTTCTTGCGGCCCTCGGCCACCAGCTCCTTCAGCAGCTCGTCCTCGTCGGGCCGCCAGTGGCCCTTCACCAGGCCAGGGGCCAACACCTTTGTCCAACGCTGCAGACACTGCGTGTGGTTGCGGCCGGGCACCTCCTCGGCGATGGACTTCCAGTTGCGCTCGCCGTGGCGGCCCACGGCCTCGCGGAGCTTGTCGTCCTCCTCCTGCGTCCAGCGCTTGGGCACGGCCTTGTCCTTCGTCTTCATAATCTGCAGCAGCAGCAGCAGCAACAACAGCAACAACGTCACGCCCGTCAGCCCTCTACTCGTACCAACTAGCTACCTCCTCTGCCTCGGCCCACGTACGTCGTGCTGCTTCTGGCGGGGCACGCCCTTGATCTCTGTGAACACGCGCTTGCTGCCGCTCTGCGTGGTGGTGATGACCGCTGGCTTGGCCGGAGCCGGCTTGCTGGCGGCCACGCCGGCCGGTGGCGCTGCCGGCCCGTCGCCCTTGGGGGCGCCGCCGGCCTGGCCCTCGGTGAAGAGCAGCTTGCCGAAGTCCGAGATGGACGAGCGGCCCTCGGCCTCCATGGGGAAGGTCTCCACGAGCTCGCCCATGAGCTTGGAGATGGACTCGCGACTGACGCTGATGCTCATGGCCTTGGCCCGGGTGCGCGTCGGTCGGCCGGGGATTAGAAAATGCGAACAGCCAGCGCCCAGCCGACAGAGACCGGCAGGAGCTTGACTTGCTGCTCGCGCGCCGTCAAATGCTCGGGTAAGCCGCGGGGCACAATGCTGCAACAGGTGACGCGTGTGGCGGTCGCTCTTCCGCCGAAGGTGTTGGAGTGGCCCGGCCATGCATCGACACAATCCGGCTCTCTGCGCCAGATGTACCCCCGAGCGTACCCCCTCTGTACCCCTCAGCATACAAAACCCAAGAGCAAAAGCGAACGACAGCTGGATGGACGCCCCAGCGGATAAGCAACATCTTGCACTCCGTATGTGGTGCCACACTGCGAGGCTGAGGTGTTTTGAAAACACTGTTTTCACGCTCGAGCGGCTCGAGGCCATGAACATGTGATCAAAGCGTGTGTGTTTTACTGCACAAACGTTCCGCTGTACATGTACAAGTGCATTGGTCGTAACTCGATACTGGTACGAGCGTCACTACTGAAGTTTTTTAAATGTGCAGCAGATTAAAGCTTTACGCAAGACTCAATGAAAATACTACAGTATATCGAAACCTGTCATAGCATAACCTTGACACAAGATCGCCGCTTTTTTTTAGCTGAATACGTTTTTCCACTTTAAAAGGTAAAGAAACAACTTCAGTTTTCTAAAATGAAGAAACCATCCGGTACAGTACGGCACATCGGTACTTTTTCTCAATTAACCTTAAACCATACTTTCCCAACAAAATAAAAAACAGTGTACAAAAACACCGTTTGTAATTTTCTGGGGTATTACATTTATTTTTGTAGGTTATGCAAAAGCAACTATTTTTTTTAAGTGTGACTTATGTAGCGGTTATCTTGTTAATTCACAAACAGCGTCACTACCGGTACTGTTTGCGAGCGATTACGAGGTTGAGGTTTACTAACGCAACACAAACGAAAGTTATTTGAAAGGTTTAGTAGTTTGCATTATGCATCAAGGATTGTTCAGCGTTACAGCTTACTTAAAGTGTTTGGTTAAGGACGGCATCTTAAGTGCATTGTGAGAAGATCATTGACGGTGCAACGAAGCATCCGTGCTTAATGGCTTCTCAACTACTGCTCTCCCGCGTTGCAAAAGCGAAACATAGCAAATTACGCCGATGGGATCGATATATGGACGGTGAAGTAGGACGCGCAATGAGAGGAAAACGGAAGGAATTTACTTCAACTCACAGAATGTAAAATTCGTGTTTTCTACAGCGTCGCCATCCCAGGGAATACAGGTTGAATAAAACGGTTTCGATACCCCAACCCCACCCAACCGTACAAACGAGGTCGTATCCCGTGTTGATTGCCTGTTAGCATATCTGTTTCCGCGGTTCAACGTCCGGAGAATAGCTAGGCGCTAAGATGCACGAGCCACGTTCATACCTCAGAGCTAGTACACGGCCCAGCGCTAGAACTTAAGTCAAATGTTGGAGATAGCTTCAAACATCGGAGATAAAAATAATCGAACAATGACCAATCGAATTTCGGACATCAACTTTTCGAAAGTGAAAATCACCCGTAGAAATCAGTAAAAACCATTTTCGTCCGATTGAATTTGCAGGAGTTTCAATAGAAAAGAATATGCCAAAGTTTTGAGATAACACTCGTAAATCCGGTATTCTGGGGATCTGAACAAACAGAATATGGACTTCACACCTCGAGTTGTTAGCATTTTGGAGCGCTTAAATAGCTTAAAAGAGCACGAGAGACATCGCTTTAAATTTCAATTCGTTCAAAAAAATACGTGAAGAATACTCCCCTAGCCCTAAGTAACCCACACCACCAAGAGGTTACACTCCATTGTGAGGGTTACTCTGGCGCTGGCGATCTTTCGGCCTGTCATCCGGTGCCCCAAGAGGCGTCGGACCGTCGCCGTCTGCTTCATTCCCCGCTTCGTGCAGGACCGCGCAAGCCCCGCTCCTATCCACACACACACCACCATGTCCTCCGCGTACGGCTCCCGCGGCGGCGCCAAGGCCAAGGGCGCGGCCCAGAAGAACAAGAAGTTCGAGCTGACGGAGGAGCAGAAGCAGGAGATCCGCGAGGCCTTCGACCTGTTCGACACGGACGGCAGCGGCACCATCGACGCCAAGGAGCTCAAGGTGGCCATGCGCGCGCTGGGCTTCGAGCCCAAGAAGGAGGAGATCAAGAAGATGATCTCGGACATCGACAAGGACGGCAGCGGCACCATCGACTTCACCGAGTTCCTCGAGATGATGACGTCCAAGATGAGCGAGAAGGACTCGCGCGAGGAGATCCTCAAGGCCTTCCGCCTCTTCGACGACGACGAGACGGGCAAGATCTCGTTCCGCAACCTCAAGCGCGTGGCCAAGGAGCTGGGCGAGAACATGACGGACGAGGAGCTGCAGGAGATGATCGACGAGGCCGACCGCGACGGCGACGGCGAGATCAACGAGGACGAGTTCCTGCGCATCATGAAGAAGACCAGTCTCTATTAGGTGCTGTAGGCGGACTCGAACAAGCTGTAGACAAGAAGAACGCGTACGTGCCCGTTGCCCCCCAAACACTATCCATCACACATAGCAATACATCCCACATCTCTATCCAAAACAAAATGGTCGGTGAGCAGTCCTATGCATATGGGGGTGTATGTATCTATTCAGTGTCTGTAGCTCTACTTACTTACTCCTCGTCCGACGAGAAGTTGAAGTCGCCCACCTCGTCGGCGGCGTCCACCTCGGCCACCGACTTCTTGAACTCCTTGAGCGACATCTTCTTCACCTTGGCGACCGTCTCCTCGTCCACGGGCGTGCCCGACTTCTTGGCACGCTGCTTCTTGTTCCTCTTTTTGCTCTTCTTCTTCTTGTCGTCCTCGGCCTGCTCGGAGCTGCTCTCCTCCTTCTCCTTGGAGGCATCAGCTGAAGCGTCCAGCTTCTCCTGCAGGTCCGTCGCGTCCTTCTCGAACAGTTTCTTGACGGCGGCCTCACGCTCCGCGCGCAGGAAGTCGTCCAGCTGCGCCGTGTCCTTCGGGCACAGGTCCAGGCCGCTGCGCTTGGAGCGGATCCAGTCCGCGCGCTTCTTGATGCTGTCGCTCAGACCACGCACTTGGGCCTTCCACTTGGGGACGGCGCAAGCGTGCATGAACTTGTTGAGCGTGAGCTGCAGCGGCACCGCGAACTCCGGGAACGCCACATTGAACTTGTACACGTCGCACTCACGCTGCAGCAGCTCGAAGAGCCTCACGATCACCTGGTCGTGCACGCGCTTGGCGTCCAGCGCAGTCTTGGACAGCTTCACGCACAGCTCCAGGTCCACCTCCGTGGTGGAGTTGCTAGCACCCTTGGCTCCCTTCTTGCCGCTGCCCTTGTAGGACGAACGGAACGGCTCCAGCTGCAGAATCTCAAGCAGGGCCGGGCTCGTGGGGATGAAGGAGTTGGTGGCCAGCGCGAGCTGCTGGAGCAGCTTCACGCAGTGGAGACGCAGTGGCGCAAAGCGCAGCGTGCTCGATAGCCGCACCACGGCGAGCAGAAGCTGGCTCAGCGGGTACACGAGCGCGCGGAGCTGGTTCTCGGCCGGGTACGCGCACACCACGGCAGTCCACACGCGCAGCTGGTTGAAGAACTGCCAGTTGAGAGCAGCCTTGAACGAGTCCGGGCCCGGGGATGTGATAGTCTTGCGCACAGCAATTGCCAGCTCGCGGATGTAGACGAAGGCGTGCTGGTACGAGCTGCTGAGGTCGAGGCCAAAGAGCTCGACGACACAGTTGCCCATGAGCACGTGGTGGGGCAGCGTCACCTCGTTCGTGAACTTGGTGTTGCGCATGTACGTGACGTAGATGCCCTTGAGGCAGAGCTCCAGGAACGGGAAGGGCACAGCCAGAGCCATGTCGCGGATGCGAACGAAGGCCAGCATGCACACGTTGGCGTTCAGCGACTTGGCCCAGAGCTTCAGCAGCGCCTTGAGCATCCTCCGCGAGGTCTTGGGGCACGGCACCACGAACGGAATGTAGTGCACGAGCTCGCGCAGCACGAACGTCTGAATGTCCTGTCCGGTGGTCTGCTCCAGCAGGTAGCACGCGCAGCTGAAGAAGCGGCGGATCACCAGCGAGTACTTCTTCCACTTCTTGTCGTCGATCTTGAACTTGCCGTCGTCCTCCGAGGTCGACTCGAGCGCCACCAACGTGGTCAGCGTCGCGTGCGTCTTGCGGAACACGTTCACCATGAGGCGGTTGTACACGGCGCTGCTCTGCACGTCGTACGTGATTTCGCCCTCCTTGCTGGAGTCGGCGGCGTCGCTGGAGCGGCAGGCGTCGCTGAAGATCTTCATCAGACGACGCAGGCCCGAGACCGACTTGGTCTCAAAGCACTCCTTCTCGGCCTTCTGCAGGACGGCCATGGTCACGACGGTGCGTCCAGCTCCCTGCTGCTCCTCCTGCTCCTGCTCGGCGTCGTCGTTCTCCTCATCGTCCTCCTTCTCGTCGCCCTCAGCCACAGCCTCCTCGTCGGCATCGTCATTGCCGCCGAAGGGCGTGCCCGTCATGTAGCGCGGGTCGAGGGCGCTCTCGTCCTCCTCCTCGCTGCTGCTGCCGTCGTCCACGTCGTCGTCGTCCTTCTCCTGCTTGGACGCAGCCGACTTGGCCGTGCTCTGGGAGGTCTCGGCCTCGGCCTCGTCGTCGCTGGCGTCCTCCTCGTTGTCCGAGTCCAGGAAGTCGGCGTTCAGGAAGTCGTCCACATCCATCTCGTCCAGCATGTCGGGCTCGTCCTTCTTGCCGGCGCCGCCCTCGCCCGCGGCCACGCGCGGCTTCTTCTTGCTGGGCGCGTCGCTGTTGCGCTCGAAGCGGTTGCGCTTCTTGTCCTTCATGGCCTGGAACTTCTTCTTGGCATTGCGCTGCTTGATCTTCTGCGACAGCAGGCCCTTGGCCACGAACTTGGCCTTCTTCTTCTGCGCGCCCATTGCTGCTGCTTAGTAAGGTGCTGCTGCTGCTGCTGCTGCTACGGGAGGCGGCTGATCCTTGCGGCCGTAGGAAGCGCAACAAGCAAATGCGTCGACGTTGATGGTTGGCGCCGGGATTGGCTGGCTGCCGCTGCTGGCCGACGGTGACTGGTACGGGATGTGGTACAAGTGTGTGGACCACATGAAATGTGAAACTTGATACAGATAAACCTTGCATACCTGATACGACCGGTGGACGACAGTCGTATCATGTAAAGCAATAATATCAGGTATGTAAGTTGTGGGTAAGATTTTACCAGCTATAGCTGTCTCCGCAGTAGCAATAATTCTCACTGATATGTTGAGCTCAAGGCAGAGCGTTGTGGCTCAGAAACTGGGTGAAGCGGAGGCTAGTGCATAAGTATGAATAGCTTGAGCCTCGGGCCAATGCTTTTATTTTTATTTTTTGCGGTTACCGCCGATTGCACTCAGGGCGAGCTCTGCATCAACCCCGCTAACAGGGTCCACTAAGGTACCGGGCGGCTGCGGCTACCATCCCGTTTACCCATGAACTTTGACTCTCCAGCTACCTATTGCTATGTAAGTGGGTCTCGGGTCAGTTATCTTCATATGCGACGACGCGAGCACGAACTACATGAAGGAGCTGGACATAGTGATCGACTTCCTGATTCGCTCCCAAGGCGATGGACGTCGTGTCGGCCAGGGCAAGCAGTCCGGACGGGACGCCAGTCAAGCGCCACAACAGCGCGGCCAGCCGCCGAACAGTAACAGCAACAACAAGCAGGCCGGCCCATCACGTGGATACGTCGACCTCAGCACCGACGGACGAAGTTGGCGCTGTACTCGGAGTCGACCTGAAGACTGACATCAAGCCTCCCGATCGGAACGGAAACAAGCACCTATTGACCATCGTTGATTATGGCTCGAGTTTCAACAGGGTGTATTTGCTGCAAATGAAGGACGAAGCGGCGAAGCGAATCTTGGAATTCCTGCCCGAGCTCGAGCGCCAGTACAACGTGGCCGTGAAGGTAATCCGGTTGGACGGCGGGGGTGAGTTCCTAGGCCGCGAGTTCGAGGCCTACCGCAAGCGCCACGGCATCCAGCATCAGTCGTCGCTGCCCGACAACTCTGCCTCAAATGGCAAGGCAGAGCGTACGCATCGTTCACTGATGAATTCGCGCCGCGCGATGTTGTGGGCGTCAGGTCTTCCCGAGCGGTACTGGGCCGACTCCGTCAAATACGCGTCCTACATCCGCAACCGGCTACCAACGCGAGCGAACGCAGACATTAAGTCTCCGCTGGAGGTGCTCACCGGCAAAGTCCCCAGCGTGGGGCATATGCTGAGGTTTGGTTCCACCTGCACCACGCACATCGCTCACAAGATGGCTGCATCCGTGAAGCGCCGGGCCGAGAAAGCTGTTATCATCCGTGTCCACGAGGGCCAGAAGGGCTACCGGTTGTTCTTGCCCCGGACGAAGAAGATCGTGACGAGTGCGGACGTGCAGAACGTTGACAAGCTGGATATTCATGATAAGGAGACACAGGACGCGTTGAACGAACTGCATGGTGAGAACGAGCTGTCGCCCGCCCGGTTCGACCCCGTACAACACGCGTCGGATGCAGGGCAGGTGCGCGGTCAAGCTGGCAGCGAAGGACACGAGCAACAGCAGGAAGCGTTAGCCGGCAAACGGCGCGTCAGCGTGTGCCGGACCAAGAAGCGCACTCGACTGGTCAGAGCCCACCAACTCGTTCTTGCTCTGCCGAGTAGCCAGGAAGCGTGAGCGCACGCGATACGCCTCGTTAGGCGGAGCGAACACCCGGGACAATTGCTGTTTCAGCTGGTCCCACATCGGGAAGGTGGTCTCGACCGACGTCCCGGACGTTAGTGCCCACTCTCTCGCTCGCCCACCGAGCTTCGAGATTGCTAGTGCCACGCGCTGCGACTCCGTCCGGAGTAGAGCTGAGCTCATTGCCATCTCAACTTCACGGGTCCAAAGCATCAAGCTTTCACCCTCCTTGCCTTCGCAGGTCTTCACGCTCAACATGAGCGGCTTGGGTCTTGTTCCCGCGTCGGATGACGAAGCGGGCGCTTGGGGCGCCGCGGCCGTTGCCATCCTCTGCTGGAGGGGCCCTAGCAGAGCATTCTCGTAGCTTGAAAACGCCTCGAGTCGCGCATTCACCGCGTCGGGGCCTTGCTGCGCGAGTTGCGTCACGCCCTCCGGGCCCAGCAAGGACATAAGCTTTTTAAGCGCATCCTGCTGGTTCGAGGGCAAGTGAGCGAACTGCTCCATTCTCCACAGAGGGTCAGTCTATACAGACTCAGGTGTCGGATTGACTACGAGTGCTACCAAGTGCAGCGGGGCTACCGTAGTTTTAGTGTCAGAGCAAGACGTAACAGACTCACAGAGTCTCAGCTTAAGATAGCCCGTTCTAATACCAGAACGTACGAGTCCGTACACCTTACGGACTCCAAGAGTCAACCCTTAACTCTTAGCTGTGTGAATCTCAAACTGAATGTAGTTCCCTTTATTGCGGCAAAGCCGCCTATGGTGTAAATGTATCCGGTTCACTATCTAGCATAGTGAACCCTAGTCATATGCATAATCAGTGGCTCTGAAGCCATGTACTGATTATCCTACTGATTTAGGTTAGACAGTTTGTACCCACTTCGTAACCCATCGGGTAACTCTCGTGTAACCCTGTTACAGAGCAGATGGGATTCCAGTGTCCACCTCGCATGGCCAACTTCTTGCTAGATCTGGGGACCGACAAGCAGCATGCCTACGTTAGCGAAGAGCACACTACGTCAAGTGTTCCCTTCGAGTCAGCGGAATTTGCAGATCGCTTCGCGCAGTCGGAGATTTTCCAGGAGACGCTGAGCTACATGAGGGTCCGATCCAACTCGACTCCCGAGGTCTTTGACCCTCTTCAAGACCCCATCAATCCTTTCTTGAAGACCTCGCGGTGGTCTTGCAGCGTCAAGTACAACTCCGTTTGCGAGGTAAAGCATTTATGTTCGGTCGAGCTTTCATGGTGATCGTCATGGGATTGCTCTACGGTTCCGTGTTCTGGCATATGAACGACTCGAATAGCCAGCTCATCCTCGGGCTGCTCTTCTCGTGTACCATGTTTCTCTCCATGGACCAAGCCGCACAGCTACCAACCTTGATGGGGGCTCCAAGTGTGTTTTACAAGCAACGGCGGGCTAACTTTTTCCGATCGATCGCATACGTTATGGCATCATCGCTGACGCAGATCCCGTTCGCCGTACTGGAGACGCTGCTCTTTGGGTCAAGCGTTTACTGGATGGGCGGCTACGTCGCACTGGTCGACCGCTTCATTAACTTTCTGGTTACGCTCTTCCTGTGTCAAATGTGGTTCACAGCCTATTTCTTCTTCCTCTCAGCCGCTGCTCCGAGCATCACGATTGCTCAGCCCGTGGTGATGGTTTCCATTCTGTTTTTCGTGATGTTTGGTGGGTTTTGCTGCGAGACAGATATCCCCAACTATTTTATCTGGTTCTACTGGCTGGACCCGACTCGCATGGAGCATTCGATCACTCAGCGTGAACCAGTATCTCGCGCCCAAGTTCGACGTCTGCGTCTACGGCGGCATCAATTACTGCACTCGCTTCGGGGCGACATTTGATAAATATAGTCTCAAGCTTTCCGGTCTTCCGACGGGCGAATTCTGGGTTTTCCTGGGGTGGATTTACTTCGCAGCGGGATACATCGTTCTCGTTTTCCTCGCGTATCTGATTCTCGAGTACAAGCGCTATGAAAGCCCGGAGAACACAACAGCAGTGGTGAGCGACCTTGAAACTCAAACAAAAGCAATCACCGCCGAGAGAGAAAGTGGAGTTATATCTGACGAAGCTGGAATCACAATTACCAGTTCGAAAGCGAAAGCTCCGCCCGTCACGCTGGCGTTTCATGAGCTTTGGTACTCCGTGCCAATGCCCGGCGGGAAGAAAGGGGAAGACATCGACCTACTCCAAGGGGTGTCTGGATATGCCAAACCAGGAACCATGACGGCTCTCATGGGATCGTCCGGTGCAGGCAAGACGACGTTGATGGACGTTATCGCTGGTAGGAAGACCGGAGGCAAAATTCGGGGCAAGATCGTGCTCAACGGGTATCCTGCGAACGATCTCGCCATTCGTCGATGCACGGGGTATTGCGAGCAAATGGACATCCACTCGGAATCGGCAACGATTCGGGAGGCTCTCGTGTTCTCAGCCATGTTGCGTCAGAACGCGAGCATTCCGTTGAAGGAAAAAATGGAGTCGGTGGACGAGTGTATCAATTTGCTGGAGCTGGGGCCCATCGCTGACAAGATCATCCGCGGGTCATCCACGGAGCAAATGAAGCGTCTTACTATCGGCGTGGAACTCGTTGCGCAGCCTAGTATCATCTTCATGGACGAACCCACCAGTGGTCTGGACGCACGTTCGGCCAAGCTCATCATGAATGGTGTGCGCAAGATCGCCAACTCTGGAAGAACCATTGTGTGTACCATTCACCAGCCCAGTTCTGAAGTGTTTAGCTTCTTCGACTCGCTTCTGCTGCTTCGCCGAGGAGGTCGCATGGTATTCTTTGGGGAACTCGGTAAGGAATCCAGCAACCTCATCAACTACTTCGAGGCAGCTCCGGGTGTGAAGCCGATCGAGCCTGGATACAACCCGGCGACGTGGATGTTGGAGTGCATTGGGGCTGGTGTTGGCGGTGGGTCTGGCAACGGCATGGATTTTGCCGAGTATTTCTCAACTAGTGATCTCAAGACGCTGATGGACAAGGATCTGGATAAAGATGGCGTCCTTCGTCCGTCTTCGGATCTACCCGAGCTGAAATTCGGCAAGCAGTTTGCTTCTACCCCCATGATGCAGTTCGACATGCTGTGTCGCCGATTCTTCCACATGTACTGGCGAACGCCGACGTACAACCTGACGCGCCTGATGATCAGCGTCATGTTGGGGGCCATTCTCGGCTTCATCTACCAAGCAACTGACTACGCCTGAGTGAGCACGGGATCAGCACGACATTTGGTGCAAGGGAGTGCTGTCTGAAGAACCACCGTGGGCACGTAGTTGCTGTCGCGGAGCGTCAAGGCAAGATGCGGGTGGGTAATTTACCCGGTTCGGGTACCCGATTGCTAGCTCTGTTAGGAACGCCCCACCTACTGTCGGTACCATCACGCTCAAGCAGTACGTGGAGAATGGCTTCTACATGAAGCACGGTGAGATCCCGAGGAACGTCCTCATCCTGTGCAGCCTTCCGCCTGCTCGCGCTACTCTCGCTGCGGACGAGGGTGTACAAATATACAGATTCTTAGGACAAAATATACAGACTTGGGGGCATTCCATATCAGATGGGGCTGCGTCATACATATCATGTAGAATGGGTACATAACATACGAGCGGGGTATCGATATACAAGCTGACCGGCGTACTTTGGCATGGTTGAACAAATAAATCTTGCCAATATCTAAACATACTTGTGCTGTATTTTTGGGGAATCCCTTTGAAACCAACGACTATACGTAGCTCCCCACACAAGTGAAGTCACAAGCACAAACAACAAACTTCCAGCAATGGAGCCATGGCGGCGGCTTTCAGTCCACGCCTCCGAAGACAGCTTTAAGGCCTATCGAGACGATGATATTTGCTGCTCGGCGGTGACACTTAAGCGCGACTTTCACGTATGCAACGTATGCGGGGGTATGCATATGGGGTATGCATGCAATGACTGAGAGACGCCTTACGTGTACAAGCAAGACCTGCAGCGACATAGGGGTTTGTGCTCTTGTGTGGAAAGTGTTTACCTATACGGCTAGCGATATCTGGACGATATGGGTGAATGAGCATGGGCACATGCGTGGTGTGGTTCCATGCAGTACCATCCACCCTGCACGCGTGACGATGATGATGAAGCAATTTCTTGCAGAACAAGATGAGATGGGTATTCCACCACGGCTCATGCTGGTCAATTTGAAAAAGTAATCCCAGATCCCAGTGGCTAGTCGTGGTTGGCCAAGCCTGAAGCAGGTGCAAAACGCGTTGAAGCGCCTTCGGAGAGACCAAGGGACGAAGAACTCTCGCAAAGCTGTTCAAGATCTCGTTCGTATTCGCTGTTACCGCCCGGACCTAAACGCAGGCACGGCCTTTTTGTTTGGCGCGAGCTTAGACAGCGAAGGGTATGCATACGTTGGGTTGGGGTCGGATGAAGATCCTTTCATTATTGGCATAACATCATTAGCGATGATTGATGGCTGTCTGCGGTTTGTAAATTTCGGGTCGAATTGCCAGTTTCACGCAGACGCCACTTTCAAGTTAAGTGACATAGGGTACCCAGTGGTGACGTGTGGATTTACGGACAAGGCCAGAGCCTATCAAGTGGGGGCCTTCTTCGTTGTCAGTCGGCGAACAGCGCACGAATACACCGAGTGTTTCCGCAGCTTCGTGGAGCTTATACCTGAAGTGCGTGGGGTCTTCGTCCAAGTGGACACAGCCATGGGTGACGCGGAAGACGCCCAATACATCACAGTAGAGTCTGTTTCGGCGTTCACGGATACTAAAAAGCTCATGTGCTTCTTCCATGTGTTGTACAATGTGCGGAAGCGAATCCAGCATCTACCGATCAAAACAAGAAGGATGGTGATGTCATCTATCGTTGACATGCACTATGCCACCGGTTTGCTGGACTTTGAGCTGTGCCGAGATCGTGAGCTGCCGAAATGGAAGGGGGCCACGCATCTGAAAGAATTCGCGACTTATTTCGACTCGCAATGGCTCAAGGGTCGGTACTGGAGGTGGCAGGCATATCACACCCCCGCTGGATATGCGTCCACCAACAATCCATGTGAGAATCTGATCGGCGCCATAAAGCTTTTCTTACAGCGGCGTCGACATCACATGCGACAGCTTCTTCTCAAACTTTGTGATTTCACGTGTGACCGCCGTCAAATTTACTGTCACCTTCTTAGCTCGCGACTTCGTTGCCTTTTTCGAGGTGGAGGCGGAACCCTTGCGCTTGAACGTCGGCGAGCGGATGTTCGCCTTGGTAGATCGAGGCTTGGCTGGCCTTTGAATAGGAGGCAACACTGCTCTGGGGGGGTTGCGCTCGTCGCAAACTCCATCCGTGTCCACAGCAAAAGAACTGTCGGGTGTCTGCTCCATCAGCAACTGCCGTTGGTCAACAGTGGGAGCAAACCAGAGATCCCGGAGTCGCTTGCCACCGTGCCCAACAAGCCACTTTGTGTCTTTCTTCTGGCGATCTGTTCGGACTTAGTTTTCCGTTCACGTGCATAATGCCGAGCCCAACCGTTACCAGAGCTTTCAGCAAAAACCCACACAGCGTTGTGCACACGCATCTGCGCCAGAACATCGTGTCGTGTAGCCGGAGTAGAGAGAAATGTGGCGTGGTAGCAGTACGGTGAAGAGCAAATGCAACATGAGGACGAAAATACTAAGAGCTGAGGCCTTTCTCAGCACCGAAGAAATCGGCCAGCATCGTATTTGTGGCGCACACTAAACGAGTGTATCGAATTCGTCCGTTCTGATGAATTGTCCAGTAAAAAAGGTGCCTCACCATCAGAGATGCCGTTAACCAATAACCCGAATGAAGTTCAAGCAAAAAGAACGACTGCGTTAAGAATTTAAGAGAAACTCGACAGAACTCGTGCAGTAAATCAGCGTACGTATGTAATGGGCCTACTTTGGCCCACTACTTTAGCTTACACGTGTGCGCGTGTATGTGAGGAAGCGTAGCCTAGTTTAAATTAGAGTTAATTATACTCGGGCCTCCGAGTATAGATTAATCTAAATAAACGATCCAAATAATGTTTTTGGGTTAAAAATGAGAACTGCTATTTTTGTTTTATGTTTTTGACTTCCTCTAAATGTAATATTCTAAGATAGGAATCTGCCAACGGCTGGTTGGCAGAATTTCAATGCTATGCATGTCGCTCATTGGCTAAGAGATGCTGCTCTCAGCCAATAGGAATCCTAAGTCTCTATGGACCACCCGTCGTGGTGGTCGTAAATGTATGTAGCCTTTGGTGTGTCTACACCAAGGTCGAGAAAGTCTTTCGAACCTCTAACAGACGTCGTGTCTGTTAGAGTTACAAGTGACTGTAGCCACTTGTGCGTGTAACCCTGTTACACCATCCCCCCTCAAGGTTAGACGCACCGAGTCACGGCACGTCAATCAGGAAATTGACCATTCGTCAATTCTTCACGTTGGGAGAAAGAAAACTCGAGCTCATTCCGCAATGAGCTCGCCTCAGAAGTAGACCGACGCTGCAGCAGGGGGGATCCTCCGCCGAGATAGAAACTCTCTCTATCCCCGAGTACCGCGAGCGTCTCAAAGCAAAGCGTGACGCTCTTGCTACCAAGGCTGCGGCGGGGACAACTCAACCAGAGATTGTCCTCGAAAGTTCTTCTGTAGTCAACGACGCCGTTGACTTCGAGAACGACGACGTGGAGATGGAAGAGGGTGAGGCCTCTTCTAGCAAGCGCAAGGAGTCTATCGACAGCGATAGTCTCGACCTGCATGCCGGGTCGAGACGCCCTCGTGAAGGAGACGACTCGGACGCTTCGAGCTCGAAGCATTCGCGCGGCGAGAGCGACACTCCGCTCTTTGCTGCTGGGGCTTTAAGCTCCCCGCGTGAGGTGGCGCCTTCAAGCTCTCCGCGCGCTGCCTGAGCAGCGCGCGATCCGTGGATGCCGTCTGCGTCAGAGATCGCAGACCGTGTGGCCAACACTGTGCCTCCAAACGAAATCCCGCTGTACGGATGCAGCGGTATCCACGACGATGCTGTTGCGGAGGAGCAGCACTTTGATCCTTTAACGAATCAAAGGCGCGATTATTACATCGGGCTCTTCCACGATCTCCGATACTTCTCCAGCAAGAAGACCTCTTCTCGCAGCAAAGTGCCTGAGTGGCAGGCACTTTGTCAAAGTTGGAATGCTTTTGTTGAGAACTTCAACAAGAAGCCGGCTGCTTACCGTGAGCGGGTTAAGAATGCCCGTGAGCGCTTCGAGACATTCTCGACGCGCGGACGGCTGGAGCAGCTCCACAGATCCTCTGTGGACGCTGGTATTCCATGCGCTGTGCCCGAAGGCCAACAGTGCACGTTGTGTCTTCCGGGTGCGGCGCGCTTGAGCGACCGCGACCTAAACGGGTACACGACGATTCATGTACCTGCGAGTCTCAAGGATCTCCGTGCCAAGTTCTTGGCACCTGAGGAACGCGACGATCGTGGGACCTCGGGCGCTGTAGGTGACCATAGCGCTCGCACTACCTTCGCGTCGGCAGTGCGTGGTGAGCTTCGTACGCCCCCACCATTTCCGAAACGTCCTGCAGCAGGACGTCCCGTGGCTCCCATGTATCTTGGTGGGGCGGAAACCCTCTCCAACGAATACGATAACGAACCGGCTGCCGGTTCGTTTTCGGGATACTATGGTTCACAATACGCTCAACAATCCAGCGTGTTGAGCCGCGGGCGTCGCGGATCGGAGGCGGCGGTGGTGGGAACACGCCCCGGGTATGGTCAACCTGGGGTTGACCATGGCCCGACGCTCGAGGAGCGGGTCGCTGCTGTGGAGCAGCATCAGAGCCAGGAGTTCGCCGCTCTGAAGCAGGAGGTGGCGATCCTGAGGGCTCAAGTCGCTCAGGCCTCGCAGACCGCGTAGGACATCTCTGTCGACGTGGGAGGTCGCGTCGCACGCTTGGCCCAACGCGTTCACGCGCTGGAGCAGAGGTTCGCTCCCGCTGGGGCTTCCGCTTCGGGCCAGCTGAGCTAGGTGGCTCGTGCTGCCGGTATGGCTTCAGCCGCCCGACGTAAAAGGTCGGATGGAGGCGCATGCTAGATGGAATATCTAGCGTGTAGGCGTTGCCATGCCGTGCCAACACCGTGAACGGCCCGATGAAGCGCGGAGCGAGCTTGCTCGCCCCGAAGTCGGAAACGGCATGTTTAGGCAGGTTTTGAGTTGCTAACCAAACCAATGAACCATTTTTGAATTCATTTGTGTTGCCCCTGCCAACATTGTCTGCGTTCAGCTTCTGTCGGTCGACAGAAGCTGCGATAGCGTCTTGGACAAACCGAATGACGGCTTGACTGCGCTGCACGAAGTTGATTGCGTCCGAGCTGAACTCGTTCAGCTCGTTTCTAGCAGTAGGCCCGGCCTCTGCGTTCGTCTTGTCGGCGTCTGTGCCCTGCACAGACGCGTGCTTCTTCTTCTTCTCGCGCGTAGTCGCGGCTGACACTGTGCAAGTGTCAGCGGCATTCTGCGGCTGCTGTGTTGCCGTCGTAGATCCTCCCCCACTTAAGGAAGGAGCCAACATCCCGAATAGACTCGGGAGGCGTGGGTGCCTGATGGCATTCACGTAGAATGGTGTATGCCCGGTCGAGGCATGCACCGAGTTGTTGATGGCGAACTCTGCCATCGGCAGGCACTCGCTCCAGTGTTGGAACGAGTGAGCGTAGCTCTTAAGCACGTCTACGAGTACGCGGTTCACGCGCTCGGTCTGCCCGTCCGTCTGCGGATGGTCCGCAGTCGATATCGAAAGTTGACTCCCAAGAAGCGTAAACACTTCTTGCCAAAGGTGTGCAGTGAAGCGCGGGTCTCGATCCGACACAATGTCGATCGGCATGCCATGGTGTTTGAACACCATGTCAACGAACAGACGCGCCGTCTGTTTCGCAGTCACTTCAGCGGGTACCGCAGCAAGATGTACCATCGTGCTGAAGCGGTCAACAAAGACCACAACGCCCGTGTTCCCCTGGCTGTTCGGAGGAAGACCGAACACGAAGTCCAAAGACATGGACTGCCAACACTCCCGTGGAGTTGGTAATGACTGCAAGGGAGCTTGCGCAAAAGGCGCAGGCTTCACACGTTGACAAACCTCGCAAGCACGGACGTACTTGCGCACCCATTTATACTGGTGGGCCCAGTAGAAGTCTCGCGTGAGAAGAAGGTATGTCTTCTCACGGCCCGGATGCCCCGCAGTCGGTGCATCGTGATACTCATACATGATCCTGAGTCGCAGGTCATGGTCATTGGGCACATCAACGCGGTCCGCGTTGTCGTCGACTGCACTGTAGAGTACTAACCCGCCGTGCACCCGGTAACGGTGTGCACGAGCACGAAGATGCTTCGGCAGCTTCTGACGAGCTTTGTCAAAAGGCGCTGAGCCGTAGGCCAGCAAGAGCTTCGCGTCCGCGTCGTGCGCGTACGCGACCTTCACGTCGTCCAACAGTGACGACGTCGGGGTGCTCGATCGCATTGTGTCAATGGCATTGACGTCGGCATCAGTCGTGGCGTAGTCAGGTCGACGCGAGAGCGCGTCGGCCACCACATTAAGTCTTCCGGGTTTGTACTCAACCCGGAAGTTATACTCTGCGAAGAATGAGAGCCATCTCGCCATCCGTTGCGAGATGTGCGGCGACTTCACAGCCGTCCGCCACGACGCGTGGTCCGTATAGACCACGAACGGTTTGCTTCCGAGTAGATACACTCGGAACTTCGCGAGTGCGTACTTCATGGCAAGGAGCTCCTTGTCATGTACCGGGTAGTTGCGCTCTGCTGGCTTCAGCTGACGCGATTGATAGTAGACGACACGATCACGACCTTCGTGATCGTGCTGCATCAACGCACATCCGATTGCGAAGTCGGATGCGTCACACACACCGTGGAATGGGCGATCTTGGTCGGCCACCGCCAAGATCGGCGCCTCAGTCAAGCCCCGCTTGACTGCATCGAAGGCCTGCTGACACTCAGCAGTCCAAACCCACTCGGCGTCCTTCTTCAGGAACTGTGACAGCGGGCGTATCATGCCCGCGTTGTCCTTCACGTACTTGCACAAGTACGTGGCCAAGCCAAGGAACTGCCGCAGTTCCTTGACGTTCGACGGCGTCGGCCACTCATTGATCACTCTGACCTTCT
Source organism: Phytophthora sojae (assembly GCF_000149755.1). Classification (NCBI taxonomy): domain Eukaryota; phylum Oomycota; class Peronosporomycetes; order Peronosporales; family Peronosporaceae; genus Phytophthora; species Phytophthora sojae. Next base: position 306,428 of record NW_009258121.1, on the reverse strand, counting down.
CAGGGTCAGGGCGGACACCGTTCTCCCCAACGAGACACCCGAGCACGGGTATCTCGCTCGCTCCGAAGATACACTTCTTCAGGTTCGCATAGAGCTTGTGCTTGCGCATAAGCGCAAGCAGCTTCCCGAGATGCAGGTTGTGCATCTCAACATCGCTCATCCTGTCCGCAGCCCGGCTGTGGACGAACACATCGTCAAAGTAGCTCGGTGCGAAGTCGCGCACCGAGCGCAACAAGTGCGTCACGCACCTGTTGAAGGTCGCAGGGGCGTTCTGCAGACACTGCGGTATCACTAGCCACTCCCAGAGCATGCCGCTCGGCGTGCTCACAGCCGTGAGAGGGATAACGCTCTCACGCATGAGGATATGATAGAATCCATCGCGCAGATCAAGAGCACTGTAGATAGTGCTCCTGGCCATCGAATCGATGATTGCATCTTTTCGTGGTATCGGTGTCTGCGCCGGTATCGTCGCATCGTTCAGCTTGTTGTACGCATGAACGATGCGACAGCCGCCTTGTGGCTTCTTGACACAGAACGTCGGAGCACTGTGCGGGGACTTCGATTCCCGCACTCGTCCGGCTTTGCGACGACTCTCAAAGAAGTCGTCGATCGCCTTGACCTGCTCTCGCGGCAGTGGCCACTGCCGCGTGACACAGTACTTCGTTCCCGGCACGAGATCGGTCTGGTGCTGGATGCCCTTGTCCTGCGGAAGCTCCGCAGGGATCTCTTCCGGAAGCACGTCCGCGTACTCCCGTAAGATCTCGTAGTAGGGACTCGTCTTCAACGAGTCCCAGCTCTGCTCTTCAAAGCGCTCGTTCTTCGTCTTGGCACTGAGAGTGTCCTCGCTCTCAGTGGTGCTCTCCATGAAGAACTGCCTCAGTTCTTCATTCTAGCTCTTCGTTCTCTCGGCGTCCGAGAGAATGCATATCTGCTCGATACGTCCATCGTGCAAGTCACGCGCGAAGCGCTCCCAGCTCATGACTGGAAGCGAAGTCAACTCCGACGCTTGCGTCGGAGGGTTAGCGAGAGTCATCTCCCTGTACCGGAACCCGGCACAGGTACGCGTCAAGACGTTCAACGTCTCGACGTCCGGCTTCTCAGCCTCCGTCTGCCCGGCAGACTTTTCTTGTAGCGCCTCGGCCCCGGGCCGAGACTTGCGCTGCGACCTTCGCATGCGCCGTCTTCTTGTCCTGCGGAGCCTGGCTCCGCATGACTCTTGACCTCGTCCAGGCCCAGCCGTGGACGGGTGTTCTTCTTCAGTACCGCCGGCGGGTTCATCCCGCAAGCGAGCGACTTCAAGCCCGGCTTGGTCGCCCGGCGCTTCGTCGTGCAGCCCGGCTGCACGACAGCATGCAAGTTTTTCCGGTGCGGGACGTTTGCAACCGTCCGCACCGCCTGCAGTGTCGGCTCCCGGAGCCGACACGCCATCTTCACCTCGACGCCTGTTATTGGCGGAGCCCTCCATTACGGAGGGTGCGTCGGCTCCCCGAGCCGACGAATCCAATTCACCCAAGCCATCGACTCCCGGAGTCGACGGCGTTACGTCACCTTGGCTCTTATTATTGGCCAGACTTGATCCAATCACATTCGCGTCAGCCTCCACGGCTGAGGCGTGTGACTCGCCTGCGTCATCCGTGCCCCTTGCGGCCGGAGACTCTTCCTGATTCGCTGAAAAGCGGGTGTCGACCTCTGAGGTCAACACATTTCCTTCATTAGCTGTCGGCGGCGACGCCGGCGCTTGTTGCTCTTGCACGTGTGCTCGCGCGCGCCCAGGGCGCTCCGGGACAGCGGCATTAGGCGTTGTCTCGAGTGGGGAGTCGCGTGGCACCTGTCGGTGCGTGCGTAGCGGCAACAGGGCCATCGCTCACTGTTCCGCTGTCACGACCGAAGCGCACGAGAGTGCGCTTCTCCCAATCGATGACCGGATCATTCCGTGCAAGCCACGGCATGCCCAATACAACGTCAAACCTATCGTCCAGATCCAGGACAATAAAGGTCTCGACAAACTCTTGATCTTGATACGTGAAGCGCACGCGTTCCATGCGCTTCTCGGTCTTCACGACGGCATCCGTTGCCAGTCGTACTTCCAACATACTTCGAGGTATCTTTCAATTCTCGAAGTCAAGCCTTGATAGACTTCGCAGTCGAACAAAGTTCTTCGACGCGCCAGAATCTACTAAAGCACGAAGAGAGTCGCTTGCTCTCATCGAGTTCACATTCAGAATGACAAGGTCAGGCTTGTCATCTTGGTTCTTGCAGTGAGAATGAACCTCACTGGGGGCTGCAGTCCTCAGTGTTGCGTGTCCAAGGTCGACACGCGGAACTGCATTACCAGTAGGGCGCCCCGCGCCTACTGGCGTCCAGCGTTTTTTGTTTGGTTGCGGCGGTGCCCGGCACCGCCGCGATAGCCACCCTGCTGGTGCACGGGGGCCGTGCACTCCCGAGCAAAGTGACCAACGCTACCACAACGGTAGCATCGCACATTGTTTCCCTGCGACTGTTGGGGTCCAGCAGTTGCAGCACTCGAGAGGTCCATGGGTTCTGGGCCTTCCGTCCTCACTACCGGGCGTGGCTGTGGCCTCGGCACATGTGCATGCAGCTTAGCCTGCCGCAGGCTAAACTCCTCCTGCATTGCAAGAGTAATTGCAGCTTCGAGAGTACTCGGGTACTCACGGAAGAGATAGGTCTTCACAGGCCCATCTCTCAGCCCCTTCATGAACGTGACAACCTTGGTCGCCTCGTCGATCGGATTGGTCACGATGTTCGAGACCAAGTACCGTGCTCTCTGAGCGTAAGCATGGACATCATGCTTGCCCTGCTGAAGGTCGAGGAACTCCGCCCTCGGCCGGAACTCGTTTTGCGGTGGCTCAAATGCTTGTCTGAACTCTTCCTTGAAACCCTCGTACGTGTTAAAGCACGTAGGATCCGAGAGTCGGCGTCCATACGCCCAACTTCTTGCACGTCCGCCAAGACATGACATGGCGAACGCAACCTTCGACAACGGGTCGACGATACGTCGAGCCGCAATGGCAGTGTCGAGTTCGACAAACCAACGGAGGAGAGGTTCACCCTCTCTTCCGACATAGTTGCTCACATTGAGCATCAGCGATTGCGCGCGTGGTGTCGTCCCGGACGGCACCGCGGTAGTAGCAGCAACATCGCGTTGCTCCTTCAGGATGAACCCCAGAGCAACACCGTGTTGCTCTGTCGGCGTTAGCGTACGCAGCATCGTAGCTACAGCCGCCTCACCAATGACTGTTGACAGTCGTTGGAGGGCCTCCCACTCTGGATCCGACAGATGGGGACAGTCAGCGCGTGCAACGTGAGTTGCAGGCGTAGTGGAGCTTTCCATGGGCACCTCTGTATCCATGGGAAGGTTCTCAGCTCCGCGTTCGTGCGGTGACGTACGAACTCAGGTAGTCGGTCGTTGGACGGACTACAAAGTGCTACCAGGTGTAATGGGCCTACTTTGGCCCACTACTTTAGCTTACACGTGTGCGCGTGTATGTGAGGAAGCGTAGCCTAGTTTAAATTAGAGTTAATTATACTCGGGCCTCCGAGTATAGATTAATCTAAATAAACGATCCAAATAATGTTTTTGGGTTAAAAATGAGAACTGCTATTTTTGTTTTATGTTTCTGACTTCCTCTAAATGTAATATTCTAAGATAGGAATCTGCCAACGGCTGGTTGGCAGAATTTCAATGCTATGCATGTCGCTCATTGGCTAAGAGATGCTGCTCTCAGCCAATAGGAATCCTAAGTCTCTATGGACCACCCGTCGTGGTGGTCGTAAATGTATGTAGCCTTTGGTGTGTCTACACCAAGGTCGAGAAAGTCTTTCGAACCTCTAACAGACGTCGTGTCTGTTAGAGTTACAAGTGACTGTAGCCACTTGTGCGTGTAACCCTGTTACAACGTAGACGTCCACACGGCGCACAAACGACACACCAGAAATCCAGCTTAAATCGCACTGTCCGATACCAACACCAGTGATCTCGTCGTCGTAGATGAATTTCTTCCCATCCACAACAGCAATAATAAAAGGGTGCGTCACTCGCAGTGAACTAAAAGCAGCACAGATATAGACACCTTCTTCGAGCACAACTGCGCACAATTTACTAGTCGATTGGTGGCTGGTCACACCCCCGAACACGTTTTTATCCAAAAGCGTCGTGCTCACCTGCTTCAGATTCCTCCAATTCGCAAACTTCACGTAGCAGCGCAATTCACCATACGTCACCCCCTCGGCCGAAATCGGTTTACCCCTTCCTGCACATTCCCTCATAAATTGACTAGCTTGAGCCATGGAGTACCAACCGGCGTTACCCACCAGCTCAGTCGCAATACCTAGCGCGTAAAACGCACATAAGCCTTCGGGCGATGCTCCAATGTGGTGACAATGTCCATTTAGCTTGCAAAATTGGTAGTATGTAGACACTTTGGACACTTTCCACTCGTCCACCACATTGCACGTACGATCGAAGCCGTCCTCACGAAGTCCTACACCATACTTCCATGTGTCATCCCACCGAAACCCATCAGCTTCGTCACACCACTTAACCAGGTACTTAATTCCGAATTGTGTTTCTTCTCGATCCACAATAGCAAACACTACGCCACGCTCTTGGTTACGCGCGGGCGTATTGGCGGCAGACTTGGGGTCAGGGGCAGGAGAAAAAGCGCGAACCAGCGATGCCGTACCCGTGCCTGACGCCGCCACATTGATAGGTCTACAGCTCTTCGCTCGTATCGTACCCTTCTGGGCATGTGCGATGGCCATCATTGACTTTCCCACACGCACACATAGTTTAGTCCACTCAGCAGGGGTTTGCTTGTACCCATGGTTCCGTAACCCCCGCGATGATGCCGTGGTCCCTCTGCAACACGCATCGGTCGAGCCACGGACACCACCACGAAGAGTGTAAAGCATGGTCGCTTGGCTGTTCAGCGGCTGGGCGTGGATGTGCACGAGGACGCAAAGGAAGCCGAAGTTTTCGGCAATGCTTCTTCAGTGGTCTTGAGGGCGGCAGATTTATCGTTGTGAAGAAAGAAAAGCACGCGCGAGAAGGCCGTAAATTGATTGAGAGATGTAGATCACTTTTGCTTTCAGTGTGGTTGAACGCTAGAGCCATCTCTCTATGTTTGTATGTTATGGAGCTACTGGCTGTATAGTTCGTCCCGCTTTTTGTATAGTCGGGACCATTCGTCCTCGCTGCGCTACATCAACCACCAGAAGCACTAGGGAAACCAAAATCGGGATGCAGGTCTTTCATGGGGTAATGCATTTTCGAGAGCCTCTGATCCCTACTCGATTGAAGACATCGGGCAACGCACAATATTTCAGAGCACAGGAACATAGGTTTGCTTTAGACTGTACGCGTCACTTGTCGGCAGTCGGCAGCAAAGCTTGGGGCTTTTGAGTTTGACACCGCTAACACTCGCGGCCAACTCGTGCGTGCACGGCGCCGGGCGTTGTCACCCATACTCGCGAACTTCATTACTTTATTAGGATGAATGACGGGATGACGCACTCGGTAGCATAACGCGGTACCTACAAGCTCGAGTTTCTACGCGAGCAAGTTTTTTTTTCTAACACCGCCACTGCTACCATCTTCGCATTCACCAGCGACACGAAGATGCCAACCGTGTACGTCGGTGACGAGATCCAATGCACCCACTTGCAACCAGTCGGGATACTTCCGGCAGGCGGGTTGAAGCCTCCAAAAGGGATGACGATGGAGCTCAGCAACGCGCCCAACGTTGTAGCAACAACCACACTGGGCAGTGCGTACACCAGGAGCTGGCCGAGATACCAACGTATTGAGTGACAGCACTAGCCAGTAGTAGAAGAACGTGCTGCAGCCCGTGAAGGCGACGCTCGGGAAGAAGATGATGCAGCCAGGGATGTTAAAAGAACGACTTTTTTTGAAGTGAAATTGTAACCCCAGAATAAAATAAAAATGGCAGTGGTGCAACTTCTTATTTTTACAGGGTCGCCTCAGCCAATGTTCAACAGGCTCGAGAAGTCGATATATTCATTTTTGTCGATATTTGCACAATGCATCCAAAACTTGGGTAATGCGCTAGCATGCATCTAAAAAGGGTAACTACGAAGGCTGGCGATCATACCAGTACTCCTTCATCCTAAATGATCCACGGCAAAATGCATCATACTCAAACGCACATGCATTCAGCCGTTGGTGCCCCGTCGACGACTGCGCGAAGGGTCCCAATGAATTCTACCTACTTCCGAGTGGTGCTCTGCTGCTGCACCTGCTACTCTCTCACTGCTTACGACGTGGGTTTATACTTCTACCACGGTACTTTGGAATTTAACCGCAAAGAGAGAGCAGCTAAAGCGTCTGGGGACGCTACCGCTTGTGATTGCTCAAAATAGCTTACCGATAGGATGCCTTCTGTAATTTACGCTAAAAAAGGAATCTACATTTCTCAACAACTACTGCACCGACGGATATCGAAGCACCAGTGATCACTTTCTCTAAGTTAGTTCTTTCGAGCGATATAGACTTTGTCATTGTTGGTTCTGTTTCCATTAACCTAATTTTGCGATTTCTCGGGAAAATACCCTTTTGGGTACATTGGCTGAGGCGACGTCTGATTTTTATATTTTAATATATTTTAAAAAAATAAAAAAGAACATTAAAGAAAACTCAACAAAAGAACTCTTAACATCCCTGAGAGCAGCAGACACGACAAGAACACGTACGGGATCTCGGCCAAAGTTCCAGCGATGAAATACCACAGCGCCGAGTACGTCTCACAAGCTCGTTCCCTGTAGAAAGCGGTGCGCTCTTCCGCGGCTACCGGCATGACGCTTTTGAAGCTGATGAGACCGAGGAAGACCGTATCAAACTAAGGTTACGGCACCATTAGTCGGTGCCTTGGTAATAGATATAGTGAATATCCCTGTCGACACGAGGCTTACTTGTGTTGCGTTGTGCGCCGAGTTTTGAGTGCGAATGCACTCACCAATGTAAGCCAAAACTGGGTGTTGCCATCAGCAGCATTGTCTATCATCGGCGTGCGATTTCGATGCTCGGGTGCAAGGCTTTGCTGTGTGACGGACATTCTCGCAGCTGGTGCTTGAGTGTGCGCGAAAGTTTGGTCCGCCGAGACACTGCTGGCGATTGCGGTGGGGGCTCCTAGTGTCGCTGTGGGTAAGGCCGACGAAGATCAAGCGTTCCACTGAGGGTTCGAGTCTCGCCCGGAGCGATTCCGATACAAAAGCCACGTACCGGTAAGTCTATTTCCGACCCCCGACTACCTCCATCACTACATCTCCTGGAACCCCCTAAGTCACCCCCTTAACCTCTGCAACCGCATCCCCTCAAACCGCCGCCTCACCACGACCTCAGGAAGGGAAACCGATCAACTAGGAATAGTTTAGGGCAACTCAGACGTCAAAGGGCCAGCTTCCAGCAGGCTCCGAAATACGTGCCTAAATATACGCCACCAGGTTAAGTTCCTGGGGCCTTCTCTCACTGCTGACGTTTGCGGCAACTGGCGAGTGTCTCTCTTTGGCAACAGGAGCGATGCACTCGGTGTACATGCACAACGAGAAGTGTGCGTTCGGTGCATAAAGGCTTGGCGTCGTCTGCGAGTGCAGATTTCGGCCAGTGCAATGAGTCCGCCCAGCTGTGCGCGGGCTGAGTAGCTACAGGAGCAGCAGCAGTATCACCGGCAAGAACGTGCACTTTCGCGAAGCGGTCCGTCATGCAACCCCCGAAACCCTCGCAACGTCTGGGATAGCCTTGCTAATAATACGGCAGCGCCAGCACCGGACTTACTCGTCCTGCGCGCGGAACCCTCCGCTCTGCATGATCATTCTGCAGTGCTCCACGATGAAGAATGCTCCACGATGAAGAATGCTGGGATCGCGCAGACTGCTGGTGCCGCCGCTTCAACACTGGCAAGGGTTTTCTCGACACCAGGCCACCTGCCGCGCTCTGCGGCGTGATGGCGGGCAGCGCCCTGCCCAACCCAGCCGCTTGCAGCTCGACGGCGGAAGTGGTTGAACTGCAGCTCGTGGCCGTGCCAGCGTATCCCCCCCCCCCAGCATCAACGGGCCCGACAAACGACAACCCTCAGTCTTATTCAGAGGTTTGTTTTCATCTGTCCACACAATCATCGTATGTAGTAGTTCTTGATAGGAGGATATGCTAGTATAGAGGCATTTATGCTAGGATAGAGAAACTTAGAGATCTAAACCATTCCAAACAAGAGAAAAAGTCAGACTGCAGCCGCGACCGGTCGACGCTCGATTTTTGTCGCCTTTTGGGGCCAATCCGAAGGGTCAGCAGAATCATATTCGACCAACCGCAGCGCGCGAAATCTATCGAACCGACCCATACGGTTTCCTCGCCAATGACCAAATCCCCACGCCACGGATCCCTTCGCGCCGTCGCGCAGTGTGTAACTCGCTAGCCAAGCAGGGAGCAACCCGCGTGTTGCCGGCCGCGCTGACATCGTCCGCCCCCCCCGCTTCTCTACGACGAAGAGACGAGTCGGAGAGCGCCAGACACTTCCCTATCTCTCCTCCAGTCCAGACGCAGGTCAGCAGCCATGGGCGCCGCCATCATGAAGAGCTGCTTCGCCGGGGAGCCCGCGGACGCCCCGCGCCGGCTCACGCACCACCGTCACCACCACCAAGTGCACGCCACAGCGCACCACCACCATCACGAGGCGCGCCGCCGCCACGAGCAACCGTGCACGCGCACGCTGGCCAAGACCATGCCGCCCTCGGCCGCGACTCCTCCGCTGCCGCAGCACACGCGCAGCCGCACAGACCGCCGCTCCGCCGCCTGCCTCGAGTCGCCCGACAAGGAGCTGCTGGCCAAGAAGAAGAAGACGCACGCGGACCGCCACGCGCTGGAGCTGGCGCACACGGCCGTGCGGCTGCAGCAGCTGGGCCAGGACGCGCCCAAGAAGAGCCTGGCCGGCTCCGTGTCCTCCGAGGCCGCCACCATGTCCGAGAGCTCGTTCGTGGCCGACTCGCCGTCGCACGCCGCCAGCCCTGCGCGCGTCTGCCGCGCCAGTCCCACGGGCCGCTCGCCGTCTTCGGGCGCTGCCGCGGGCTTCCGCGCGCTGCTGCCTGACGAGTACGTGCTTGAGTGTGTGGCCGGCAAGGGCACGACCTCCACGTGCTACAAGTGCGTGCGCAAGACCGATGGCCGACGCTTCGCTTGCAAGATCATCGAGAAGAGGAAACTGGCCCCGTCGGCCAGGAAGCGCAGGGAGGTGGCCGCCCAGCTGCGACGAGAGGTCGACGTGCTCCGGCGCGTGGACCACCCGCACATCGCCAAGCTGGAGCAGGCCTTCGAGGACGACAACTACCTGATTTTGATCATGGAGCTGCTGGAGGGCGGCGAGCTCTTTGACGCCATTGTGGACAAGGGCCGCTTTTCGGAGCGTGAAGCTGTTCACGTGGCTCGCTGCGTGCTCTCGGCTATCCAGCACATGCACGAGCGTGGCGTCGTGCACCGCGACCTCAAGCCCGAGAACATGCTGCTGGCGGTCTCACCACGCCGTCGGCGCGGCGCACTGGACGTCAAGATCATCGACTTCGGCTTCGCCAAGGTGCTCAGCGAGGGCGCGACGTCCACGTCCTTCCTGGGCACTGGGGGCTACTTGGCCCCTGAAATTCTACTACGGCAGCCGTACGGCACTTCCGTGGACATGTGGTCCTTCGGGGTGCTCACGTACTTGCTGCTGTGCGGCCGACTCCCGTTCGCAGCCACAACTCAACTGCGGCCCAACCAGAAGATCCAATCGCTGTACAAACTGACCTTCCCCAAGAGGTACTGGCACGGGGTGAGCCCCATGGCCATCGACTTCCTTCAACGCGTGCTGGTGCTAAACTCATCTGCGCGGATGACTGCCACTGAGGCGCTGAACCACCCGTGGCTCCGGTGCTGAAAGTGGCCAACACAGAGTTAGGTATTTATTCAATGCAGTTTATTGTCTTGAAGAATGAACGGAGCTGTCATCTATGTAGTAAATAAACTGCGTGGGCATAGTTACCTTGTTGGTAGATGGAGAAACATGTTCTATACGAATGTTATCAATGTATCAACTTTATTTGGTTCCTAGCGTTTGAGATGGCTGATGTACCGCAGCGACAGTAGCGCAAGCAACCGGAATACTGCGATGAGAATGACGAGAATCAGCACGTTCCTGGAGATGTGCTCGTGCTTCATGTTGAATGCCGTCTCCACGTACTGCTTCAGCGTGATGTTGCCGACGGTGGGTGGCGCGTTCTTCAGAACTTGGCAACCGAGATTGCTGCTGGTGCTGTCGGGGCAGTCGGCGAAAACCATAGCAACAAGGGTTGCGATGCTGTACGTCGGCGGCGAAATGTAGTAGATCCACTTGTAGCCGATCGGAATGTTATTCGCCGGTGGGTTGAAGCCGCAGAACAGCATGAAGATGGAGCTCAGCAGCGCACCAGCAATTGTCGCGACAGCTACGCTGGGCAGTGCATACACCAGCAATTGGCCCAAGTATACGAAGAGCAGCGCGTTGAGTGATACCACCAGCCAGTAGTGGATAAATGTCGAGAACCCGGTAAAGCCCACGCTCGGGTAAAAGATGATCGAGAAGCAGAGCGCAGATAGCATAACGTACGGGATCTCAACCAGCGTGCCGGCGATGAAGTACCAGAGCGCATGATAACTCTCGCTTGCGCGTTCACGATAGAATGCGGTGCGTTCATCGGCAACTACAGGCATCACGCTGTTGAAGCCGATGATGCCCAAGAACACGGTGCTGATGAACACAAGCCCCGCACCAGCATTGGCCCCGGTAAACGTGGCGTAGTCAGTTGCTTGGTAGATGAAGCCGAGAATGGCCCCCAACATGACGCTGATCATCAGGCGCGTCAGGTTGTACGTCGGCGTTCGCCAGTACATGTGGAAGAATCGGCGACACAGCATGTCGAACTGCATCATGGGGGTAGAAGCAAACTGCTTGCTGAATTTCAGCTCGGGTAGATCCGAAGACGGACGAAGGACGCCATCTTTATCCAGATCCTTGTCCATCAGCGTCTTGAGATCACTAGTTGAGAAATACTCGGCAAAATCCATGCCGTTGCCAGACCCACCGCCAACACCAGCCCCAATGCACTCCAACATCCACGTCGCCGGGTTGTATCCAGGCTCGATCGGCTTCACACCCGGAGCTGCCTCGAAGTAGTTGATGAGGTTGCTGGATTCCTTACCGAGTTCCCCAAAGAATACCATGCGACCTCCTCGGCGAAGCAGCAGAAGCGAGTCGAAGAAGCTAAACACTTCAGAACTGGGCTGGTGAATGGTACACACAATGGTTCTTCCAGAGTTGGCGATCTTGCGCACACCATTCATGATGAGCTTGGCCGAACGTGCGTCCAGACCACTGGTGGGTTCGTCCATGAAGATGATACTAGGCTGCGCAACGAGTTCCACGCCGATAGTAAGACGCTTCATTTGCTCCGTGGATGACCCGCGGATGATCTTGTCAGCGATGGGCCCCAGCTCCAGCAAATTGATACACTCGTCCACCGACTCCATTTTTTCCTTCAACGGAATGCTCGCGTTCTGACGCAACATGGCTGAGAACACGAGAGCCTCCCGAATCGTTGCCGATTCCGAGTGGATGTCCATTTGCTCGCAATACCCCGTGCATCGACGAATGGCGAGATCGTTCGCAGGATACCCGTTGAGCACGATCTTGCCCCGAATTTTGCCTCCGGTCTTCCTACCAGCGATAACGTCCATCAACGTCGTCTTGCCTGCACCGGACGATCCCATGAGAGCCGTCATGGTTCCTGGTTTGGCATATCCAGACACCCCTTGGAGTAGGTCGATGTCTTCCCCTTTCTTCCCGCCGGGCATTGGCACGGAGTACCAAAGCTCATGAAACGCCAGCGTGACGGGCGGAGCTCTTGTCCTTGGAGTCATTATAGGAACAGTGACGTGCTCTTCGGGGGCAGGGGCGACCTTGCTCGTGTTTATCTTGGCGTCCGCTGGTCCTTCCTTGGCGTCGAGATCAGCTTGCACTACAGTTGTGCTCTCCGGGCTCTCGTAACGTTTGTATTCAAGTACGAGGTGGGCTCCGAACACAAGCGCAAGATACCCGACGACAAAGTACAGCCAGCCCAAGTAAATCCACATTCCTTCCGTCGGCAGTCCGGAGAGCTTGAGGCTGTACTTGCCGAATGTGGTCCCGAAGTGACTGCAATAATCAATGCCACCGTAGACACACACGTCGAATTTGGGGGCCAAGTACTGGTTCACGCTCAATGAGCGGATGCTCCACGCGACGGCATCGACCCAGTAGAACCAGATAAAATAGTCGGGGATGTCGGGCTTCCTCAGGAGAAATCCGCCAAACAATACGAAAAATAAAATGGAGACCATCATCACTGGCTGGGCGATCGTGATGCTCGGAGCAGCGGCCGAGAGGAAGAAAAAGAAGGCCGTGAACCACATTTGGCACAAGAAAAGCGTGACCAGGAAGGAGATGAAGCGGTCTCCGAGGGCAACGTAACCTCCCATCCAGTACACGAGTGAGCCAAACAGCACGGTCTCGAAGATGGCGAAGGGGATCTGCGTGAGCGATGAAGCCATCACGTAGGCCAGCGATCGGAAGAAGTTGGCTCCGCGCTGTTTGTAAAATACGCTTCGGGCCTCCATAAATGTCGGCAACTGCGCAGCTTGGCCCATGGAGAGGAACATTGTGCACGAAAAGAGAAGTCCGAGGATAAGCTGGCTGTTGGCATCATTCATCTGCCAAAACACGGAGCCGTAAAGTAGCCCCATGATCAGCACCATGAAGCCTCTGCCGATGATGAAGGTTCTGTCACGGAGTTTGATTCTCCATTGACGGCGTAGAACTGTCCCTAGATCTTCAAGAAACGATTGTCGGAACACACACGGGTCCTCGAGCGGATCAAAGAGGTCCGATTTGTGGTTGGAGCGCGTCCTCATGTACGTCAACGTGTCTTGGAAAATATCCGACTGACGGAAGCGCTCTGCAAAGTCAACCGCCTCAAAGGGGACGGTTGCCGCGGTGTTTGTGTCGCTGATGTAGGCATGCTGCTTATCCGTTCCCAGATCCAGCAAAAAGTCGGCCACATCCTTGCGCGGTGGGCAGTGGAAACCCATTTGTTCGAAATACGGCTGCACTTCCTCACGGGGACCATGATACATGATGCGGCCTTCGTTCATGATCAGAATGTCGTCGAAGAGATTGAAGACCTCTGGTGGTGGCTGCAACAGAGACACCACGATGTTGGCCTTGAAGTGCCGCGTTAAGCTCTTGAGCGAGTTCACAATGTCGTACGTCGTGGCTGCATCCAGTCCCGTGCTGATTTCATCCAGAAGCATTGCTCGTTTCCGGCCGAATGTCATCTCACCCGTGGTGACACGCTTCCTCTCGCCGCCAGACACACCGCGAACCATGGCGTTGCCCACCATTGTGTCTTTGCATCGGTCTAACCCCAACGACTTCACACGCAGATCAGCAGCAAACTTGTGATGCGCTGTCATGACCTTGACTGCGATTTCGTGTTGTTCTCCGGTGCAGTTTTGCAGAGCTTTGAGCACCCATGGTTCCAGATTGGCGCCACCGCAGCATCTGTGAGCAAACTCAAACGTCTCCTGGACTGTGAGTTGCGGGTAGTGGTCATCCTTCTGGTTGGTGTAGGCAATGAATCGTGGCAGTCGGGACAGTAGCTCTGCTCGGGGTTTGCCGTTGTACGTGATCTCGCCGGAGACACCGATAGTCTTGTTCATGGGGAATCGACCACTGAGAATCTTCAGCAGTGAGGACTTGCCTGAACCGGGCTGCCCCAGAACGAGCGTGATGCGAGTCGGCTTGAAAACCCCCGTGACGCCGCGTAGGATCTCCTTCTCTGTCGTTTCCTGGCTCGAGAAGCATTTCATCACGCCTTGTTGTATCTGCGTCCAGATTGTTGGGACTTGGGGTCCTTCGGACCCTGGCTTGGCTACTGGTAGACGAGCTGAGATGTGCAGGTCGCGGAAGAAGATTTCTACCTCTGGAATCGGTCTTCCTAGTGTGTTCTCGATTGCTGCAGCCACGCTCTCATGCATGGCGAGCATGCCACCGGCCAGCAGCCCATCGACGCTTGTGAAGTCGGGCTGCGCCATGTTTAAGTGTACGATTTCACTTTGCCGATGGTAGCTTACGGTAGCGGCAAGAACTTGGTTTCCCTCGGGGTGTTCGGTATGAAGAATGAGCCGAGTCCAAATCGATCAACAGCACCCGCATGAGACTGTGTGGTCATTGGTTTCGCTTCATTGTGGAGGGTATTGCTTGGGGCTGTTGTAACGCGCTCCCCCCCCCCAAATTACACTTGAGCTGCTCATATATGGCCCGGTGGTTTCGGCACAGAATGCTATCGACGGGAACACTGAGTGCAGGTGAGACGGACCTTGGCATCTCGACCTTCGCCGCCTTAAGCTTGCATCTGAGTCTGGCTGACACGCACCATAAAAACAAGAGCACGAGACCCGCCGCCCTCGGCGATCCCTGGTAAACAGCGCTCGCCGATTTGGATGTAATCACACGCCCAATCAGGATCCAGTCACCATCGGCCTGCACCACTTCGCGTTCTGCTCTTCCTGCACCACACACTTCAAGGTTCTTGCTCTCCACTGAGAGTGAAGATGTGGTCTAACAAGCAGGGCGAGTCGCTGGGTCTTTTCCCGGGCCGCAAGACGCTCGGCCCGCTGCTCCTCATGACGGTGACGCCCCCGGCCGCCACACTCATCACGCACGTCTTCGTGGAGCACGGCGGCTCTGTCGGCTCCTTCCTCGCTGCTGGCAAGTCGCTGTACGAGATCTGGCCAACGCCGTGGGACCCAACGGCCTGGAAGCTCATCGGTAGCTTCATGGCCACGCAGCTTGTGCTCATGCGCGCGGTGCCCGGCAAGACGTCGTACGGGCCCGTGACCCCTGGCGGCAATGTGCCCGAGTACAAGAGCAACGGCTTCCAGTGCTTCACGCTGAGTCTGGCGCTGTTCCTGGCCGGCGCCTTCGTGTTCGAGCTCTATCCGGGCGGGATCGTGTACGACTTCATGCCCGAGATCATATCGGCACTCAACGTCTTCAGCTTCATCTTCTGCCTCTTCCTGTACGCCAAGGGCGCATTCCTGTGGCAGTCGTCGAGCGACGCTGGCACGTCGGGCAACCCCGTCTTCGACTTCTACTGGGGCACTGAGTTGTACCCGCGTGTGCTGGGCTGGGACGTCAAGCTCTTCACCAATTGCCGCTGTGGACTCATGTTCTGGGCGGTGGGTGTGCTCTCGTATGCCTGCAAGCAGCGCGAGATGTACGGGTACCTGAGCGACTCAATGGCCGTGAGTGTGGCGCTGCAGCTCGTATACGTGGCCAAGTTTTTCTGGTGGGAGGCCGGCTACATGTGCAGCATCGACATCATGCACGACCGCGCCGGGTACTACCTTTGCTGGGGCTGCCTGGTGTGGGTGCCCTCCGTCTACACGTCGCCAGCCATGTACCTGGTGCAGAACCCCATCAGTCTGGGAACGCCGCTGGCGCTCGCCATCTTCACCACGGGCGTCCTCATGGGTACGTCGCCTCATCATCACTGCAATGGTCTTTCGTGACACGAACTAACTCACTTGTGTTCTGCCGCTTAGTTGGGATCAACTACGACGCTGACCGCCAGCGTCAGGGCTTCCGCGCGGCCAAGGGCAAGACGAACGTGTGGGGGCGTCCGGCCCAGTTCATCGTGGCGCGCTATGAGACGGAGAAGGGAGAGAAGAAGCAGAGTTTGCTGCTCGCGTCGGGCTGGTGGGGGTTGGCGCGCCACTTCCACTACGTGCCGGAGGTGCTGGGCGCCCTGTGCTGGACGCTCCCGGCGCTGGCGTCCAGCCCGGCGCCATACTTCTACTGCATCTTCCTTGCTGTCCTGCTCACCGACCGCGCCTACCGCGACGACGCCCGCTGCGCGCACAAGTACCGCCAGGACTGGAAGAAGTACTGCGAGCGCGTGCCTTCGCTCATCCTGCCGGGACTGCTCTGACTCACTTCAACTTGCAGTGCCAAAATCTCTCCATTGGTAGAACAAACGATTCTTTCACCAATCATATCGCAGGATTTTGATTTTAGGACTCTCCTGGTTGGCTGAAATAAATAAGTTATTTCACCAATCGAATCGCCCCGTTCAGTTCCGCAATTCGCTTGACACGGCACTTCCGCTAATGCGCCTCCGCCACGAGCCATGGACTGGAGCTCCGTGTACGAGAACAGCGGCGAGGAGGCCGGCAACTGGGAGGACCACGGCGAGACGCGCTCCTCCCGCAACGCACACCGGCTGCTGCACCGCCAGGCGTCGCTGCCGCTGGCCAAGCAGCAGCAGGCGGCCGCGCAGTACTCGCCGTACGTGGCCTACGCCTTCACGGTCAACTACATCCTGGGCGTGGGCTCGCTGGGCATCCCCTACGCCTTCTACCGCGCGGGGCTCGTCATGGGCAACGTCATGATCGTGCTGGTCACGCTGCTGTCGTACATGACGGTCATGTGGGTCTGCGAGACGGTGGCGCGCGCGAGAGAGGCCTTCGTCATGAGCTTCCTGCTGGACGAGACGGCGGCGCTCAAGTCCTTCTCCTACTCGTACTCGTCCGCCAACTCCACGCCCTTGCCGTCCTCCTCCAGACGCAGCGCTGTGGTCGAGTACGACGACTTCCCCGAGGTCACGCAGCTCTGCGACCGGTTCCTGGGTTCCGTAGGCTCCAAGATGTACCAGATCTCGCTGCTCGGCCTCATGTACGGAGGCCTGGTCGGCTACAGCCAAGTGTTCGTCAACACGTTCCTGACGCAGGTGGATCACATCGGGGACTGGGAGCTCTCCAGCGTCCACGCGGCCATCGTGTTCGCCTGCATCGTGGTGCCGCTCTCGTGCTCCGACCTCACGGAGCAGATCTACGTCCAGCTGACCATGTCGGTCGTACGCTTCGCTGCGCTACTGATCATGATCTTCAGCGCTGCCTATGCGGTCTACGGAGACCCGTACGACAGTGGCGCCACCCTGGAGTCCGCCCCCGAATCAGCGCCGTACGTCAGTGACTTTTCGCTTGTGGATCTCTCCGGATTCGGTGTCATGTTCAGTACGAGCGTGTTCTCGCAGTTGTTCCAACACTCGGTGCCGGGTTTGTTGGCGCCGCTGGGGGCGAAGAATCAGGAGAAGGCGCCGGCGATCTTCGGAAGCACGCTGCTGACGACCATGGTGTTTTACATCGCGTTGGGCTCCGTGTGCTCGCTTTACTTTGGACCGAAGCTTGCGACGAGTGTGAATTTGAACTGGGCGGAGTTTACGTGGGGAATCAACGAGTCTATGACACTCGTGCCGTTGTGGGCAAAATTGTTGTCGATGATCGTTGTGGTTTTCCCAGCTCTCGATACGTTGAGCGTGTTCCCGCTCATCTCGGTTACGCTTGGAGATAACATGGCCGCTGTGTTGCCCAAGCGATGGACGCGGGGTGGCAGGAGGTCTTCCTGGAAACTCTTGTGCCGATTTGGTGCCGCCCTGCCGCCGCTGCTCATTTCGATGTTTGTTTCGGACCTGTCAGTGACGCTGCAAATCAGTGGGCTGATGGGCATCTACGTGGCATTTTTTGCGCCGGCGCTGTTGCAGTTGCAAGCGAGTCGTGAAATCTCAACCAGCAACATTTACAGCGGCAGATTTAGTGGAGTGGGCTATGTGCATGGCGTGCTCGTATTTGGAATGATGGCATTACTCGTATTGCTCTACCAGCTAGTGCTCCAGATCGCTGGGTGATAGTAACGAGGCGACTCAGGTGACTTGGACGCTGACGATGTTTCGAATACCCGCACGGAATTACGCTGCATTTGAAGCCGCCCTGCGTGGACAATGGCAAGAGGAGTAATGCTTAGACGGACGCTAGTCCTGAATATTGTCCTCCCCCCTGGTCGATTCACGGTGGCTGAAATGGTAAAATGATTATGTATTGACTTGAACCGCAGATTATATTTTCTTTTTCGTCCGAGGCGATTCAGATCGCAACACCAGCATATGGAACGCCGAAGCCGATTCTTTTACACTGTGGAGCTTGTCCAAGTTTCGTTTTGTGCTCTGCTGGTGCTACTAGACACCGGGGAAACGCCCCAAGAGTCTTGAGGACAAATGTTGACCTGGGACTAACTCCCCTCGAGCAACCTTTTTAATCGTATCCGCTGCTGTGAACAAGATCCAAATCGAACAGAGGATCTTGTGTGGTACAAAGGTAACTATCTGTATTTCTTAATTTTCATTGAACCCCTGCGCTGACTGACCTACTTCACCTTAACGCTTGAGGTGGCTGATGTAGCGGAGGGAGATCAGCGCCAGCACGCGGAAGACCACGATGAGGATGATCAAGATCATGGCGTTTCGCCAAATGTCGCCGTGCTTCATGTCGAACGTCTCCTCCACGTACTCCTTGAGCGTCATGTCCCCGATCGTGGGCGGCGCGTCCTGCAGCACGTCGCAGCCCACCTTGTCGCCCGAGCAATCGCCCAGCACGAGCGACACCAGGATGGCGATGCTGTACGTCGGCGGCGAGATCCAGTGGACCCACATGTACCCGGTCGGGATGCTGCCGGTGGGCGGGTTGAAGCCGGCGAACAGCATGAAGATGGAGCTCAGAAGCGCGCCCAGCGTCGTGGCCACCGCCACACTCGGCAGCGCGTACACCAGCAGCTGGCCCAGGTACACGAACACCAGCGCGTTCATGGAGACCACGACCCAGTAGTAGAAGAAGGTGATGTAACCCGTGAAGCCGACGCTCGGGAAGAAGATGACGCTGAACAGCAGGCTCGAGAAGAAGATGTACGGGATCTCCACCAGCGTGCCGGCAACGAAGTACCAGAGCGCATTATAGCTCTGGCTAGCACGCTCACGATAGAAAGCGGTGCGCTCGTCGGCGGCCACGGGCATGACGCTGTTGAAGCTGATGATGCCCAGGAAGACGGTGCTCACGAAGATGAGACCGATGCCGGCGTTCGCTCCGCTGTACGTGCTGTAGTCGGTGCCCTGGTAGATGATGGCGAAGACGCAGGCCAGCACCACGCTGATCATCAAGCGCGTGAGGTTGTACGTCGGCGTGCGCCAGTACATGCGGAAGAAGCGGCGGCACAGCAGCTCGAACTGGACGTAGCCGCTCGAGGCGCGCTTGTTGATAAACTTGAGCTCGGGGAGGTGCGGCGAAGGACGCAGCACGCCGTCCTGGTCCAAGTCCTCCTCCATCAGCACCTTCTGGTCGCTCACCAAGAAGCGGTCGGCAAAGTCCGTCGGCTGCGACGGGTCCGCGTTCGCAGCAGCCTTGCCACCTCCAACACCAGCACCAATACACTCGAGCATCCACGTGGCCGGGTTGTATCCGGGCTTGATCGGGTTCACGCCAGGGAAGGCCTCGAAGTAGCTGATCAGGTTCTTCGAGTCCTCGCCCAGCTCGCCGAAGAACACCATGCGACCGCCGCGACGCAGCAGCAACAGCGAATCGAACAGGTTGAACACCTCCGTGCTCGGCTGGTGGATCGTGCACACGATGGTGCGGCCCGAGTCGGCGATCTTGCGCACGCCGTTCATGATGAGCTTGGCCGAGCGCGCGTCCAGGCCACTCGTCGGTTCGTCCATGAAGATGATGCTGGGCTGCGCCGCCAGCTCCACGCCGATGGTCACGCGCTTCATCTGCTCCGTGGACGAGCCGCGGATGATCTTGTCGGCGATGGGGCCGAGCTCCAGCAGCTCGATGCACTCCTCGACCGACTCCATCTTCTGCGCCGTCGAGATGTTGGCGTCCTGGCGCAGCATGGCCGAGAAGATGAGCGCCTCGCGCACCGTGGCCGAGTCCGAGTGGATGTCCATCTGCTCGCAGTAGCCCGTGCATCGGCGGGTGGCCAGGTCGTTGGCCGGGTGGCCGTTAAGCAGGATCTTCCCTTGGATCTTGCCGCCGGTCTTGCGTCCGGCGATGACGTCCATGAGCGTGGTCTTGCCAGCGCCGGAGGAGCCCATGAGCGCGGTCATCGTTCCGGGTAGAGCGAATCCGGACACGCCCTTGAGCAGGTCGATCTGTTCGTCGTTGGCGCCGCCGGGCAGCGGTACCGAGTACCATAGGTCGTGGAAGGCCAGCGTCACGGGCACGGCGACACCACGGCCCGTGGGCTCAATCGGGATGCTGATGGTGGGGACGCCGCCGATGGCATCGTTGACCTCAATTGCGTTGTGCTGCTCCTTCGGGGTCGTCGGCATCTGGTTGTAGACCATTTGGTCACGGGCGGCCTGCTCGTCCTGCTGGACGATGGCCACGTTCTCGGGGCTCTCGTAGCGCTTGTACTCGAGCATGAAGTACGAGGCGAAGATGAAGACGAAGTAGCCCGCGATGAAGTAGATCCAGCCGTACCAGATCCACACGGAGTCGGTCTGCAGGTCGAAGACGCCGAGGCTGTACTTGCCCATGGTCAGGTTGTACTGCGAGCAGTAGTCGATGCCCTGGTAGACGCAGACGTCGAACTTGGAGGCCAGGTACTGGTTGATGCTCAGCGACCGGGTGCACCACGCGAGCGGATCCAGCCAATAGATCCATATCAAATAGTCCGGAATGTCGCCCTTGGAGATGAGGAAGCCACCGAACAGCATGAAGAAGAGCACGGCCACCATCATGAGCGGCTGCGCGATGGTCAGGTTGGGCGACGCGGCCGAGAGGAAGAAGAAGAAGCTCGTGAACCACATCTGGCACAGGAACAGCGTGGCCAGGAACTGGATGAACCGGCCCACGTCGTCCACGTAGCCGCCGAACCAGTACGTGATGGCGCCGAAGATGATCGTCTCCAGCACACCCAGCGGGATCTGCGAGATGGACGTGGCCAGCACGTACGCGCTCGAGCGGAAGAAGTTGGCGCCGCGCTGCTTGTAGAACACCGACCGGGCCTCGATGTACGTCGACACCTGCGAGGCTTGGCTCATGGACAGGAACATGGCGCACGAGAACAGCAGACCCAGGATGAGCTGGCTGTTGGAGTCGTCCATCTGCCAGAACGTCGAGCCGTACAGCAGACCCATGACGATGATCATGACGGCGCGGCCCATGAGGTACGTCGTGTCACGCAGCGTGAGCGTCACCTCGCGAGCGAACAGCGTCGACAGGTCCTCGGCGAACGTCTGGCGGAACGGCTTGAGGTCCGCGAACACCATCGACTCCTGCACGGGCGCGTCGAGCAACTTGAGCGTGGAGTGGAAGATGCTCGAGTCCTTGAAGCGCGCCGCGAACTCGTCCGACTGGTACGGCACGCTGTTGGATCCTCCGACGATGTACGCGTCCTGCTTGTTGGTGCCGAGGTCCAGCAGGAAGTCGGCCACGTCCTTGCGGGGCGGGCAGTGGAAGCCCATTTGCTCGAAGTAGGGCACGGCGTCCTCGCGCTTGCCGTGGAACATGACGCTGCCCTCGTTCATGAGCAGCACGTCGTCGAACAGCTCGAAGACTTCGGGCGACGGCTGCAGCAGCGAGATCACGACGGTGGCGTTGAAGTTGCGCGCCGCGCTCTTCATGGACTTGCAGATGTCGTAGGTGGCGGCGCTGTCGAGGCCCGTGCTGATCTCGTCCAGCAGCTGCAGACGCTTCATGCCGAACATCATCTCGCCCGTCGTGACGCGCTTGCGCTCGCCGCCGGACACGCCTCGGAGCATGGCGTTGCCCACGACCGTGTCCTTGCAGTTGTCCAGTCCGAGCTTCTTGACCGTCAGGTCCGGGGCGAATTTGTGGTGCGCGTTCAGCACCTCGACGGCGTGCGCGTGGTGCTCGGGCGAGCAGTTCTTGATGGCCTCCATGGCCCAGGGCTCCATCTCCGTGCCGGCGCAGCAGCGGTGCGCGAACTCGAACGTCTCCTGCACCGTCATGCGCGGGTAGTGGTCGTCGATCTGGTTGGCGTACGCCACGTAGCGTGGCAGCACGTCGAGGAGCTCGCTGCGGTCCTTGCCGTTGTAGCTGATGTCGCCGCCGAGCGAGATGTTGGTGTCCATGTGGAAGCGGTTGCCCAGCACCTTCATGAGCGAGGACTTGCCCGAGCCGGGCTGGCCCAGCACGAGCGTGATGCGGCCGGGGCGGAACACGCCGCTGACGCCGCGCAGGATCTGCTTCTGCACCGTCATGTTGTTGGAGCTGCAGCAGAGGTTGCTGAGCCCTTGCTGCACCTGGTTGACGAGCGTCGGCACTTCGAGCTCGCCGCCCTTGATCTGCGGCACCTCGGCCGACAGCTCGAGGTTGCGGAAGCGGACTTCGAGGCCCGGGATCGGGTGGCCCAGCGCGTTCTCGATGACGGCGGAGAGTGTGGAGTTCATGGTGAAAACGCCGTCGGCCATGAGCGCGTCGGCGCTGGTGAGGTCGTCCTTGGTGAGCTGCTGCGGCTCCGGGAACATGCTCTTGGTGCGCGGCAGGCGGTCGTAGTCGCCCATGGAGCTGCTGGAACTGAGGCGGCGCGAGCTGAAGCGGGGCAGGCGGTAGGTGGCGACGTGCGGCGCCATCTCGGGCACGACATCGCCGACGCTCTGGTTGTCGTCTGTGTCGCTGCTGGGCGGTTTGTTGTAGTGGTGCCCCTCCATAGCTGTCGAGGCTGTCGCTCGCTCGGCTGGAGGAGAATTTGGGAATGAGGAGGAAGGCCTGCCACGCCGGACGGACGTGGACTCGGTGGCACCTTTGCGTCAGACGCGGTGGCCCCACATGGCGGCGAGCGAGCCATTCCCCGGCTGGATAGGCTCATGTCTATTCGTCCCCCAAGCGCCCAGGTCATCATCAAGCGAAGACCTTGTGCTCGAACATAACCCATTTTGCGATTACGGCAGGCCAGGCGGACTGACTCAGCGCTTGTATGCCGGCCGAGTTCACCTGTGTATCGCACACAAGTGTAGCCGCACCATCGCAAGAGATTGAGCCGACCGGGGCTGCCGGGGCCACATTTCCTGCTGCAGTTTTGTCATGGTACTTCATGCGTAGCTGAATTACAGACGACATACTTCAAGCTCGATCCTTCATGTGTAGCTGAAGAGTACGGTGTTTCAAGAAACACAAATTCGAAACTGCATTTTCGAAAAGACACTTTGTACCGTATTCATACAAAACCGAGTTCGTGTTTTTAGGCGGGCCCGATGCTACCGACTCCCGAAGTCGCCTTTGCCAGGCCAGGACCAATACTTTGGTGCCCACATAGAGCGCCGAGGCTGTCCAAGCAGCACATGTGGCCTCGTACCACACGGCCGCTGCCGCTGCTACCGTTGCGTTGCGAGCGTTGTACACACTGTCGTTTTGCTCGCGCGGCAGCCGGCCTGCTTATCTTGATTATGGCAAGCGTAGCGTGGACGAGGCGGGTCGGCAGGAGGGTGGTAAGCCAAAGTGTCCCGCTAACAAAAGTGCGGTAACCTGCCCACAGTCGATATGGATATGTTAGTGGTTACCCTGCAGTTGTGGCGAAGCCTGCGACTGCAGGACTGTATGTGCATGTACTTGGTTTCTCTGAGTGGTCCGTCATGTTAAAAACTGTCTGAGGGGGTCTCCACTTAGTGCCTGCCATCAACACAAGCGGTGGCATGAAGACCAGCTCCTCGACTACCGAAGCAGCGATAGCTCGTCCGAAGTGATGAAAATCCAGCGATATATGTAAATCACCGACCACCGAGCTACGGCTCGACTCAATAAGGCTAAGCGCATGCATTCGCTCTGCTCCCCGGCGATGATGGCCGGTGGTGTATATCGCAGAGCGCGCAGTAATCGTCAAAAACCACATGGAATTCCTTGAATCGTCTTAAAAAGCGCTAAGTGCAGGCACCGCATGGCCGATTGTGCCGGTGGCTCACGGATTTTACACGTGAGAGTAAACCTTTGGCTGGTAGCGCGCAACGCAAATGCATCGCAACGCTTTGCGCTAGGAGAATCTATCTGTGGTTTGAAGGGCCGAGGTGTTGCCGAGATGCAGGTTGCCTTCCGTATGAGAAGCTGGAGCGTTCGGAGAGCTCGCGCAGAGGTTGGCGTCATGGCTTGACTGAAAACTGTCACCGTTCGCTACACGGTATCCAATCAGCCCGGGTGGATTCAGCAGAGCAAGCCAGCCCGTTTAACCGCTTACTCCATCTAATGCACACCGGGAACTCGACTGCAAAAGCGCAGTTTCCAGGCAAGATACGGTGGCGAGGGGTGTAAGCTCGGCGAAGCTGGTCGGGAGCTGCATACCGACTCGGTATTACCTAGAGTGCACCTCGCAGAGTTTGAGGTGTAGTTCCTTGCCGGTCCGGTACGGCGCGCCGGTGAAGATCCCGTACGTCTTTTTTGTTTTGTTCTGAATCATATCCTTCCCGTGTGTCTGCTTCACTGAATGGGGCACGTTCTGGCATGACTGGCTGATGTGGCTGTTGCGACCACGTTGGGCACCGCGACGGAGGCTTGAACCCGCCCTCTGGCAGTGTCCCGACTGGCTGCATGTAGGTGCATTGGATCTCACGCCAACGTACAGGGCTGCCATTCTCAGGCCGCTGATCGGGTGGGGTTCTACAAATGTAGATGTCTAGGCAACGATAGCGAGCAGTTAACATAAGTAGAGGTTCTCTTCACCACCTCGTTGACCGAATGCCTGTTTTGACATGAAGCACAGCGGCATCTGGATGAACGCGGCAATATGTTCATGGTTCGCCTGTACGTGCTGCTGTTGTTGTCACTACTGCTCAACATTTTAACCACTCGAAGCGGTAGAGCGGTGCACGGGTCAAAGCTAGTTGTTGCACGTATGCTGATGTCAAAAAAGAAGTCTCTGAAGCGTCATAAATGATTTCGCCTATGTCGATAATAGGTTCTAATATTTGACACCTAAGTATTGAAGGTGCGTCTAGGCAAAAGTAGCGGGAAGTTGATTGAGGTCTCGTGCATTTTGAGAGCCTACCAAATTAAGTACCGCATGCTGAAGTCGTTGGTCACGGCTCCACTCTAAGTATCACCAGTGTCACCATTAATACGAGGGATGCATCCTCAGTTCCGCTGTTTGAGTCCGTCGAATTGAGCAATCCGCCAATTGAGAAGCGTTCAGTATCCGGTAACCGGTCATCCGCTACCCGCCTAGGCGCACTGAAATTAAGTAAAACACGTGTATTATTGAGTAGGGTGTATGCAATTCGAGGTTCAGCTGGTTGCTTTTACGATACCTCCAGCCCTGTGCTAAAAGGCTTCGTGTGTGACGGGCTCTCGTCACACAGTCGCCTTCGTGCTCAGACGATGGCCAATCAACACTCAGCATAGGTTTAAGTGGACACGGCGGTTACGCCGTGTCAATCAATCAAGCAGAGTTCAATTTGCCTACTACTTCCTCTGCTTGTGTAACCACGTAACGGGCTGCAGTTAGCCCGTTACATCGTGCCTATGGATCGTTGTCGGACTAAGTTATCATACTTAGCGTCAGTGCACACCTTATCCACAGCGAGTTGTATGCTGTCCTTGGCTTCCACCCTCGTTTGTCCGGGCACTTAGCTTGATGTTCTCCTCCTCATTGTACTTACTGAATGGCTAGGTTTCCTCGTCATTGTCGCTGCAGTACCGGTAGTCGCCTTGCTTACTTTGCCTGTGAGTTTACTCGATGTAGTCAGTCTTCCCTGTACTTCAAAGTGCCGGGTCAACCACTAAGCAGTGCATTTAACAGCATAAAGCACACTATCTTAACAACTTGTTGTCATTGCGTGAGTAAAGCGAAATCGTCGAGCTACACCTCCTACCAAGGACCTGCAACCGTCAAGTCAGCGCGTTAATAGGTCACTTGGCCCTTTCCTTGGCTTAGGAGTCTCGATCCTGCAATAAATCCATGAGCAGGGCTCGCTAATAACCGTAGGTACCAATAATTGCAATAACCTTCTGCAATATAACTTACTGACACGACAATTCAAATATAAGTATTCGGTATGACTACCGGAGTAGGAAGTTGGGTTACTTCACAACAAACTAACGAGCTGTCGTTCATCAGCACCACACCTTTAAATGAATCTCAACGGGTGAACACTCCAAAATATATTGAGCGCGATTCTGTGAAAGTCAACTACACCATCCAGTTTCTGGTAGATACTCTCTGCTTTTGTCAAGTTCTTCTTGTTCTCTGAAATTTATTTCAGAGTTTAGGCGATTGGAATCCCTGGTCTGATTAATCCCGTAGCTCATACCTGACCAGCTTGATTCATCGACATCTAGCAGTATATGCAGGGTTTGATACAAATTGACAGTCAAACTGCAGTACAGTGGAGCGGAAAAGACGAATACCCCTCCTAAGATGATATTTTAGGTGAATGTTACCTGTGGCGGCAGGTTGTGTGGAACACCCCAAATAGCTTCATTTGAGCGACCTGAGTCGAAATTTTGCATTAACCGACCAGAATGTAACGATAGAAAATACATCGATCATGTTGCGTCTTTTGATGGACAGAGTACGACTTCACAGCTATTATGATTGTTCTCTCGCTTTCCATTTCGCGTTCGACCACTAAACCAAGCACTGACCACAAAAGTCCTTCTCAGCTTGTATTAAGTCTATCGCGAGCCCAACTCATCAGAAGTCTGTGACCCGGCATTCGACGACTTCGTGAGGCACTACGAGTGCCACGATAACGCCATCATCAAGGCAACGGCCGCCACGGGCTCCTTCTTTCTACGCTCTTCACCCGCGCGCAACGTGTTCACCCCTGCTGTTCTGAACCACGTCGTCACTCACGACTTCAGACTGTCGCCTGGCGTGTTCTTCGCATCTCGACTTGCGAACGCCATCATGCTACCCCACATGCACTTCAACATCGAATTGATCGCTGTCGGACTGATGGTGTCGCTGAAGAGACAGCTCATTAGGAAGGCTTGCGTCGCTGCATCCAGAGCAAAGGGGACTCCAACGCCGCAACCTCTTTTCGTCGGATGTCATCAACGCGGCGTAACGGCGCACCCGAGCGAAGCGAGAGAGGGGCGGGCCCCCGTCTCGAAGTCCGCAGGCGAGAGCCAACGCGAGAGTGTCCTACAGATTCAACATTATTCTAATTCTTAGTATTTAATGACTAATCTTTTAGGCACTTTTAGGCACTTGAGGCACTCTGTTAGGCACGAATAAACCGACGCCGTTCGAGGTCAACGTCGAATGAACCATCCCCATCCAGATCGTGGTTGTCATCTTCATTCCGTACGACCTCGTCGGTGTTGCTGCCTTTGCCGGGCTAGGCGTCATTGTCGACTCGATCGTAGCGGTCTCGATCAATGCCAAAGTCTTCGGAGACAGTTCATAGCACAAGGAGGTCTTCAATGTCATTCAGATCGCCAAGCTGAAAGCGTGGAAGAACAAATTCGCGGATAATTCCTCAAGTCGCGTGTGATAAATAGACTTGCTGCTGAGCGCTGCAAAGTACACGAACTTCCTAACAGCAGAGAGCTCCGTCCTACACGACTTGTGGCGAATTTGTACGCATTCAGCTGAATGGCATTGAAAATATTTAGCAGTACAATGAGACCAGGGTGAAGAGATCCTCTATTTACGTTAGCTGCTAACTATAGAGACCTGAATATGCATGCGCTACAATGAGACCGAACATATTAAGGTAATCTTAAATTTCAGAGCTTCTTCGGGCCGCAGGCACGACTTTGTTTTTTCTTCTTCTTCTTGTTCCTCCTCCTCCTCCTCCACCTCCTCCTGTCCTTCTTTGTATTCCGGGTTCTCTTAAAAGCAATAACTGGGGTGCTGCGGAACAGACCCAAAGAATATCACATTCAATACTTTGATGTCAAATATTAGAACCTATTATCGACATTGGCGAAATCATTTATGATGCTTCAGAGACTTCTATTTTGACATCAGCATACGTGCAACAACTAGCTTTGACCCGTGCACCGCTCTACCGCTTCGAGTGGTTAAAATGTTGAGCAGTAGTGACAACAACAGCAGCACGTACAGGCGAACCATGAACATATTGCCGCGTTCATCCAGATGCCGCTGTGCTTCATGTCAAAACAGGCATTCGGTCAACGAGGTGGTGAAGAGAACCTCTACTTATGTTAACTGCTCGCTATCGTTGCCTAGACATCTACATTTGTAGAACCCCACCCGATCAGCGGCCTGAGAATGGCAGCCCTGTACGTTGGCGTGAGATCCAATGCACCTACATGCAGCCAGTCGGGACACTGCCAGAGGGCGGGTTCAAGCCTCCGTCGCGGTGCCCAACGTGGTCGCAACAGCCACATCAGCCAGTCATGCCAGAACGTGCCCCATTCAGTGAAGCAGACACACGGGAAGGATATGATTCAGAACAAAACAAAAAAGACGTACGGGATCTTCACCGGCGCGCCGTACCGGACCGGCAAGGAACTACACCTCAAACTCTGCGAGGTGCACTCTAGGTAATACCGAGTCGGTATGCAGCTCCCGACCAGCTTCGCCGAGCTTACACCCCTCGCCACCGTATCTTGCCTGGAAACTGCGCTTTTGCAGTCGAGTTCCCGGTGTGCATTAGATGGAGTAAGCGGTTAAACGGGCTGGCTTGCTCTGCTGAATCCACCCGGGCTGATTGGATACCGTGTAGCGAACGGTGACAGTTTTCAGTCAAGCCATGACGCCAACCTCTGCGCGAGCTCTCCGAACGCTCCAGCTTCTCATACGGAAGGCAACCTGCATCTCGGCAACACCTCGGCCCTTCAAACCACAGATAGATTCTCCTAGCGCAAAGCGTTGCGATGCATTTGCGTTGCGCGCTACCAGCCAAAGGTTTACTCTCACGTGTAAAATCCGTGAGCCACCGGCACAATCGGCCATGCGGTGCCTGCACTTAGCGCTTTTTAAGACGATTCAAGGAATTCCATGTGGTTTTTGACGATTACTGCGCGCTCTGCGATATACACCACCGGCCATCATCGCCGGGGAGCAGAGCGAATGCATGCGCTTAGCCTTATTGAGTCGAGCCGTAGCTCGGTGGTCGGTGATTTACATATATCGCTGGATTTTCATCACTTCGGACGAGCTATCGCTGCTTCGGTAGTCGAGGAGCTGGTCTTCATGCCACCGCTTGTGTTGATGGCAGGCACTAAGTGGAGACCCCCTCAGACAGTTTTTAACATGACGGACCACTCAGAGAAACCAAGTACATGCACATACAGTCCTGCAGTCGCAGGCTTCGCCACAACTGCAGGGTAACCACTAACATATCCATATCGACTGTGGGCAGGTTACCGCACTTTTGTTAGCGGGACACTTTGGCTTACCACCCTCCTGCCGACCCGCCTCGTCCACGCTACGCTTGCCATAATCAAGATAAGCAGGCCGGCTGCCGCGCGAGCAAAACGACAGTGTGTACAACGCTCGCAACGCAACGGTAGCAGCGGCAGCGGCCGTGTGGTACGAGGCCACATGTGCTGCTTGGACAGCCTCGGCGCTCTATGTGGGCACCAAAGTATTGGTCCTGGCCTGGCAAAGGCGACTTCGGGAGTCGGTAGCATCGGGCCCGCCTAAAAACACGAACTCGGTTTTGTATGAATACGGTACAAAGTGTCTTTTCGAAAATGCAGTTTCGAATTTGTGTTTCTTGAAACACCGTACTCTTCAGCTACACATGAAGGATCGAGCTTGAAGTATGTCGTCTGTAATTCAGCTACGCATGAAGTACCATGACAAAACTGCAGCAGGAAATGTGGCCCCGGCAGCCCCGGTCGGCTCAATCTCTTGCGATGGTGCGGCTACACTTGTGTGCGATACACAGGTGAACTCGGCCGGCATACAAGCGCTGAGTCAGTCCGCCTGGCCTGCCGTAATCGCAAAATGGGTTATGTTCGAGCACAAGGTCTTCGCTTGATGATGACCTGGGCGCTTGGGGGACGAATAGACATGAGCCTATCCAGCCGGGGAATGGCTCGCTCGCCGCCATGTGGGGCCACCGCGTCTGACGCAAAGGTGCCACCGAGTCCACGTCCGTCCGGCGTGGCAGGCCTTCCTCCTCATTCCCAAATTCTCCTCCAGCCGAGCGAGCGACAGCCTCGACAGCTATGGAGGGGCACCACTACAACAAACCGCCCAGCAGCGACACAGACGACAACCAGAGCGTCGGCGATGTCGTGCCCGAGATGGCGCCGCACGTCGCCACCTACCGCCTGCCCCGCTTCAGCTCGCGCCGCCTCAGTTCCAGCAGCTCCATGGGCGACTACGACCGCCTGCCGCGCACCAAGAGCATGTTCCCGGAGCCGCAGCAGCTCACCAAGGACGACCTCACCAGCGCCGACGCGCTCATGGCCGACGGCGTTTTCACCATGAACTCCACACTCTCCGCCGTCATCGAGAACGCGCTGGGCCACCCGATCCCGGGCCTCGAAGTCCGCTTCCGCAACCTCGAGCTGTCGGCCGAGGTGCCGCAGATCAAGGGCGGCGAGCTCGAAGTGCCGACGCTCGTCAACCAGGTGCAGCAAGGGCTCAGCAACCTCTGCTGCAGCTCCAACAACATGACGGTGCAGAAGCAGATCCTGCGCGGCGTCAGCGGCGTGTTCCGCCCCGGCCGCATCACGCTCGTGCTGGGCCAGCCCGGCTCGGGCAAGTCCTCGCTCATGAAGGTGCTGGGCAACCGCTTCCACATGGACACCAACATCTCGCTCGGCGGCGACATCAGCTACAACGGCAAGGACCGCAGCGAGCTCCTCGACGTGCTGCCACGCTACGTGGCGTACGCCAACCAGATCGACGACCACTACCCGCGCATGACGGTGCAGGAGACGTTCGAGTTCGCGCACCGCTGCTGCGCCGGCACGGAGATGGAGCCCTGGGCCATGGAGGCCATCAAGAACTGCTCGCCCGAGCACCACGCGCACGCCGTCGAGGTGCTGAACGCGCACCACAAATTCGCCCCGGACCTGACGGTCAAGAAGCTCGGACTGGACAACTGCAAGGACACGGTCGTGGGCAACGCCATGCTCCGAGGCGTGTCCGGCGGCGAGCGCAAGCGCGTCACGACGGGCGAGATGATGTTCGGCATGAAGCGTCTGCAGCTGCTGGACGAGATCAGCACGGGCCTCGACAGCGCCGCCACCTACGACATCTGCAAGTCCATGAAGAGCGCGGCGCGCAACTTCAACGCCA
>NW_009258121.1:235741-275183 GCF_000149755.1 Phytophthora sojae | reverse complement strand
ACGAGTTCGCGGCGCGCTTCAAGGACTCGAGCATCTTCCACTCCACGCTCAAGTTGCTCGACGCGCCCGTGCAGGAGTCGATGGTGTTCGCGGACCTCAAGCCGTTCCGCCAGACGTTCGCCGAGGACCTGTCGACGCTGTTCGCTCGCGAGGTGACGCTCACGCTGCGTGACACGACGTACCTCATGGGCCGCGCCGTCATGATCATCGTCATGGGTCTGCTGTACGGCTCGACGTTCTGGCAGATGGACGACTCCAACAGCCAGCTCATCCTGGGTCTGCTGTTCTCGTGCGCCATGTTCCTGTCCATGAGCCAAGCCTCGCAGGTGTCGACGTACATCGAGGCCCGGTCGGTGTTCTACAAGCAGCGCGGCGCCAACTTCTTCCGCTCGAGCGCGTACGTGCTGGCCACGTCCATCTCGCAGATCCCGCTGGGTGTGCTGGAGACGATCATCTTCGGCGCCATCACGTACTGGTTCGGCGGCTACGTGGACGACGTGGGCCGGTTCATCCAGTTCCTGGCCACGCTGTTCCTGTGCCAGATGTGGTTCACGAGCTTCTTCTTCTTCCTCTCGGCCGCGTCGCCCAACCTGACCATCGCGCAGCCGCTCATGATGGTGGCCGTGCTCTTCTTCATGCTGTTCGGTGGCTTCCTCATCTCCAAGGGCGACATTCCGGACTATTTGATATGGATCTATTGGCTGGATCCGCTCGCGTGGTGCACCCGGTCGCTGAGCATCAACCAGTACCTGGCCTCCAAGTTCGACGTCTGCGTCTACCAGGGCATCGACTACTGCTCGCAGTACAACCTGACCATGGGCAAGTACAGCCTCGGCGTCTTCGACCTGCAGACCGACTCCGTGTGGATCTGGTACGGCTGGATCTACTTCATCGCGGGCTACTTCGTCTTCATCTTCGCCTCGTACTTCATGCTCGAGTACAAGCGCTACGAGAGCCCCGAGAACGTGGCCATCGTCCAGCAGGACGAGCAGGCCGCCCGTGACCAAATGGTCTACAACCAGATGCCGACGACCCCGAAGGAGCAGCACAACGCAATTGAGGTCAACGATGCCATCGGCGGCGTCCCCACCATCAGCATCCCGATTGAGCCCACGGGCCGTGGTGTCGCCGTGCCCGTGACGCTGGCCTTCCACGACCTATGGTACTCGGTACCGCTGCCCGGCGGCGCCAACGACGAACAGATCGACCTGCTCAAGGGCGTGTCCGGATTCGCTCTACCCGGAACGATGACCGCGCTCATGGGCTCCTCCGGCGCTGGCAAGACCACGCTCATGGACGTCATCGCCGGACGGAAGACCGGCGGCAAGATCCAAGGGAAGATCCTGCTTAACGGCCACCCGGCCAACGACCTGGCCACCCGCCGATGCACGGGCTACTGCGAGCAGATGGACATCCACTCGGACTCGGCCACGGTGCGCGAGGCGCTCATCTTCTCGGCCATGCTGCGCCAGGACGCCAACATCTCGACGGCGCAGAAGATGGAGTCGGTCGAGGAGTGCATCGAGCTGCTGGAGCTCGGCCCCATCGCCGACAAGATCATCCGCGGCTCGTCCACGGAGCAGATGAAGCGCGTGACCATCGGCGTGGAGCTGGCGGCGCAGCCCAGCATCATCTTCATGGACGAACCGACGAGTGGCCTGGACGCGCGCTCGGCCAAGCTCATCATGAACGGCGTGCGCAAGATCGCCGACTCGGGCCGCACCATCGTGTGCACGATCCACCAGCCGAGCACGGAGGTGTTCAACCTGTTCGATTCGCTGTTGCTGCTGCGTCGCGGCGGTCGCATGGTGTTCTTCGGCGAGCTGGGCGAGGACTCGAAGAACCTGATCAGCTACTTCGAGGCCTTCCCTGGCGTGAACCCGATCAAGCCCGGATACAACCCGGCCACGTGGATGCTCGAGTGTATTGGTGCTGGTGTTGGAGGTGGCAAGGCTGCTGCGAACGCGGACCCGTCGCAGCCGACGGACTTTGCCGACCGCTTCTTGGTGAGCGACCAGAAGGTGCTGATGGAGGAGGACTTGGACCAGGACGGCGTGCTGCGTCCTTCGCCGCACCTCCCCGAGCTCAAGTTTATCAACAAGCGCGCCTCGAGCGGCTACGTCCAGTTCGAGCTGCTGTGCCGCCGCTTCTTCCGCATGTACTGGCGCACGCCGACGTACAACCTCACGCGCTTGATGATCAGCGTGGTGCTGGCCTGCGTCTTCGCCATCATCTACCAGGGCACCGACTACAGCACGTACAGCGGAGCGAACGCCGGCATCGGTCTCATCTTCGTGAGCACCGTCTTCCTGGGCATCATCAGCTTCAACAGCGTCATGCCCGTGGCCGCCGACGAGCGCACCGCTTTCTATCGTGAGCGTGCTAGCCAGAGCTATAATGCGCTCTGGTACTTCGTTGCCGGCACGCTGGTGGAGATCCCGTACATCTTCTTCTCGAGCCTGCTGTTCAGCGTCATCTTCTTCCCGAGCGTCGGCTTCACGGGTTACATCACCTTCTTCTACTACTGGGTCGTGGTCTCCATGAACGCGCTGGTGTTCGTGTACCTGGGCCAGCTGCTGGTGTACGCGCTGCCGAGTGTGGCGGTGGCCACGACGCTGGGCGCGCTTCTGAGCTCCATCTTCATGCTGTTCGCCGGCTTCAACCCGCCCACCGGCAGCATCCCGACCGGGTACATGTGGGTCCACTGGATCTCGCCGCCGACGTACAGCATCGCCATCCTGGTGTCGCTCGTGCTGGGCGATTGCTCGGGCGACAAGGTGGGCTGCGACGTGCTGCAGGACGCGCCGCCCACGATCGGGGACATGACGCTCAAGGAGTACGTGGAGGAGACGTTCGACATGAAGCACGGCGACATTTGGCGAAACGCCATGATCTTGATCATCCTCATCGTGGTCTTCCGCGTGCTGGCGCTGATCTCCCTCCGCTACATCAGCCACCTCAAGCGTTAAGCTAGAGTTCGTAGGACAGGCATGCTAAGCATCGGTAAAATGAAAAATTAGAAATACAGATACCGGTAGCTGTTATTACCTTTTGCTCTCCATTTCATACATCATTCAAATGTCGAAAAAAGAAATCTGTTTTAGTTTGCGTCAAAAAGAATTTCGACACATACGAAATATTTTTGACATTCTCGATATTTTTGACCCAGCAATTTTTGAAACACGCTAACGCAGTATGCAGACCACTTCACCGCTTCATGTGGTTGATGTAGCGCAGCGACAGCAATGCCAGCACTAGGAAGCAAACCATGAGCACGATCAATATCGCCGCGTTCCGCCAGATGTCGTCGTGCTTCATGTCGAACCTGCCTTCCACGTACGCCTTCAACGTCTTGTCCCCTATAGTTGGCGGGGCGTCCTGCACCACTCGGCAACTGATACTGTCTCCACTGTCATCTTCGCAGTCGGCAAAGACCAGAGACACGAGGATGGCAACAGTGTACGTCGGGGGTGAGATCCAATGCACCCACTTGTAACCAGTCGGTATACTTCCAGCGGGTGAGTTGAAGCCTCCAAACAGGATGAAGCGGAGGTCGGAAAATAAAATATCATATTGTATTTTGGTTTTGGAGTCGCAGTAATAATCATTGCAATACAGGGTCAGCCAATAATACAGTATTTTCACAATTATTGGCAATAAATATATACGGGATTTTTGTAGTAAGCTTAGTTTTTTTATTGGTGCAAGTGTTGATATTGTATTGGGACAATTTTCCATTGTACGGGGGCACCCTAAAGCAATAATAAATTATTCCGTGCTAAAAATGCCGTAACTATTGTATTGATATTATTTTTTCCAACCCCTGCCAAAGTTCCAGCGATGAAATACCACAGCGCTGAGTAGGTCTCACAAGCTCGTTCCCTGTAGAAAGCGGTGCGCTCTTCCGCGGCAACTGGCATGACGCTGTTGAAGCTGATGAGACCGAGGAAGACCGTGCTC
Source organism: Phytophthora sojae (assembly GCF_000149755.1). NCBI lineage: Eukaryota > Oomycota > Peronosporomycetes > Peronosporales > Peronosporaceae > Phytophthora > Phytophthora sojae. The sequence goes on along the minus strand of NW_009258121.1, from coordinate 271,223 downwards.
ACGAAGACCAAACCCACTCCGGCGTTGGCACCGCTGACACGGAGTAGTCGGTGCCCTGGTAGATGATGGCGAACACCGTTGCCAGCACCACGCTGATCATCAAGCGCGTGAGGTTGTACGTCGGCGTGCGCCAGTACATGCGGAAGAAGCGGCGGCACAGCAGCTCGAACTGGACGTAGCCGCTCGAGGCGCGCTTGTTGATAAACTTGAGCTCGGGGAGGTGCGGCGAAGGACGCAGCACGCCGTCCTGGTCCAAGTCCTCCTCCATCAGCACCTTCTGGTCGCTCACCAAGAAGCGGTCGGCAAAGTCCGTCGGCTGCGACGGGTCCGCGTTCGCAGCAGCCTTGCCACCTCCAACACCAGCACCAATACACTCGAGCATCCACGTGGCCGGGTTGTATCCGGGCTTGATCGGGTTCACGCCAGGGAAGGCCTCGAAGTAGCTGATCAGGTTCTTCGAGTCCTCGCCCAGCTCGCCGAAGAACACCATGCGACCGCCGCGACGCAGCAGCAACAGCGAATCGAACAGGTTGAACACCTCCGTGCTCGGCTGGTGGATCGTGCACACGATGGTGCGGCCCGAGTCGGCGATCTTGCGCACGCCGTTCATGATGAGCTTGGCCGAGCGCGCGTCCAGGCCACTCGTCGGTTCGTCCATGAAGATGATGCTGGGCTGCGCCGCCAGCTCCACGCCGATGGTCACGCGCTTCATCTGCTCCGTGGACGAGCCGCGGATGATCTTGTCGGCGATGGGGCCGAGCTCCAGCAGCTCGATGCACTCCTCGACCGACTCCATCTTCTGCGCCGTCGAGATGTTGGCGTCCTGGCGCAGCATGGCCGAGAAGATGAGCGCCTCGCGCACCGTGGCCGAGTCCGAGTGGATGTCCATCTGCTCGCAGTAGCCCGTGCATCGGCGGGTGGCCAGGTCGTTGGCCGGGTGGCCGTTAAGCAGGATCTTCCCTTGGATCTTGCCGCCGGTCTTGCGTCCGGCGATGACGTCCATGAGCGTGGTCTTGCCAGCGCCGGAGGAGCCCATGAGCGCGGTCATCGTTCCGGGTAGAGCGAATCCGGACACGCCCTTGAGCAGGTCGATCTGTTCGTCGTTGGCGCCACCGGGCAGCGGGACCGAGTACCATAGGTCGTGGAAGGCCAGCGTCACGGGCACGGCGACGCCACTGCCCGTGGGCTCAATTGGGATGCTGATGGTGGGGACGCCGCCCATAATATCGTCGACGTTGTGAATCTGAATCACGTTTTCGTTGTCTTTTGATTTCTTCGGTGTTGGTGGCATCGAAGAGTAAACTGTCAGGTCTGTTCCAGCGTCGTTGTTCTCCACAATCGCGATATTCTCGGGACTTTCGTAGCGCTTGAACTCCAACACGAGATACGACGCCAAGATGAGGACCAAGTAGCCGGCCACCAGGTAGATCCAGCCGTACCAAATCCACGTCGACTCTGTCGGCAGATTGAAGACACTGAGGCTGTATTCCCCGATGGTTTCGTTGTACTTGGTGCAGTAGTCGATGCCGTCGTAGACACACACGTCGAATTTAGGAGCCGAGTATTCACTCACACTCAACGCCCGAATGCACCACGCGAGCGGATCCAGCCAATAGATCCATATCAAATAGTCCGGCATGTCGTCTTTGGCGATCAAGAAGCCCCCGAACAGCATGGAGAACAGCACGGCCACCATCATAAACGGCTGAGCCATTGTCAGATTCGGTGACGCCGATGACAGGAAGAAGAAGTAGCTAGTATACCACATTTGACACAGGAACAGAGTGACGAAGAACACGAGGAACCGGTCGCCGCGGGCCACGTACCCTCCCATCCAGTACGTGATCGCACCAAACACCACCGTCTCCAATGCCGCCATGGGGATCTGCGATAGCGCGATGGAGATCACGTAAGAGCTCGAGCGGAAGAAGTTGGCGCCGCGCTGCTTGCAGAACACACTACGCGCCTCCATAAACGTCGGCACCTGTGACGACTGGCTCAGCGAGACGAACAGCGAGCACGAGAACAGCAGACCCAGGATGAGCTGGCTGTTGGCTTCGTCCATCTGCCAGAACGTCGAGCCGTACAGCAGGCCCATGACGATAACCATGACAGCGCGGCCGATAAGGTACGCCGTGTCACGGGATTTCAGCATCAACTCCCGTTGTAGTAAGGCCACAACCTCCTCAGTGAACGTCAGACGGAAGGGATTCGTGTCCTGCAGGAACAACGTCTCCTTGACCGGTGAGTCCAGCCGCTTCAGCGTCTTCTGGAAGATACTCGAGTGCTTGAAGCGGTCGGCGAACTCGGCTGAGCGATACGGCACACTATCAGGCTCTCCAACGACGTACGCGTTCTGCTTGTCGGTACCGAGATCCAGCAGGAAGTCGGCGACGTCCTTGCGAGGGGGACAGTTGAAGCCCATTTGCTCAAAGTACGGGACTACAGTCTCGCGCTTGCCGTGGAACATGACGCTGCCCTCGTTCATGAGCAGCACGTCGTCGAACAGCTCGAACGCCTCAGGCGACGGCTGAAGCAGCGAGATCACGGCGGTGACGTTGAAGTTGCGGGCCGCGCTCTTGAGCGACTTGCAGATGTCGTAAGTGGCGGCGCTGTCGAGGCCCGTACTGATCTCGTCCAGAAGCTGCAGACGCTTCTTACTGACGAGCATCTCGCCCGTCGTGACGCGCTTACGCTCGCCTCCAGACACGCCTCGGAGCATGGCGTTGCCCACGACCGTGTCCTTGCAGTTGTCCAGGCCGAGCTTCTTGACCATCAGATCGGGCGCGAACTTGTGGTGCGCCGTCACGAGCTTCAACGCGAGGTCGTGGTGCTCCGGCGAACAGTTCTTGAGAGCGTCGACCACCCACGGCTCCAATTCCTTACCCGCGCAGCAGCGGTGCGCGAACTCGATCGTCTCCTGAACCGTCATGCGCGGATAGTGCTCGTCGATCTGGTTCACGGAGGCCACGTCGCGCGGGAGCATGTCCAGCATCAAGGACCGGTAACCGATAAATTAGGTCAAATGGCATAGTTGGTCACGTCGTTAGGTCACGTGACCTAATTACAGTTGGTCACGTACGTAATGAATGAAATGTATTATGTGTTATGCTCACTGCCCTCTTCATACTGCGCGGTCGCGTCCGTGATGTAGGTGTCGGAGGCTCTCTACGTCTCGCCGTCGTACTCGAAGGAGTGATCCGGCTGAATGTACTCGCCGGGTTCCACGTTCTCGTCACCCGTCGAGGACATAGCGCTGCTGTATGGTTCCGAGTCCGCGTCAGCATCGACAATTTCACCCTCACCGTCGCTGCTGGCTGGCGAGTCGACGATGTCGCTCACCTCTGGCAGCTTTGGCTGTCTTGGTAGGACGAATCCTGTACGCTCAGGTGGCTTGGCTAAGCCTGAGATGACAGTCGTCCGTTGCGCAACGTACTCGCGAGCAAGGTTCTCTAGCGAAGTCACGAAGGTTTTCATGGGCGGATCAGCATTAAACCGCTTGTTTAGTTCACGGTGAAATCGCTCTAATGGGTTGTTCGTCCGGCTGATGATGTCACGCCTCATGCCGAACACATTCCAGTATTCCGGCGGGTATGTCTCCAACCAAGTCCGCTGAAAGTAGCTCCAAAACGTTCGCCACTTGCTGCGAGAGTACTCCAGACCTTTCACCGCACACACGCTGCAAATCTTGGCCTTCACCCAAGCGATTCCCTGCACAGCAATTTTGGTGGGATCAATGACGTCAAAGACATTACGCGACATAGCAACCTTGATTTCACCAACTGGTAGCCCAATGCTTTTCATCTTGCGACGACATGCCTGTTTAAAATGAAACAGGCACCCGATAATGGTGACGACAGGAAAGAACTCGCGAAGTGCTCCAATCAGTGAACTCTCAAAGTCACACACCACATCTTTCGGAACCAGTTTGCCCCCCCCCACAGCATCTTGTACACATTGCAGCAGTCGGACGTAGGATTTTCTCGTCATAGATGTAGTTGCCGCATGCAGGACAGGGAGAAATAGCTTGCTGGAAAGATCATAGATCATAATTGTGACACACTGCTTATAGTCGACGGGGGCACATCTAAACGTGCCGTCGATAAACCACGACAAGTTTTCGAAGCAAAGCAAATTCAAAAGCGTAGGATGAGCCCACGCAGTTATCTGATCGATGCCATTTGCATCCTTTGGCGGCTTCTTTAGCGCCTTGACGTCATCGTGCCAGGCATACTGAAACTGGAAGAAGCCTTGGTGCGATCCTTTAATCTAGGTCAGTCGGGGGTTCGTCATGATACTGGCTCGGCCGTGACTGGAATCGTGGCCCCAAGTTTCTTGCACACGGTTTTTGACGGTTTTGTCCGATACGCCGCGAACCGGAGCCCCATCGTTCATGTAGAACTTGTCCACAATAGCCATCCATATTTGCCTCTGAGTGAGAGTCGTTTGAGTAGCAAGTTTGTCGACCTCCTTCATGATGTCGTTCGAAGCATCTATGGCGTGATCGCCTGGGTTCACCGTTGCTCCTCGGAGAGCAGGACCAACACGGCATGTATGAGCATTCATGCTGCTGAAGTCAAACGCCATCGTACTCGCGTAGAATGCAAACTGCGCAGGGCAGGGGGAACGATATGAGCTGCAGCGATACGATATCTTGTTTGAAGTTCCGTTAGCTCGAACAAAAGAGTATACAGTTTTGTACGTCCGTCCCGAGGCTTGGACGCTTGTTGCGAACGTGACACACTCGTCGAGGTCTGAGTGTCCACATTGGACAGTGGCATGGATAGCGCTGGTCGTGGGATGCCTACCAGCTCAGGCGTGTCTGGTTCAGTATCGCGAATCCCCATCAGAAGTCCATGCCGAGTCACGACGGCTGCGGTCACCTCGCTATCAGGGACGTCACTCGATGCGTGGTTGTTTCGGCGTGTTAAACGCGACGTCGGCGCCTGTGTTCCTGCCCGTAACTCTTGGGAAGCCAAGATGGCGTCGGACAGCTCTCTTTCAAGAACGTCACTCGTCGCGCGACTGCTTCGACGAGTCGGACGCGAAGTCGGGGCAAATCGAGATTGCCCACGACGACCAGGAGAACGAGATGGGGCTGGGTCTGGGGAAGACGTAGAGGCTCCTCCACGACCGCCTCGGCGCCGAGCCATCTTGGGTTACGTTAGTGGTTGGCGCGTGACTTGAAAGCTGTGTTTGTAATGGGAGAAGTCCCAATGACCCACTGTTCGCATGCTTTCTATTGGGTCATGTTGGTTTCAAAAACCCCAGAGTTTAGAACAGGTACAACGGCCAGAAATAGCTACTTGGCATGTTGTACTTTTCCGTAGTGATGAAGGGAACGACATGGGTGATGCTGGGGCGCTAAAGCTTGTTCTAGCAGCTTCACGTGACCAAGTGGTTTGGTCACGTGACCCAAGGGCCAAATGTGTGACCTATCCGTTATCTATCTTCAAGATTTGGCCTTGACCAAGTTTGCGATTTGACCTAATTTAGTCGCTCCCTCAAGGACCGCTCCTTGCCGTTATACTCAATGTCACCGCCGAGCGAGATGTTCTTGTCCATGTGGAAGCGGTTGGCCAGCACCTTCATGAGCGAGGACTTGCCCGAGCCAGGCTGGCCCAGCACGAGCGTGATGCGGCCCGGCCTGAAGACGCCTGTGACTCCACGCAGGATCTTCTTCTCGACCGTGAGCCTCTTTGAGCTCAGGGCTTGCTGCAGATTGGACCACAGAGTGGGCACTTCGAGGCTGCCGCTCTTGAGCTGCGGCACTTGTGCAGACAGCTCGAGGTTGCGGAAGCCACCTCGAGGCCCGGAATGGGACGACCCAGGGCGTTCTCGATGACGGTGGACAGAGTGGAGTTCATGGTGAAGACGTCGTCGGCCATCAAGGCGTCGGCACTCAGGAGGTCGTCGGTGGTGAGCTGGCGAGGCTCGGGGAACATGCTCCCGGTGCGCGGGAGTCGGTCGCAGTCGCCGAACGAGCTGTTGGGGGTGAGGCGACGCGAGTTGAAGCGAGGAAGGCGGTACGTCGACATCTTGGGCGCCAGCAGCTTGTCCGGCACGACATCGTCGGTGTCGACTTCGGCTTTGGGGGTGGGGCCGGGCGGCACAGTGAGGGACTTCTCCGGCGGCCCTGCCATTGTTGCTCGATCGACGGGCTGAAGGCGAGTTGGGGAATGAGACCAAGGACAGCATTGAGCTCCAAGACCGGGCGGGGTAATCAACGCTTGATTAGGCTGGATCGCATCTTTCTGAAAGTGATGAAGTGCGTGAGGGATCGTCAACGGCTAGTAGCTGACATTGTCAGCAATACTATTGTTACGGAATGTCGTGAATTTGAGCTCGGCCCTCCTCAAATCGTGCGTTCATTCCATGGGTGCGGTAGATTTCACCATTGGATGCGTACGGTACACTTCAGATGGCCAAGGTTTTGACGCCGCTGTGGCAAATTCGAGAGTGAGGAGCGGCCGCGAGGGCGGACCGACGCCCGAGAAGCTTTCGTTGGCGGAGTGGTCTCGATCTCGACTCTGGCCGACAGAAAGTCGGAGCAGGCAGGCAGGGCCCTGTGCAAGTCAGACTTCACAGACGCGAAAGCGTGGCATGGTTGTTTGTTGCTGTGCGTGTATATAGCGGCTCGAAAGAGAGGAAGCGTTCCGTGGCCATCCACAGAGCGCCCGCGGGTGGTCACGTGGGCTGCCGTAGAGAGAGAGCGGGGCGGGCTGCCATCCTGAATGGAGGATCTCCCGTCTGATATCCGCTCGGGGCCATGGGCCGGCGCCTTTGCTCCGTTCTGTCATGCGGGTCTGAATACGGAGCGGGTGTCACTGGCGTGACGGCGTCCAGGCTCGAAAAATCTCGAGCGGAGTGAATGGAGCGGAGCCCGCACCACCGGCTCTCGGTCTATTTCGCTTGCTTGGTGTTGTGGCTGGTATAAGCTCCGGAGCTTCGGAGTGGAGTGGTGGCGTCTTCTTCGGTGCGATGGAGTGCCGGTTGATGGGGCTATGCATGTTGACGAGGAAGGGAGGCATCCCTGTTGTCGGGGGCCACGTAGCACTCTGCATCTCTAATTGAAGACGCGGTTGTTAAATCGCTGGGATAGTCCACCCTATGGGCCGAAGTTGCATCGCCCGGAGGTTCACAAGTCATAAGCTTTTGTTTTATGCCTAAAATGGGCGACACTCTGGCATGCTCGCAAAAAACTATTCACGACTCGGGTTTCGTTTCCGCACATGGGATGTGCCAGGCTTTTGCCCCACCAAAACGGTAGATTCAAGTCTGGGGGTGTTTCATGAGCGGATCGCATGCAGTGAGCCCATCGGTGACAATGGAGTCCCATGGGCTGGCTTCTAGAGCTGCACAATATGAACACGAGTGGCTGCCAGTGCCGCTGTAGTTGATGGTAAACTCGTGGGTGATCGTCAAAGCTCACTTTTCAAATTGCGTTGGCGGTGTGCCCAAGAGCAACCGCGACTTTGCCGATGAAGATTTTGTCTCCACTACCGACTGTCGTCAGCCTATTGCTGGCTGTGAACGCCGCAGATGCTGCAGCATGCAAGGCGTTGATTGACTCGAGCAGCACGCTCACTGCCTCGCTAGCAGCATGGACCGGTGCGGACCCGTCCTCGGTCCCGTTTGCCAGCGTCTTTGAAGAACTCGGCGCCGCTCTACCATCGTTGTCCAAGTGCGCTGCTGTTTTCGACCCGATCGCTGCGTACGTGTCGCTGGCCGCCTCTGTCAAGAGCTGCCTTTCAGCCCTCGAAAGCGTGGACAGCGTGGACGAAGATCTCACGACTGCAGCTGGGTGGGCGAACGTCTGCCCGATTGTCGAGGATACCGTGTTGCCGTGCATCACTGCCGCGATGAAGGAGTCCATCATGGGCACTCTCTTTAGCGCGGGCGACTGCTGCGAGGACTTCCTCGACGAGGTCCACACTCGGTTTGGCGATTCTCTGGACATTATGGTCGAAAAACTGGCCCAACATCTCGCCAATGCTGCTTGTGCAGAGAGGACGTTCACGAGCCTGGCGGGCGCGTTGACCAAGGAAAGATGCGGCTACTCCATCTTGAATTCCTACAGCTTCATCAACCAGGAGCATGGCTACGAGACTCCTTCACTTCTGAACATTGCCCAAATCCCAAACGACCAAATGTCAGCGCATTTGCAGGCCAAGACTTCACGAACACCAAGGGGGAGCTCGTCTCACTAGGATTCGGCTCCTTTGGCGCTGATACCATGGGGATCTGTCTGCAGCCACTTGATGCGCTCACGCAGTACATCGCATCGTGGCCAGTTTTCTCGGAGACGCTCAATGCTGGTGGTGTCGATTTCACGTTGGCGGACCTGTTCACTCCGGACACGTCCATCTCTGGTGAATTGCTGCTTTCGTACCTTACAACATCCACAAACCTGCCCGCCATTATCCTGCGAGTTGCTGCCAGTTTGCAGGCTATTATGTATGCAGACGACGATGCAGGGAGTGCGGAGTTCGTAGACACCTTCGACACCGACAATTCGGGCGACTGGAATGGCTTCAACCCCGACAGCTCGACCAACTGGGGGAGCTGGGGCTGGGTCTGGAGCTATGCAGACAACTCGGAGGGACTACAAAGCGAAAGCGATGACGGATCGGCCGGCAACTGGGGATACGCTGACACCTCTGAAAGCTCGGACAGCCCCGATATTTTCGACGAACTCCTGGCTCTTGCTGTGCATGTTCCGGTTAACGGCAGTTGCACCAACGCAGACCAGTCGATCATGATCCCGTTTCCTATCGACAATGCATAACCTGGAGATAATGGTACACGCGATCCTCCATCGACGACTCAGCGGTTTCTGGTACTTCGGCCTCCAGAAGTTCGTAGTAGAAACTCGTACTTTACCAACTCTTTCATAACACACAATTGAGGCGCACCGTTGTGTGAGGGGATAGGAACGCCAATCAACCAGCACAGCGAAGTTACCAATACTAGCCGAGTTCGTGATTGCATGTATAGATGCATCGAAAAGTGGTAGACCACCCCAGCGATTTAACAACCGCGTCTTCAATTAGAGATGCAGAGTGCTACGTGGCCCCCGACAACAGGGATGCCTCCCTTCCTCGTCAACATGCATAGCCCCATCAACCGGCACTCCATCGCACCGAAGAAGACGCCACCACTCCACTCCGAAGCTCCGGAGCTTATACCAGCCACAACACCAAGCAAGCGAAATAGACCGAGAGCCGGTGGTGCGGGCTCCGCTCCATTCACTCCGCTCGAGATTTTTCGAGCCTGGACGCCGTCACGCCAGTGACACCCGCTCCGTATTCAGACCCGCATGACAGAACGGAGCAAAGGCGCCGGCCCATGGCCCCGAGCGGATATCAGACGGGAGATCCTCCATTCAGGATGGCAGCCCGCCCCGCTCTCTCTCTACGGCAGCCCACGTGACCACCCGCGGGCGCTCTGTGGATGGCCACGGAACGCTTCCTCTCTTTCGAGCCGCTATATACACGCACAGCAACAAACAACCATGCCACGCTTTCGCGTCTGTGAAGTCTGACTTGCACAGGGCCCTGCCTGCCTGCTCCGACTTTCTGTCGGCCAGAGTCGAGATCGAGACCACTCCGCCAACGACAGCTTCTGCGTCGGTCCGCCCTCGCGGCCGCTCCTCACTCTCGAATTTGCCACAGCGGCGTCAAAACCTCCTACTTCTCAGTGCCCTCACCTCCAATTCAACCATGGCCATGACGCCTGCAATGGAGTGGGAAGCTCCGATCCCCGTCTGGATCGAGTCCATCAGCATCGACGTCGACGACGAAGACATGGCCGCGGCCGAGTTTATGACGTCGATCCCTGTAGTGGTGACCCCCACCAGCCCCCCGGTGACTTCCAAGCCGACGCACAGCTTCATCTCCACCTCGACGTCGGCCGCCGAGCAGCAGGCGATGTTCAGCGTGCTGCAGTACCTCAAGCCGATCACTAGCGACGACGACCTGGGCATGGCGTTCAACGTCGAGAGCGTCACCGTCGTCGCCGAGTCCCCCGTCAAGAAGCCGACGATGGCCTCCACGCCTCGCAGCATGAGCCCCACAAAGCGCAAGCCAACGGCCAAGCCCGCTCATCGAACCAGACGAAGAATCGACGTGGACCCCATCGGCCGCAAGGAGAACCGCAAGGACAAGCAGCGCGGCTACGAGAAGGGCTACCGCAAGCGCCAGAAGGACAAGCGCGCGGACGACGAGGTCGAGTGGATGCAGCTCGAGGCTCAGGTCAGGACGTTACTGGCCAAGCGCACGGCGGCGGTGGTGATCGGCCCGCAGGACGAGCTGGCCGCACCGTCGTCGACGGTCTCGATCCGCCAGCGATACCTGGAGCTGCTGCAGGAAGAGCGCGCTCTACGGGAGGCCGAGGCGCTCGACCGCTGCATGGCGGCCAGGGACGTGGCCCTCTCGCTGTGGGGGACGTGCGCCACCAGAAGAAACGTGCGCGAGCAGCTCAACGCGCTCCCGGGGCTCAGGGAATGCCTCACGTTTGAGTTTTCGTGGTAAGTTAGTCTGGATGCATGTGCCTGCATTAGTTGGAATGAGTTTAGTTAGTGGTGTGCGTGAGTCTTGCGTGGATCTCAATGAACTTCAAGTGTTAGTGCATCAAAACTTTGAACTTTCAAGTTGCTGTCAACATACCCCCCCCCCCCTCGTCACATTGTCGAATTGAAGCATCACCCCCGAAGTTGTCCAGCGTAGCTCGGGTCATTCTATTTCGAGGGGGGGGGGGTACTGTGCATCGTTAAGAGTAAGTTTTGGGGATGTAGTACATTATCGGAAATGTGCGGAGCTTACTCGCTTGTAGGTAATCTCCTAGCGCTTGAGGTGGTTGATGTAGCGCAGCGACACGAGCGCCAGGATACGGAAGACGACGATGAGGATGAGCAGGATCACGGCGTTCCTCCAGATATCGCTGTGCTTCATGTCGAACGTCTCCTCGACGTATTCCTTCAACGTCATGTCCCTGATCGTGGGCGGCGCGTTCTGCAGCGTCTTGCAGCTGATACCGTCCGTGCTGCCCTCGGAGCAGTCGGCAAAGACCAACGACACCAACATGGCGATAGTGTACGTCGGCGGCGAGATCCAGTGGACCCACATGTAGCCCGTGGGGATACTACCCGCGGGTGGGTTGAAGCCGGCGAACAGCATGAAAATGCCGCTGAAAAGAGCTCCGAGGGTGGACGCAACGGCGACACTGGGGAGGGCGAACACCATGAGCTGGCCGAAGTACACGAACAGCAGCGCGTTCATGGCCACCACCAGCCAGTAGTAGAAGAAGGTGATATAGCCCGTGAAGCCCACGCTCGGGTAGAAGATGATGGTGAACAGCAGACTCGAGAAGAAGATGTACGGGATCTCCACCAGCGTGCCGGCAACGAAGTACCAGAGCGCATTATAAGTCTCACTTGCACGCTCCCGATAGAAAGCGGCGCGCTCGTCGGCGGCCACGGGCATGACGCTGTTGAAGCTGATGAGACCGAGGAAAATGGTGCTGACGAAGATGAGACCCACGCCCGAGTTGGCGCCAGTGTACGTCGAGTAGTCGGTGCCCTGGTAGATGACACCGAACACGCAACCCAGCAGCACACTGATGAACAAGCGCGTGAGGTTGTACGTCGGCGTGCGCCAGTACATGCGGAAGAAGCGCAGACACAGAAGCTGGAACTGCACGCGCGGGTTGGAGGCGCGCTTTGTCTCGAACTTGAGCTCCGGCAGGTGCGACGAAGGGTGCAGCACTCCTTCTTGGTCCAGATCCTCCTCCATCAGCACCTTCTGGTCACTGACGATGAAGCGCTCAGCGAAGTCCGTCGGCTGCGACGGGTCCGCGTTCGCAGCAGCCTTGCCACCTCCAACACCAGCACCAATGCACTCGAGCATCCACGTGGCCGGGTTGTATCCGGGCTTGATCGGGTTCACGCCAGGGAAGGCCTCGAAGTAGCTGATCAGGTTCTTCGAGTCCTCGCCCAGCTCGCCGAAGAACACCATGCGACCGCCGCGACGCAGCAGCAACAGCGAATCGAACAGGTTGAACACCTCCGTGCTCGGCTGGTGGATCGTGCACACGATGGTGCGGCCCGAGTCGGCGATCTTGCGCACGCCGTTCATGATGAGCTTGGCCGAGCGCGCGTCCAGGCCACTCGTCGGTTCGTCCATGAAGATGATGCTGGGCTGCGCCGCCAGCTCCACGCCGATGGTCACGCGCTTCATTTGCTCCGTGGACGAGCCACGGATGATCTTGTCGGCGATGGGGCCGAGCTCCAGCAGCTCGATGCACTCCTCGACGGACTCCATCTTCTGCGCCGTCGAGATGTTGGCGTCCTGGCGCAGCATGGCCGAGAAGATGAGCGCCTCGCGCACCGTGGCCGAGTCCGAGTGGATGTCCATCTGCTCGCAGTAGCCCGTGCATCGGCGGATGGCCAGGTCGTTGGCCGGGTGGCCGTTAAGCAGAATCTTCCCTTGGATCTTGCCGCCGGTCTTGCGTCCAGCGATGACGTCCATGAGCGTGGACTTGCCAGCGCCGGAGGAGCCCATGAGCGCGGTCATCGTTCCGGGAAGGGCGAATCCAGACACGCCCTTGAGCAGGTCGATCTCCTCATCCTTCTTGCCTCCAGGCATCGGCACGGAGTACCAGAGGTTCTCAAAGGCCAACGTAATGGGGAGAGAGATGCCGCGCCCGGTAGGCTCGACGGGGACGCTGATGGTTGGGACCCCACCCATGACATCGTCGGCGTCCTGGATCTCGATGACCTTTTCATGGTCGTGCACCCCCTTCGGAGTGGCCGGCATCTTCGAGTACGCGGTCTGGTCGGCGCTAGCTTCGTCGTCCTCCACCACAGCGACATTTTCCGGGCTCTCGTAGCGCTTGTACTCCAGCACGAGGTACGAGACGAAGACGAACACGAAGTAGCCGGCGAACAGGAAGATCCAGCCGTACCAGATCCACATCGACTCGGTCGGCAGGCTGAACACGCCGAGGCTGTACTCGCCGATGGTCTCACTGTACGTCGAGCAGTAGTCGATACCTCCGTAGACGCAGACGTCGAACTTGGGGGCCAGGTACTGGTTGATGCTGAGCGCGCGGATGCACCACGCGAGCGGATCCAGCCAATAGATCCATATCAAATAGTCCGGGATGTTGTCCTTCGTGATCAAGAAGCCTCCGAACAGCATGAAGAACAGCACCGATACCATCATGACGGGCTGCGCGACCGTCAGGTTGGGCGAGACCGAACTCAGGAAGAAGAAGTAGCTGGTGAACCACATTTGGCACAGGAAGAGCGTGACGAGGAACACGATGAAGCGGTCCGCGAGGGCCACGTAGCCTCCCATCCAGTAGGTGATGGCTCCGAACACGACGGTCTCCACTACGGCCATGGGGATCTGCGAGAGCGACATGGCCAGCACGTACGCGCTCGAGCGGAAGAAGTTGGCGCCGCGCTGCTTGTAGAACACCAACCGGGCCTCGATGAACGTCGGCACTTGAGAGGCCTGACTCAACGACAGGAACATGGCGCAGGAGAAGAGCAGACCCAGGATGAGCTGGCTGTTGGAATCGTCCATCTGCCAGAACGTAGAGCCGTAGAGCAGACCCATGACGATGTTCATGACCGCGCGACCCATGAGGTACGTCGTGTCACGCGACGTCAGCATCAACTGACGACGCAGCAGGATGGTCATGTCCTCAAAGAAGGACAAGCGGAACGGCTTGACGTCGGGGACGATCAGCGGCTCCTTGACCGGAGAATCGAGGCGCCTCAGTGTCTTCTGGAAAATAGTCGACTCGCGGAAGCGGTCGGCGAACTCAGCCGACTGGTACGGCACGTTGGAGCCCACGACATAGGCGCCCTGCTTGTTGGTGCCCAGATCCAGCAGGAAGTCGGCCACGTCCTTGCGGGGCGGGCAGTGGAAGCCCATTTGCTCGAAGTAGGGCACGGCGTCCTCGCGCTTGCCGTGGAACATGATGCTGCCCTCGTTCATGAGCAGCACGTCGTCGAACAGCTCGAACACCTCAGGCGACGGCTGCAGAAGGGAAATCACCACAGTCGCGTTGAAGTTGCGGGTCGCGCTTTTGAGCGACTTGCAGATGTCGTACGTGGCCGCACTATCAAGGCCCGTGCTGATCTCGTCCAACAACTGCAGTCGCTTCCTGCCGACGAGCATCTCACCAGTCGTGACGCGCTTGCGTTCGCCTCCAGACACGCCTCGGAGCATGGCGTTGCCCACGACCGTGTCCTTGCAGTTGTCCAGGCCGAGCTTCTTGACCATCAGATCGGGCGCGAACTTGTGGTGCGCCGTCACGAGCTTCAACGCGAGGTCGTGGTGCTCCGGCGAACAGTTCTTCAGGGCCTCAACGGCCCACGGCTCGAGGTCTTTACCCGAGCAGCAGCGGTGCGCGAACTCGAACGTCTCCTGCACCGTCATGCGCGGATAGTGCTCGTCGATCTGGTTCACGTAGGCCACGTCGCGCGGGAGCATGTCCAGCATCAAGGACCGCTCCTTGCCGTTATACTCAATGTCACCGCCGAGCGAGATGTTCTTGTCCATGTGGAAGCGGTTGGCCAGCACCTTCATGAGCGAGGACTTGCCCGATCCGGGCTGGCCCAGCACCAGCGTGATGCGGCCCGGCTTGAAGGCGCCCGTGACTCCGCGCAGGATCTTCTTCTCGACCGTGAACTGCTTGGAGCCGAAGAGGCCGCCGACACCCTGCTGCACTTGCGTCCACAGCGTCGGCACCTCGAGCTCGCCGCTCTTGATCTGCGGCACCTCGGCCGACAGCTCGAGGTTGCGGAAGCGTACCTCAAGGCCCGGGATCGGGTGGCCCAGCGCGTTCTCGATCACCGACGACAGCGTCGAATTCATGGTGAAGACGTCGTCGGCCATCAACGCGTCGGCACTGGTCAGGTCGTTCTTGGTGAGCTCGCGGGGCTCCGGGAACATGCTCTTGGTGCGTGGCAGCACCTCGTGGTCTCCGAACGAGCTGTTGGAGCTGAGGCGGCGCGAGCTGAAGCGCGGCAGGCGGTAGGTCGAAACCTTTGGCGCCAGCAGCTTGTCCGGCACGACATCGCCGACACTTTGGTTGTCGGTAGCGTCGTCGGCTGCCGACTCAGCGAGTAGCTGGTCTTGACGGTGCTCCATTGTCGGGCTGGAGCGAGAAGTGAAGTGAGACTGACATGGTCCGGTTCCATCCATCGCTGCTCACTCGCGCCAGGTCAGGCCATGGATTTGACGGTGCCACCCGCTCCTTCCACGGCGCGCCAAAGACACTCACGTCCCAATCTTTGAAGAGAGGCGATTATGGGGCCAAAGAACTGAACGTGCGGCGCGGTAACCAGCAATTTGTATGCGGTGCCGCGCGACATAGCGAGACTTGTTGACGAGCCCACACCCCCAGATGGACTGGCGCAGAGGGAATCGAACCACGCAGGTGTGTGTGATGAAAAGCCGCAGCGTCACCTTGATGGTCAGGCTGGCGGAGTGCCAAAACAATGAGAGAGTAATCCCCTGCAACGAGCTTACTGCACCTGACGTTCGTTGCCCTCGAGCAGACTCGAAACCTCGCTACGCTGGGCCAGCGTCGCTGACCAACTCACAATGAATGATGCTTTCCTCAAATCGACGATGAGACGAGGGGGGGGCAACTTGAAGCCGCACTAACGCTTGAAGTTCACACATGACTTGACCACACAACAGTCTACTCAAACTCATTTCAACTAACGCCGAACGCCATCACTACCGTGAAAGCTCGAAGGCATTGAGCTGCTTCGACATGCGACAGCGAGCTGTGGTCAACAGAAAGTATTACTCCCGGAATCACGCGGTTCAACGGTGGGGCTCGTACGTTTTCCGAAACAAGTCCGGGGCATGCTTATATATATTTAAAGCTCATCGAGATATGCTAATAATTCTTGCATAATGTGCTGCGTTGGTGCCGCTGCGCATTGACGAGCGTGGTTGATCCGCCTAAAGCAGTGCAACCACCGCGGAGAGGAGCGCCGCACCAAAAGTCATCATGGTCGCCACCTTGACCGCGGAAGCAGCGCTTGAGTCGGTGGTGGTCGTCGACCACCACCGACAATGCAATACTTAGATTAATACTTCTAAACTGCGGGCAAAAATTAATCATCGCATTATTGCCATTAATTGCTGCCAATTCTCCACCGTGTTGACGTCCCACAAGTCGCGGTTGTACTGCAGACACATCAGCATCTTGAGCATGGTGGGGGAGAGACTCTTCCGCACGTCTGTGAGCACCAGCTTCGCCGCCGAAAAAAAGCGCTTGCATTCGTTGGACGTCGGCGGCACGTAGGCGACGTCCACGTATTGCGAGCGCCTCGGTGCCTTCCTCTTCTTGAACGCCGCCTTGACGATAGAGCTGTTGCCGTCCTCCCGCGCTGGTGCCCTTTCAAGGGTCGTCGATCTAAACTCGGCACACGCCGACCGTTCCGCGGCCATCAACGCCTCTTCGCGCTGAAGCTTGACGAGGCCCAGTTCTAAATGCGGGTTGTTGACGATCGGAGCCATTGCGGCCAGTCGTGACTTGAGTGCTGGGTACTCCTTCACCCCCTGGTCAAAAAGACGGCGCACACCAGACAAAGTTAGCGTAGACCTCTGTAGCTCTTTCGTGACTCCCTCGAACTTCTTCAGGACCTTCTCCAACGCCTTGGCTCGCTCGTGCTCGGCGCGCCGAAGCAAACGCGGCTGTACTTCGTACTTGACCAGAAGGTCATGGACCAGCTTGATTATGGCGGGCTGGAGCTTCACATAGCGCACCACCATCTCGTACGTGCTCGACCACCTGATGTCGTTCCTCAACTGAGGCGACAGATGGGAGACGCGGCGAAGCAGAGCGCGGCCCTTGATCGTCCGGAGCTTGGTCATCAGCGCGTGCACCTTCGCAATGAGCTCGTCCTCGGTCTTGAGGAAGTCCTTCACTGCCAAATTGAATCTGTGGCTAGCACATCCAATGAAGGGGATAGCCCCTTCCTTCCGGTCGATGCATTGGTTCACAGAGCCGTTGTCTCCCACCATGAACTTCACCGCGCTCCAGGGCTTGTTATAGCGAGACAGCGTGTCAGCGATCAGGTCGTACTGACTCTGCGCACCCATGTCTTCCTCGACCTCTACTGGAGCGAATGTTAACAGCAGGAAGCGGCGCGATGAGCACTCGAGATCGTCATAGTACTCGTTGTCAGCGCCGCCACCGGTAATACCGGTACTGTCGCTGCCAAATACCGCGTATATCGCGATGTAGTGACGACCACCACTGGTCCACCCGTCTAGAACGAGGCTGAACGATGCAGGAAGCTCGCGAGCGACGCGCAGCTCTAGCAGCTCGAAAATCAGCACGATGTACTTGGAGAGGGTGTCCTCCGACACGAGAGAGAGGGAGGCGTTGAGGCGCGTGAGCCGCCGCTCTACGAACGCAAACGGGAGGCGGTCGCAGACGACCCACTTGAGCCAGCGGTATAGGTCCCTGGTCCGTGTGCTGACGAGGTGTAGGCGCAGCGGGTTCTGGCGGCGTGACGCCTCCTGGGCCTCTTGCTCGTAGTTGTCGTGGTTGCGCCGCAGGTGGCTCAGCAGGTTCGTGTAGCCATTGCCCTTCTTGTACTGCTTGTCGCAGGATGTACACTTGTAGAAGCCGTTGCCGACATCAGTGAAAAGCATGGAGCAGATTTGGCTGCTCGTGAGGACCATGGTGGACACGTGGGGCGAGGGGCTTGGGCGGTGAGGGGTGAAGAAAGCAAATTTGATTCTGAAGGAGCCTCCGCTGCGAGTGGTGCGGTGAAGTGGTGCCAGATCGGCGAGTGGTTGGTGGTGGACTCTTTGGCGGACACTGGTGGCTGCAACGAACTCCATCTGAGCAATTCAAATACGAATTGTGTGCAATTCAAAAATAAATTGAGGGTCTAAAATTAATCATTGAATTAAAGTATTCAAATGTATTTTTATGAGTATTATTTTTTTCGGGTGCCTTGGTGGTCGTATTCGCAGTCATGGATCCCGACGACGACGCCGTCGAACTCGATCCTGATGACGCTGTCGTTGAGATCTTCGCGTACGGCAGAGTGATCGACTGGTCCGGGTACGTGCAGCCACCGCCGTTGGGAATGTGCACCTGCAGGCCCTCGCCGTACGAATTTACGCTGTTCAGAGTCTCCACGAACCAGTCCTCGATGATTGTGCTGCTCTCAACCTCGTCGTCTTCGTTCCTAACGCCGCCCATCGCGTAGATCACCGCGTCGGCGGCTCGAATGCCCATCCGCGACAGGCCCGACTCCGACGTAGCGTAGTCGAACAGCAGATCGCCGCTAATGGACTTGCCCGAGGTGAAGAGATCCGAGAGCAGCACGGTCGTGTCGTTTACGTCCACAGTCTCCGAAAAGATCTCCCAAGAGCTGATGTGCTGCAGCAACGAGTCGATGGGCTGGAGGCAGATGCCCATACTGTCGATATCATTGGTACCGATGCCGATGGATGCGGTGATGTCGTTCGTGGTGGTGAACTCCTTGCCGGCAAACGCGTCGCACATCTCGTCGTTCGGAATCTGCAGCATGTTGTCCAGCACATACGTGGCAGATTCTTCCGATTCGATGAATGTGAAGGCCTTGAAGGTGGAGTAGCCACACATTTCCTTCTTGGAGACGCCGTTCAAGTTCGTGAACGTCCTCTCGCTGCAATTGACGTTGACACTGAGCTGCCCGAGCTTCATCGCCAGGTCGTCGAGCGAGTCACCGAACAGCGTCTTGACGTCGTTGAGGAAGTCGTCGCAGCACCCGTCTACGCTGTTGAGCGCGTCCATGACGATGTCGGTCATGACAGTCTTGGCACACGGCATGATGGTGTCTTCGAGCACGGAGCAGAAGTTGGACCAGCCCTCCGAGGTGCCGAGGTCTTCGTCAATGTCTTCAATTGACCGTGGAGGAGCTGACGAGTGACGTGTAGATCGCCTTGGGGTCGATGGCGGCAGCGCACATAGACAGTGTCGGTAGCGCTGTGTTGATCTCCTTGAAGACGGTGGCGAAGTCGACCGGCGACAAGTCGGTTTCGGTCCAGGATGCAAGCGACTGGGCCAGGGTACTGTCGGAATCAAGCAGAGTCCTGCATGTTGAAGCTTTGGCGCGGTGGGAGCTGATGGCGAGGAGGAGGACGACGAGGGCGCGGAAGCGAGAGGCGTACAGACGCATGACTTGGTTTTGGCTGGCTGGCTGGCTGGTTGGTTGTTGGGGAGGCGAATTGAAAACTGAGTTTGTGTCGGAGTTGGTACTCGCTGATGTGGTGTCTCTCACTTCAACACAAGCGGAGGCATTCAACGCCATCATGCGCTTTACAGGTCCTCAAAATAGTTGAGCAGCTTGCCTGTATTGTCTGGCTGCAATCTATTTCGCCCAGGCATCAGACCATGGGATCGTACACTTCGGTCTCATGCCAGTTTGGACTACGTGCACTTGCCCATGTTGACATCCTAAATGGTTTTGATCATTGTTTTTTTTCTTGTATAAATAAATAGCAAGGTGCAGCTACAATGCTTCCTAGTGTCCTATGCCGAAAAGTTTAGGTCTTAGTGCATAATGCCTTGTGTCTTGTAAGAAAGAGAAACGTAGCGCCATCTTGAAACCACTTCAACGACTGCTGCATGCCAATTGCACGCTCAGATACCGTGATACCATGTTTCGAGGACGACGACGAAGAAGCAGAAGTTGGCCTCCTCGTCCTCGACGGCGGCAACAGCATCCTCTCTAGGATTCTTTCACTCTGAAATTTACTCTCTGAAGAAACAACCCAAGCACCTCACCGCCTTTTCAGGCGCCCGCGCCGACTTCGGCCTTTCGGCCCCTCAATGATCAAGCTCATCATGCAGCTCCACCGATTCCTCCTCCCAACCATCGTCTTGGCATTCAGTGCACAGCACGTCGCTGACGCCAAAACCTGCAAGACCCTGCTCGACAATGACAGCGCGCTGGTCAAGTCTCTCGCCACCGCGTATCAAGATGACTTCTCCGAGTTCCCGTTTGACGCGGTTTTCTCCGACCTCCACAATGCCGCACCCTGGCTGTCCACGTGCGCGGCAGCCATCGATCCGGTGGCAGTCTACGCGTCGATGCAAACCTCTTCGAGTTTTCGCTCCTGCGTACGCAAGTTCGAGCGGGCCAATCTCGACGACGGTCTCTTGAGTCGGGGAGGCTGGAACACGCTCTGCCCTCTGCTCAAAGACACCGGCGTCCCGTGTGTGAAGAACGCCATGGTCGAGATCGTCATGGACGCGTTCGCCACCACCAACGGCTGCTGCGATGCGTTCCTGGCTCAAGTCGACACGCTCATCTCCAACTCACTGACGACTATGGTGGAGAAGCTGAGCCAGTACGCAGTGAACATCGCGTGTTCGGAGCGCAAGTTCACGAACTCGCAGGGCAAAGCAACCACGGAGATGTGCGGATACTCCATCGCCAAGGCGTTCGGCTTCACCGACAGTGAAGACGACGTCGTGCCCCTGCTGGGTCTGCTGCAGCTTCCGAACACTGAAATGTGTGACGCCTTTGCCGGCAAGGCCTTCAAGATCACCAACGGCAGCGAGTTCACGATCGGATTCGGTACCAAGGGAGCGGACCCGATGGGTATTTGCCTCCAGCCGATCGACGCGCTGCTCGGATACGTGGCGTCGTGGCCGCTCTTCGCGCAGACCTGGAACGCCAACGGAACTTCCTTCTCGCCGTCGAGTTTGTTCGCTACGGGAAAGTCGCTCAGCTATGCGACGCTAAAGAGCTGGTTCAACACGCCCAAGAACTTTGTCGCGATCGTACAGCACACGATGGAGAAGTACGTGAGTACCGTGCGTGAATTCTGGTCGGCCCGCTACTCGTCAGATTCGTCGGGTTACTACGACGACTACAACGACTACAACGGCTACAAGTACCCCGCGGGAAGCTACGGCTCGGACGGCAGTGTTGGTGATGCCTTCAACTTTTCCGGAAGTTTTGGCTGGGTTGGCTACATCGACTTTAACTACTCCGAAAGCGGCAGTCGGGACTCGAGCGGTGATGTCGGTTATGGATACTACTACGTCGGATACGGCAGCTACACGAGCTCTTCGCGTGACGGCGGTCAGGACTTGGTTTACGTGCTGTTGGAGCGCCTGGTAGCTGGCATCGGTCCGATGCTTCTGCATGTCCCGAACGGCGGCGAATGCACGTTCGTGGGTGAAACGATCTCGGTGCCGTTCGATGTGAGAAAGGTTTCGGCGATCGATACCGTCGCCACAGCAGTGACGATGGCTCCAAGTGGGACCACTACCGTGTCGACCCAGTCGTCGGGTGCAGCTGGTGCGTCGACTCTGTCCTCGAGCATGGGGCTGGCAATGCTCTCGTGTCTCGCGAGCATCGTCCTGTAGATGTTGAGGTCATGTTTGTGTGTGCTCGTATCGCGTTCAAGCCTGTTGTGTGTTCTGGTATTAAGTCTTGTTAATGCAGTGACGTTTCATTTTTCTGGTTCTGCTTGCAGCCGAGCGAGAATGCACAGTACGTCTGTTGTAGGTAAATGTCAGCTGTTGTTCGGGCTTTAGAAACCCCGAGCTTTTTTTTATGCCCGGCCAAGGTACAGCGGCCTTTACTACAGGTAGACGAAGAAAATTGTACTGTAGTGGGAAATCATTCGTGTTATATATCACCATCATCATCCGTCGTGAAGGCTTCGCAGGGAAGGTCTGGTGCTATTCGAGCGAGCAGCAAGTACAGCGTTTATTGGTCATTTCAGCATTTATCAAATTAACGTGCTAGTTAGGGCTCTAAAGTAATTTCGAGAGGCTACTTTAACAGCTACACGTGGTTTGAGGCATTCGCCTATAGCTGTGCCATCAAGAGGAGCGCCGCACCGATACCCGCCATGACCGCCGGCTTCAGCGCAGAAGCAGCGCTCGTATCCGTAGCGGTTGTAGTCGTCGCCGAGGAGCCTGATGACGATGCTGAGCCGGTTGAAGGATCCGAAAGAGACTGGTCGGCGTAGGTGCAGCCACCGTCGTTCGGGATGTGCACGCTCATGTCGGCGAAGTAACTGAGTGTGTTGATGAGTTCCAGGAACGAGTCCACTATCGAGCTGCTCGAGTCGCCCCAGCTTCCGGAATCCCCTACACTGGCCGAGATGTCGGGCCTTCCGTGTTCGATCCGTCCGCTGTCTCCAAACTGTACGAACTACCTCCACCACCTAGCTCCTGCGCTAAACTGTCCAGCGCTCGGAGTAAGATCAGTGGCAGATTGGTCAGCGTCGCCATGTACGACAAGATCAAGTCACCGCGGACCGACTTGCCCGACTTGAACAGGTTCGCCAGTGTGATGTCAGTTCCGTTGGCATCGAAGGTAAGCGAGAAGATCGGCCAAGACGCGATGTACTGGATCAAGTTGTCTACCGGCTGCACGCAAATGCCCATTGTGTCGTAGTCTTCAGTATTAAACTCAATTCTAGCAGAGCCGCCTTCGGTGGTGGTGAACGATTTCCCTTCCATGGCCTTGCACATTTGGTTGCTTGGGATCTGGAACAAGCTCAATATCGTGGCAACAGCGTTTTGCGACTCGATTTCCTCAAAAGATTTGATGACGACGTAGCCACAAAACTCCGTCGTTGAAACGCCTTTCACGTTTGTGTAGGTCCTCTGCGAGCACATGGCCTTGGTACCGAGTTGAAGCAGCATGGTGACCATGTCGTCGAGCGAATCACCGAAGAGCGACTTGATTTGAGTGAGAAAGTCGTCGCAGCACGTGCTGGTGCTATCAAGAGCAGCCATGAGGGAGAGTCTGGATGCACGGGACGACGTTCTCTTGAAGTGTAGTACAGGCGCTCGATGCCTTACGCGTGGTCATAGGACTGAGATCGATATCTTCGGCAGTCGACAGGCACCCCTGAGTAGACTGAATCAGCGAGGCGAAGACTGCTAAAGGGTCGATGGCTGCGAAACACTTGGACATCCAAGGGAAGGCTTCGTGGATTTCCGTGAATGACTCGATGGGAATCGATGTGGAGTCAACGTTCAACATCAACGCGAGCGATTGGAGAGCCGCACTGGAGGGATCAGCAAGGGTTTTGCACGTTCCAGCTTCAGTTGATCGCGAGACTAAGTAGTCGGTGCAAATGCGAGCGGAGACGCATTGTCGATTGGGGGCGATGTCTTGGGGTCCGTTGTTACTAGCGCAGCAGGTTGCGAACTGTTCGCAGCACGAATTCAAGTGCAAGCAAGTGCAAACCATCCCAAGGTCCTTATCTGAAGCATCCCATGAAGTACACACAGCTATTATACCATTATGCTGATAACGTGACAGGCCACTGTCACGCAGGCGCCACCGTGTGTGCGCGGTGGCCAATCAGAGCCCACCATAGGCTTAATGGCTGGGACGATCTCGAGTGCCGAGACCGTCTCGGCACTTAATACCAGAGTTCAATTTGCCTACTACTTCCTCTGCTTGTGTAACCACGTAACGGGCTGCAGTTAGCCCGTTACACCTGGTAGCACTTCGCTAATCCGTCCAACGCCCAAGATCGTGATGAACATGAACGACACGTCGATGCCTGACGCGTCCCGGACGACTGCCACTTCACTGGAGCACGCCAGCTTTCCTCACCTGTCGGCGATCGAGTGGGAGGCGCTACACCGCCTCGCAGCGGTGTCTGGTGACGCTGTGATCAAGACACTACTGACGGCGGGAACCGAGGAACAACAACGCCTGGCCGCCCCGGAGTTCATGGCGCGTGAACTCGCTGACCTCCGTCAGCGAGTGTCGACTCCCACGCTGACCAAGAACAAGTCCGACATCGTGAAACTCGATGTATCCACGTACAGCGGTGAAGGCGAGGGCCGCCTTCACCTGAACCGCTCGTTCTGCGAGGTGGACATCGCGATCGAAGCTCGGCAGCTGTCTACCGAGCTCGCGCGCACGCGCTTTCTCCTGTCCAAGCTGGCGGGGAAGGCGAAGGAGTGGGCGCTCGGCAAGCTCGTGGCCGACGCTTCCTGCTTCCCGACCATGGCATCGATGAAGGCGGACTTGCGGCTCGCGTTCGAGCCGCCCCAAGATGAAAGCGTTCAGCGCTCCGGCATTGAAGCAAGGACGCATGTCCATGCTCGAGTACATCCGGCGCGCACGACACCTTGTGTCGTGCATCACGACGCATCCCGTAGACATGGCGACCCAAGTCCACGTCTTCATCTCCGGCATGAGCGCTGGCTACCAGCGCTTCTACCTGACCCGGAAGACCCCACCGACACTCGAAGAGGCCTTCGCTGTTGCGCTCCGTGAAGACTACAGTGTGACGGCGTCGCAGGCTTTCGATGTCTCTCGGGCTCCGGTGCCCGAGCCGGAGCCGATGGAGGTGGATGCGATTCAACAGCTCGGTGGACGTCGGGTGCCGACGTCATCAGCAAGGCCGCCAACGGCCTCGTCAACGCGCAGTCCCCGCCCGATGCGCTGCTACCGCTGTGGGAAACCTGGACATCGCGCGGCTATTTGCCGCGCTCCGGTGCCGATGCAGGCGAACGTCACGGTCGCGAGCAACGTTGCCGCTCCAAAAAACGGCGACAACCAGTAGGTGCGGGGCGCCCTACTGGTCGTGGAAGGAGCGATGGTTCTCTGGTGGCAGAACCTCCTCCTAGCCCTCCCGTGCTTCATGCACAACTCTTTGCCACCACCTCCGGCAGTGACACGAGGCTGATTGTGCTTAGCCTCCACGTTGACGGCGCGACGCGCCCTCTTCGCGCGCTGCTGGACTCGGGCGCAACGAACAACTTCGTTCGCACCGAGAGCTTGTCGGTGTTACCGGTGGACTTGGACATTCGCGACGGGCCTGGCGACATAATCGTGAAGTACGCTGATGGGAAGCCGCGGCGGACGCCGCGGCGCTTGGCGACCTTCGCGTACGCGTTCGACGAGTTCCACAGTTCCGAGGAGTTCTTGGTGATCGAGCTGAGCGGCTCGTTCGACTGTGGCTTCGGCATCCCGTGGCTCGCTCGCCACCAGTCTGAGATCAACTGGCTGAGTGGCACAGTCCGCCCCCGGGTCATTGATGTGAATGCAGTATTGGCGTTCCTTGCGGAACACCTAACCAGTGACCGCATGTTGCCGTCTTGGACCCCGACTCCATGACCCATGCTGCGTACGAAGCGAGCGATGGCCCTTCGTGTGCGGTGTGCGATCTCGCAACCTGCGTCGGTCCTGAGCAGGAGCCTCAGGACGTGTCTGACGTGGTCGAGCATGGGTTCCCACGTCCCGACGAGCAGCGGTTCTCGGAAGCAGACAATGACGTGGTCGAGCCACGTCAGGGCGAGCAGCGGCTCTCCAACGTTGAAGAGCGAGAAGATGTGGTTGAGCGTGGCCTCCCACACGCAGTCGAGCATGGGTTCCCGCTCGACCACTCGCGGGAGCTCCCTGAAGAAGAAGATGCGGTTGAGCGTGGTCTCCCACACGCGGTCGAGCATGGGTTCCCGCGTGTGGTCGAGCGGGAGCTCCCTGATGAAGTCGACGCGGTCGTGTCCAATGACCCGCGTCCAGGCGCCGACGTTGTGCCCCGGCGCCCCAGTTCAGCGGTCGTGATCGAGCATGGGCTCTCATCGGCAGCTTCGGACAACACTCACGTCCGGTTCGACGTCGCGGACGTCGCAACCCGCGCCGTCCTCGTACGCCTTCGGCGGACTCAGTTGAGGCTGAGGCTGAAGTGATCTCAGTCCTGGTGGGGGACGACGCGGAGGCGCCTCCGCGTGTACGCAACGTCGAAGTCGCACGTCCACCGTGCGACGCCGCCGAGATCACTCGGCTGCCTGGGCTCTCGTGGAAAAACTTCCTCCGTGACCTGAAGAAGGGCGAGATCGAGCAGGTGTGCATGATCGTCGCCGAAGATGCCGAGTCAATTGCGGCCGTCGCAACCAGTGCGTCGGACCCAGCTTCCGACGCCAGGACGCGCCCAAAAGGAGCCGAGCCGAAGAACGCCCGTCAAGCCCGCTACGCAGCTCAGTCGTTGCCGGCGCTCGAAGCGGCCGGCAACCCAGTCGCTCCGCTCGTGCGCGAGTTCATGGAGATTTTCCCGGACAAGGTTCCAGCCGTTCTTCCACCCGACCGCGGTGTTCGACACGAGATTGACCTCGTGCCCGGTGCGAAGTACTGCGTGACGCGGCAGTGGCCGCTTCCTCGCGACCAAGTCGAAGCCATTGACGCCTTCTTCGAGAGTCGCCGGCAAGCCGGCCACGTTCGCGAGAGTCTCTCGCCGCACTCCAGTCCGACGTTCTGCGTGAAGAAAGCAACCGGCGGCTGAGAATCGTCCACGCCTTCAACAAGCTCAACGAGGCCACCATACCTGCGCAAACGCCGATCCCGAGGAAGGACATGGTGCTGGACACCATGTCCGGCAGCACGAAGTACAGTGCCATTGATCTGATGGATGGCTTCTATCAGATCTTGATGCGCGAAGACGATGTGCCGCTGACAGCGGTCAGCACGCCCAGCGGGATGTTGTGGGAATGGCTCGTGATGCCGCAGGGGCTCAAGAACGCCCCCGCCACCTTCAACCGGATGGTGTCCAACTTGCTTCGGCCGTACCGAGACTTCGCGCCCAGCTACTTCGACGACATCTTCATTCACAGTCGTGCCGAGGACGGCATGACGGACGTTGAGGTCCTCCTACAACACCTGCGCAAGGTGTTCAAGGTGATGAAGGAAAACAAGCTGTACGCCAACTTGAAGAAGTGCATCTTCTGCGCTCCCGAGATCCCAGTGCTCGGGAGCTACGTCAGCAAGGACGGTGTCCGCGCCGACCCCGAGAAGATCGAGGCAATCTGCGCGTGGCCGACGCCGCAGGACCAGAAGCAGCTCCGGCAGTGGCTGGGGCTCGCCACGTATCTTCCCATTACTCGAAGAACTTCGCTTCGACGATCCGCCCGCTATCTCAACTCCTCAAGGCAGACGCCACGTGGTCGTGGCATCCCGAGCACCAAGCTGCCTTCGACGCGGTGAAGTCGAGCTTGTCCACCGCGCCTGTGCTCATGCTTCCAGACCACTCGAAGCCCTTCCATGTCGTGTGCGACGCGAGCGACTTCGCGATCGGATGCGCCTTGATGCAGTTCGATGACGAAGGACGCGAGCGGGTCATCAGCTACCAGTCGCGTCAGCTGAAGCCGGCGGAAGGGAATTATCCGGTCCATGATAAGGAGCTGCTGGCCATGCGCTACGCCCTCATCAAGTTTCGCGTGTATCTCCTCGGCGAACAGACCTTCGCGATCTACACCGATCACGCGTCGTTGAGGACAGCGACGAAGAGCCCCCACTTGTCCCAGCGCATGGCGCGCTGGTTGTCCCTGTTCTCCGAGTACAATTTCGTCGTGCACTACAAGCCGGGCAAGACCAACATCCTTGCCGACGCGTTATCGCGTCGGCCTGACTACGTGCAGTCAGGTCGCCACGCAGTTGGCGACGAGAACGAGGACGAATGCGCCGTATGCACTGCCGAAGACGTCGCTGCTGTTGAGGTTGCAGCGACCAGTCCGCTCCGTGACTTGATCGTGGACGCGTACAAGGAGGACGCGTCCTGCTTGGAGCTGATCCAGTTCCTGGGAGACCCTGGTGCCGAGGCGAAGCGCAAGCTGTCTCCACGCAGCCGCTCCCGCGTCGACCGCTACTCGCTGGACGGCGCGTTGCTCACGTACCGCGTCGACTGTGAAGATCCCCCGCGCATCGTCGTTCCTCTGGACGACGATCTCCGAGCTCGGCTGATCCACGAGTTCCATGACACGCCGAGCGGCGGACACCTCGGACGCGAGATGACGTTCGCGTCGCTGTCCAGAGACTTCTACTGGCCGCATATGTACAAGTGGGTCCGGAAATGAGTACGCTCCTGCGAAGCGTGCCAGCGCGTGAAGCCGAATCCGTCCAAGCAGGCTCCGCTTCGATCTGTCCCAGTCGCCACAGACGCATGGGCGTCTGTCAGCATGGACTTCGTCTTCGGGCTTCCCCGAGACACTCAAGGGCGCACTGGCGTGCTTGTCTTCGTTGATCGGTTCAGCAAGATGCTCCATCTTGCTCCTGTTGCTGCCAGCATCACGGCGAAGCAAACCGCCGCGATCTTCGTGGACGTGGTGTACCGCCACCACGGGCTTCCGTTCTCCATCCTATCGGATCGCGACCCTCGCTTTACGTCTTCTTTCTGGCGAGAGCTTTTTCAGTTGCTGGGGACGCGGTTGTGCATGTCCTCCGCGTCGCATCCGGAGACAGACGACCAAACTGAGCGCGCCAACCGTGTTGTTGAAGACATACTACGCAGCTTCGCTACGTCGTTCAAGTCGTGGAGCACCTTCCTGCCCCTGGTCGAATTCGCCCTCAACAACGCTGTCCACGCATCGACCGGGCTGTCCCCGTTCTTCGTCAACTTCGGTCGCCATCCTCACGTTCCAGCGCTCCTTGGTGTGGAGCGCTCTGAGACTCCGGCTGGTCGCGCTGCTGAAGACGCGGGCGATCTCGCGTCACTCGTTCCGGATGAAGACATTGCTGTAGACCCCGACCCAGGCCAAGCTGAGCGTCGTGGCCCCGTACCCGACGCTGTCTCCGCGTTGTTACATGGCGTCACCACTCGTCGAGGCTCTAACGCTCCAGCAGTCGGAGTGCGCACACGTGCCGCCACGCGGGCGGCACACGAGAGACCACGCGCCAACCCCGAACGAGCTTCGCGCACACGTGCCGCTAGGAGGGCGGCACCTTCGGACATCGCAGTTTGGACTTCGCGCACGCTGATTGACCCGATACCACGTCGGGCCGTCAAGTATCAAGACGCGCAAGAGGCGGCGACACCTGCCGCGGCTGTCCGCGACTTCCTGCAGAAACGTGAGTCGGTTGTGCGTTATGTACGCGACACCATCGCGGCGGCGGTGGACCGGCAAAAGGAATATGCCGATCGACGAGGGCGACGACATCTGGAGACGTTCGCCGTGGGCGATCGGGTACTGCTCTCTACGACGGGCATGTCGCCAAGTTTGGTGACGAACTTGGGCGCGAACAAGCTCGCGCCCGCTTTATTGGACCTTTTAAAGTGACGAAGGTACTCGGCGACGCCTACACGCTGCAGCTCCATACGGCACTCCGGCTGCACCCTACGTTCTACGTTGGCCGACTGCGACGATACCATCCCGCCGCCATTCCCGGTGGCGCCGATGACCATGCCCAAGTCGATCAAGACGCTGCGCCATCGCAGCGTCAGCCCGAGGTTCGGGCATCTGCATTCCAGCGCGACGGTCCTGCTCCCCTAGTGGACGCTGCTGGGAACCAGCGTCACATTGTCGAAGCCATTCTCAACCACGACGACCACCGAGATGCACCGCAGCGCGCACGCATGGATCGCGGCACTCGTCGCCGCGATGGAGAGATACCCTCGCACCGCCGGTATCTGGTTCGATGGCTTGGCCCGATGGACGACAGCTGGGAGCCACGCGAGGTCCTACTCGCAGATGTCCCCGATTGCGTGGCGGCGTACGAGACGTCGCTTGCAGAGGGCGCGGCGGCGAGTCGTGCCTAACTCAACGAGAGCCTCGCAAGAACGGACAGCCCAGCGGCGATGCTCGACTTCAGACGACGGACAACCTTCGGTGTTCCAGGATTCGCGGCGACCTGACCCACGGTGGAGTCACGGTGGGTACCACCGCGACGGACTCGCTTCATGCCACGCCAGCGTACGTGTCAATTGAAGGTCAGATGATAACCACATACATATGATTGTCCGCCAGATGGCTCAGCCAAAATAGTCAACAGAGATTGCGTGAAATGCACCTTAGATGTACATGTACCTGCTTCAAGAAATTTTGTCACAATTAAAAGGTACAGCTGCTACCGTATGTGCATGTGTACACATGGTACACAATAATGTGTTACAGTACTCCAGAGTCGCTGCTGGAATTTTAAAATGTTCACAAGTCGAAGACCTGTGCTTGGCCCCGGCAAAAAACTTGTAACTTTCCAAAACCGGGTACCAAACCGGGTCTCTCTTTCTTAATTGTAATGTTTAAGGTAATATCTGCCGGAATCGGGTACCCGTTAAAATTTATACACATTATTTACCAAAGGTTGATACTAATCGTTCATTCTTGACCAAAAACCTGCGTTCAAACACTTACGGACGCTCCAGTACACTATGAGAGCGTCATGGCCTCGCTGAAGGCGTATCAATTTGCGCCATAATCGACCAAGCTTAGCTGAAGATGACCAATATGACTTGTCTAGCTGCAGGCTGCATTTTTTACATGTCAATTTGCTCAATACTCAATCGCTTAGCCGAAGATGCCCAACCTCGTGTCTCTCGCCAAACCAACCAGCTCAACTCGACAGTGACACGAGCATCGTTCGTTTGAATTAGGCTTCCTTTACCTGCGTTGAAGTGCCCACTTCCAAGGACTTGGCACATTAACGTATTTCTCCTTCCGCAATTTACCCTCAAGTTAAAACGTCAAGACCAGCGCACCATGCATCTCTCCTTCATTCCGTAGCTCTCTCGTCTGATCGTTAGCACACAACATAGTACTGAATGAGCACAGTATACCTTACCTGCAAACTGAATGAAATAGCTCTGCTGCACCAAGATCGCTCCGTTGAAGCCCACGCTGCTGCTGCGGTCGCGCTGCAGCCGGCCCTTGATGACGACCGAGACACTGCTGCGCTGCTTCACTCACTTCGCGCGCTGTCGGCCCGCGCTTGCCAAGTAGCATCACGTCCGCCTCGCGAAGCTCTGCAGTCCCTTTCTAGAGTTTAGATATGTGTATGTTCCAATCTTGAGTAGGGGGTGGTGTGACAGGCCACTGTCACACAGGCGCCACCGTGTGTGCGCGGTGGCCAATCAGAGCCCACCATAGGTTTAATGGCTGGGACGGTCTCGAGTGCCGAGACCGTCTCGGCACTTAATACCAGAGTTCAATTTGCCTACTACTTCCTCTGCTCGTGTAACCACGTAACGGGCTGCAGTTAGCCCGTTACAGATAAGATCCTATCTTTACGCAATACGGAGAGCAATTTTTAGCAGACCGGACCCGTTTTCGTAATGCGTACCCGGTAAAGTGAATCTGGTTTCGTTCCAATGCTATACTAGCGCAAACCAGCTCGTATCGCGCACTCCATCGAACTCTTCTTCTTCGTTCTAGTCGTTCTGAGAACTCGGTAAGAAGGCCGGGACGAAAGATGGATTCGTGCAGCGCACAATTTTATCAGCTGTAGGCGATCATACAGCTCATTATACTCCTTCCTTGGCCTTAGACGAGAGAATGCTATTCCGACCTCCTAGGCAATATCGGGTGCTCTTGACATTGTAGTAGACAATCTTGCAATTTCTGGCGGGGGGAGGGGGCAGTGTGTTTGTAAGGCGGGGGCCAAACCTTGACGGTTCTCAAAATGACTGCACCTCCCAAGCTGGTCATCTCCTCCAAGTTGACTTCATGCACTGCATACATAGGTAGTTGAATAATATAAAAATGTATTTATCAATGTAACCTGTACAATGTACAGTGTATTTCCACTCACTATTTTTTTAAAATAAATATCTAAAAGTAATCTGGAAGTAGTACTAGAATATTTCAAAAAATATTCTAGTACTATCCTTCCAGATTAAAATCCATAGATATCACTGAGAGAATGAACGTACAACTCCTACACAAGTGCCTCGTTTCGTTGCACTTCCTTTTCAGGCAAGTTCTAAGAACTGTCGTTTGCGCCCCTGCGGATGTTTGAGATAATGCAACATAAGTTTTTATGTTGCATTATCGGTTAAAAAGCCATTTGAAACAACAGCAATGACAGTTCTACAGCAATTATATTACAGCATAGCAGCGCAAACTCCGATTCATTTGAGCTCAGAGCATGCTTTCGGCGATAAGCTAACCAGACAGCAGCAATAATAAAGAGGGGTGATCAGTCAATCAATGTAATCTGCGAAGAATCGACCGTATCGGAGCAGCAAGCGAGCAGGGTCGTCGTCGTATCGGCTAAGTTAGTTTAGACAAGTGACTGTCATTTCTACGATACGATATCTACATGTACATGTCGGATGCCACAGCAGCAGCAATGATAAACCGTCGTTGAGTAAACAAAATTATCGCTATTGATTAATGATAGTGGGTGCAGACTGTTTGTTGCGAGTCGATTTCGAAGTGAGGAGAGCTAAACGGCGTGGAAGTCAGTATAGCAATTCTACAAAATCAAGTTGCAGACGTCACAATTGGACATATAGCCCCGATAACCCGAGAAAAATAAACAAATTATACATTCAACATGAACTGAAGTTCAGTCTGGCAGCTTGAAGCTGTGCAAGTATGCAGCATGAATATCTGTAGTGTGAGTTCATGTAAATCCGCCACGGCAGATCGAGCAGCGTAAGCGACCCAGCAATTGGACGCATGGTACTTCACAATACAAAAATTAGAGCATGTGCTAAATTCAAGAACTTCTTCACTCACCGCTCCTCTACAGCTATTACTACATAGTACTACTACATCTTTGCCCAGCCTACTGTACAGTTCCTTTATGCATGTATTAAATAAATACATGTAACAAATGCTTCACTGCCTCAAGTCCGGACGGCTTTGTATCCGAATACCTCGAAAGCAGTGCAGAGCTATGGAACTGCCCATCGCGCTGTATTTGTATTTATACTTGCGGCTTGATTATTTGAGCACTCTTTAGAATTACTTTTGTTCCGCTGGGTGCTGAAGGCCTAGATTAAAGCAGCACACTCACGAGGAGCGACGAGGCCAGCACCGCACTCGCAGTCATTACACCCGACAGCTTGACCGACGAGGCCGCACTGGTGCCAGTGCTCACCGAAGATGCAGCTTCCGCGTACGGCAGCGTGATCGACTGGTCCGAGAAGGTGCAGCTGCCGTTGTTCGGGACGTGCAGCAGCAGCGCTTTGGCGTATGAGTTCATGCCGTCCAGGATCTCCACGAATCCGTCCTGAAGGAAGGTCTCACTGTCACCGTCGTCGGTGGAGACGGCGCCCAGTGCGAAGAGCACCTTTTCGGTGGCTCGTAGTCCCATCCGCGGCAGGCCCAACTCTGAGGCGGCATAATCCAACAGCAAGTTGCCACGGATCGACTTGCCCGAGGTGAAGAGGTCGGAGAGCGACACGCTCGTACCGTCGGCGTCGACGGCCTCCGAGAAGATCCCCCAAGACTTGAAGTACTGCATCGCCGTGTCAATGGGCTCGAGGCAGATGCCCATGGCGTCCGCACCGTTAGTGCCGAAGCCGATCGTGGTCGAGGCGCCCTTGGTGTTGGTGAAGGCCTTGCCGGCGAACGCGTCGCATATCTGGTCGTTGGGGATTTGGGCGAGGTTCAACAGCGAGACAGTATCGTCGTCCGTCTCGATGAAAGTGAAGGACTTGTAGATGGAGTAGCCGCAGACTTCTTTGGTCGACGTGCCTTTCAGGTTCGTGTACGTCCTCTCGCTGCATTCGGTGTTGAGACCAAGCTCCAGAAGCTTCGTCACCATGTCGTCGAGCGCGTCCCCACCGAACAGCGTCTTAACTTCGCTCAGGAAGTCGTCGCAGCAGCCGTCCACACTGTTGAGGGCGTCCATGACGACGTCCTTCATAACGGTCTCGACATCCGGCTTGATGGTGCCATCGAACAAGGTGCAGATGCTTGACCAACCGTCCGCAGTGCTGAGATCTCCGCCAAAGTTCTCGAGAACGGAGAGACTGTTCTTCACGGCGGAGGAGCTGGCGAGTGACGTGTAGACGGCCTTGGGGTCGATGGCGGCGATGCACTTGGACAGCCAAGGAAGGGCCGTGTCGATCTCCTTGAAGACGGTGGGGAAGTCGATTGAAGTCAAGTCTGTTTCGGTCCAGGACGAAAGGGACTTGGCCAGCGTGCTGTCGGAATCAAGCAGCGTCTTGCACGATGAAGCTTCAGCTACCCCATGTGTGGCGAGGAGGTACGCCATCAGGGGCGTGAACCGAGACGCGTAGAGACGCATGCCTGTGGGGCGCTGGAAGTTTTGGTTGGCTGGTTGAGGGTGGGAAGGCAATTGCAAACTGACCATTCTGCTTTGCCAGGTAGCTTCGCACTCTTCATCAGCCCACGCACAATGCTATCAGTACCGCCCAGGTGCTCCTAAATTAGCATTATGGGCTGTGTCCCAAGCTATTTAGCTGTGGCAAGGCATAAAGATCAGAACCAGAGGTGTGTCCCAAGCTATTTAGCTGTGGCATGGCATAAAGATCAGAACCAGAGGTGGCACGGGGATATGTAGTCTTTGATCTCCAATCTTAGATCTCAAATTCATAGGACAGCAGCTGGTCCAACTGGTTTGCGGGCTTTGGCCCGCGGTGTTCGCAGCTCGGTCGCTTTTTTTACTGTATCCCAAAACCTGTAGAGGTAGAAAACTTTATTTACTACTACACCTTTGCCCAGCCTTAGTTGTCTAATCCGCATCCAAAGTTTTCAGCTTTTATTTTGCGAGGTACCCGAATTAAGGGGTACCACTCTCCTTAGTGCAAGCGAAGTCGTCTAATCCCCAATCCAAGTTGTCGGAACTGACAAGAACCTGACGTGAAGTAGGCTGGGCAAAGGTGTAGTAGTAAATAAAGTTTTCTACCTCTACAGGTTTTGGGATACAGTAAAAAAAGCGACCGAGCTGCGAACACCGCGGGCCAAAGCCCGCAAACCAGTTGGACCAGCTGCTGTCCTATGAATTTGAGATCTAAGATTGGAGATCAAAGACTACATATCCCCGTGCCACCTCTGGTTCTGATCTTTATGCCATGCCACAGCTAAATAGCTTGGGACACACCTCTGGTTCTGATCTTTATGCCTTGCCACAGCTAAATAGCTTGGGACACAGCCCATAATGCTAATTTAGGAGCACCTGGGCGGTACTGATAGCATTGTGCGTGGGCTGATGAAGAGTGCGAAGCTACCTGGCAAAGCAGAATGGTCAGTTTGCAATTGCCTTCCCACCCTCAACCAGCCAACCAAAACTTCCAGCGCCCCACAGGCATGCGTCTCTACGCGTCTCGGTTCACGCCCCTGATGGCGTACCTCCTCGCCACACATGGGGTAGCTGAAGCTTCATCGTGCAAGACGCTGCTTGATTCCGACAGCACGCTGGCCAAGTCCCTTTCGTCCTGGACCGAAACAGACTTGACTTCAATCGACTTCCCCACCGTCTTCAAGGAGATCGACACGGCCCTTCCTTGGCTGTCCAAGTGCATCGCCGCCATCGACCCCAAGGCCGTCTACACGTCACTCGCCAGCTCCTCCGCCGTGAAGAACAGTCTCTCCGTTCTCGAGAACTTTGGCGGAGATCTCAGCACTGCGGACGGTTGGTCAAGCATCTGCACCTTGTTCGATGGCACCATCAAGCCGGATGTCGAGACCGTTATGAAGGACGTCGTCATGGACGCCCTCAACAGTGTGGACGGCTGCTGCGACGACTTCCTGAGCGAAGTTAAGACGCTGTTCG